>NC_133662.1:156311643-156633582 GCF_037893015.1 Macrotis lagotis | reverse complement strand
TTTCTTACTTTAGGTGGTATTGGAGACAGTTAAAAATACCGAAGTATGTAGACTTTATGAACGCGAACTATCCTCCTGGATTCACGTATGAAGAATTTGTACAGGAATTTAAAGGAACGTTTTTTAATGCCAACACCTGGGCAGAGATTTTGCAGTCCTCTGGTGCCAACTACATTGTCTTAACTACCAAACATCATGAAGGTGAGTGAAATACTGAAATAAAGAATTTATTAAGGGCCAGAAACTATTTTAAGTGTTGGAATACAAAGAAAGAAAGAAAGAAAAAACTGATAATGCCCAAGGAAGAGTATAAACAATCACTTAAAAAATTTTTTATTATAAGCATAATATTCACAATAAATACTAATAAATAGATGAATATGCAAGACATCTGTAAGTGAAACCTAAAAGTGTAAATATTCACATTGGGATTGTCAAAAGTTATTATTTTATGATTAGTATGAGATATATGATGAATTTAATAATAATAATTTACTTTCTATAGATCCTTTTTTTACAGGCAAGCTCTGGTCTTGGAAAACAAAGTTACAGAAACCATCTGTTTATCATGACAGGTCTTGCCCCTAAAATTGTGCTTGCCTGTGTTAAGTGGGGTATACCAACATGATGTGCCCTGTTGTTCTGTTCTGTATCCAAGCCCAATTCTGACCCAAAACAATATAATCAACTAGATACCCCTGTGGTATGGACACAGGTGATATAACTCTTAAATTATTCTGCATGGTGGGATTGTCCTAGGAAAATCATTGAAGCCCCAAATCTGGTTGTTCAATGATCCACCTGCTCACTTATGTTTATGTATAAAATGTCTTTAGTTTATAGCCCCACCAAAAATTGGACATGTGTGTCCTTGAAATGTTTCCAACAATGAATTTTATATTTTTTTGTCTATTTTTGGCCATTCTATGGGTGCTATCCTAAACTTGTCTAGATTTTTAATTTCTCTAATTATTTGAAAAGCTATGATTATTAGCAGTTTTTGTTTCCTTCAAAAATGGGAAGTTTATGCCATTATAATTACAATTATAACTATATAATTATGTGTAACATGCCTTCATAATTATGAACATCATTTTTAATCCAATATGTTTACTGTTAATGCTTTACCAATTTGTTTCTTTTCTTATTTTAGCAATATTGCTTTGTTCACATAAAATCTTTCTGTATAAACCTGTGATATTTGATATGAAGTATAATTTTTAAGCTTATCTTCATTGTGCAGCTATATGCAACTTCCTTATGAAGAAGAAAATAAAGGAAAGACATCCATTTTGAAACTATAATTTTTCAGTGGAGAAAAGAAGTGAGAAACAGTGATCATTTCTTAGTAAGTTTGGAAGCTAATGTACCCATACTGAGCCTAAAAGTATGATTAATACAGAAATGTTATGCCCTTAAAAAAAAGAGTTGAGAGAAATAATTGAATTTTTTAACAGGCATATACAATTTTGAGACTTGTAAGAAGGTATTTTGTAGGCCATCAGTTAGAGTTCCAGTAAAAGAAAATTAATTTTGTCACAGGAAAGATCTATTTTCTTGTTCTCTTTTAATCTCAGCTATATTTTAGGGGCTACATTGAGTTTCATGTGCACAAGTTTCTTCCTATAGAGTTTTACTTTTCAGATGTCTTTGACTTGTGAATGTCTTGATTTTCTGATGTCTGATTACTTCCCCAAATTTTATTATATGTTCAGAATAAGTTGGATTTTTATTACTGTTCCTCCTTTCTTGTAGAGGACTAATAATATCTGGATGTCTTGGTTTGCACTGAATTGGATTTAAGTGAGGCAGAGCTACGCAAAGTCACCAGCCTCACTCTTTCCTCCAGAGTCTTAGAGTCTTGTAGAATATATGATGGGCCCTCACTGAGTTTTTAGTCTTGTGGATGGATTGAAAGTGACAGATATAGATTCTTTGGACCCATGTTGTCATATGCAGGAGATATATCTACTGAACTCAGATACTCGATGGTATTAAGCTGAAGATTCATGTGGTTTTTAACATAGGCAGACATTTTGGGCTGTTAAGTGGAAAGACATTAGAAGATATTTTATAAATATCAGTATTGCATTGAAACCTACTATAATTCTTTGACCTTCATAACAAGAAGATAGTAAAAATCAAATTTTGTTACAAAATCAATTTGTTACAAATCAAAAGTGAAGTAATCTTAGAATCTATTTTTCCTTATAAAAATTAAAGAACATACCTCTCTTCCAAATAACTTTTATGTTCCTCTGGCAACCAAAAAGTGTCTTTCCTTTGGATCACAGTGAATATCAACAAATCTGTCCATAGTTTACCAAATTTAAGAAAATTGGAATACAAGGTACTGAATCTTTCTATGCCTCTGGCAGGACTATGGAGGGGTAAAGAGGGAAATCAGGTGGGAGGAGGGTTCCTGCAGGTTGATCAATATCTGTTGGTTGATTCTGAATCTGTAACTCATTGATCTTTAAATCATCTAAGTCCATGTTCTCCTTTCCTGGCAATAGTTTAAACAGTCAGCATCATCTTAAGGATATGAAAAATAGTTCTTTATCAGGGAGTAGGTAGCTAGGTGGTACAGTGGATAGAGTTCTAGGCCTGAAGATAGAAAGACTTGAGTTCAAATATGGACTCAGACCCTTACTAGCTATGTGATTCTGGGTAATTCACTTAATGACATTTTTGCCTCAGTTTCCATCTGTAAAATGGGCATAATAATTGCACTTACTTCTGAGGGTAGTTGTGAGGATCAAATTAGAAATTTGCAGTATCTTTATGAGTTATAGAAGAATTAACTATGATGATGATGATGATGATGAAATCAAAAAGTCTATCTTAAATACCTTCTTTGTGCCATTGTTAGGTACTGGGAATACAGAAGGACAACATATAAAATGACTATGTACAAATAAGATGTCTACAAGGTAAAGGTAGGATACATCGGAAAGAATCAGTAGAGAGGAGGCACTAAGATTAAGGAATACCAGGATTTTTTCTGGGATCTGAAGGAACCATGAGGTGAGGATAAGGATTAGAATTATTAGAGGATTTTGATTTTTTGAATGTAACCGATAGAAGCTTGTCATTTGTTCTTTTGTATAAAAGTAGAGAGAAAGGGGAAAATGGATTCTGTACAAATAAGAATTATTATGAGGAAGGTATACATTCATTTATACCCAATGAAAGGCAGCATGCATTTATAATAGCTCATTTTGTGGTGATAAAGAATTGAAAATTGAGGTGATGTCCATCAACTGTGGAATGGCTAACAAGTTAATATGATGTGATTGTGATGGAGTACTATTGTTCTGTAAGAAATCATGGGAGGACTTCAGAAAAGTCTGGAAAGAAAGACTTGCGTGAACTGATGCTGAGTGAAGTAAGCAGGACCAGGAGAACATTGTACACTTTAATGGCAAAATTGAGAGATGATGAGTTATAATGGACTCAGTTCCTCTCAGTAGTTCAGTGATCAAGGATAATCTTAAAAGAATTGTGATGGAAAATGCCATCCACATCCAAAGAAAAAAAAACTAGACTCTGAATACAGAGTAAAGCATACTATACTCACTTTTTAAAATTTGTTTTTGCTTTTCCATGCTTTTCCCCCTTTAGCTCTGATTCTTCTTTCACATCATGACTCAAATGGAAATACTCTGAACATGACTGTACATGGAAGACTTTGGTTTAAGTACTTCTATTTACAGGCTGAGTAAACTTGATAGATCATGACCCCAGGCAACTTTATAATGTGATAAAGAAACAAAAAGTGGTTAATCTGTCTTTGTCAAAAGTTATATAGGGTTGTGTTCTTTTGCCAGATGTCACATGCTGGAGTTTGTCTGGCATTGATGATGTACCAAGGTATTTTGCTGATTTTGGAAGAAGTGAAATCGGTTTAAGGCCAAGAGATACCCCTTCAGTAGTTTCCTAACAATCAAGTCATGGGTTGGAATGATTCTGGTATAGCAAGTGAGAAGGATGCCTTGCACAGCATTCCCTTCACCATAATAAACAGCTGTTTATGCAATTCATGCAACCTATCCCTTGGTTGATCAGTGCAGTCCTCTTTGATGCCAAAGGACTAGTAGTCATAGGTAAAAGGAATTTCTGTAATCCATTCATAGAGGAAATCACACCAATCTATATAAAAAACAAAGCAATATGTACACTGTACCAACCAGAAGTATTTATAAAGATTTTCTGTTTTCTGAACTGTTTTTCAGGTTTTAACCTCTGGAGATCTAATAATTCATGGAACTGGAATTCTGTTGATAAGGGGCCAAGAAGAGACATTGTAAGAGAAATGGAAGTAGCCATTAGAACAAAGACCAAGATGCACTTTGGCTTGTACTACTCCCTTTTTGAGTGGTTCAACCCTCTTTTCCTTAAGGATCAAAGAAATTCATTCCACACAAGAAATTACCCCACCTCTAAGTGTCTGCCAGATCTCTATTACTTAGTGAACACTTACAAGCCTGAGATTCTCTGGGCAGATGGTGATGGAGATGCACCAGATACCTACTGGAACAGCACTGGCTTCTTAGCCTGGCTATATAATGACAGGTATGTAAGCTCATGGATTTCTATAGTTACTATGAACTCATCATTAAATTGATAATATTTTAAATTCCTCAATTCCTTTTTTTGGTTTGCTGTTGACAAGAGTCACCATCTACAATGTTTCCACACAATTCGTATGTCCAAAAGTCTTCATCTTTTTTTCTGGACCTTTTGTTCATAATAATAAAGTAATAACAATGATAATAATCTCTTTATCAGGAGTTTACTAACATGCTTCATTCTAGGTCCATTGGAGACATACCTGATTGTTCACTGCATTGATCAGAGTCTCTCTCAGAGTTGTTTTCCTTTACAATACTCTTATTTTTGTATAAATGGGACTTTAAGTATTGCTCATTTCACTCTGCATCAGTTCACATGACCCAGGATTCCTTGAAATTGACCCCTCTGTCATTTTTTTTAGGGTTTTTTTTTGCAAGGCAAATGGGGTTAAGTGGCTTGCCCAAGGCCACACAGCTAGGTAATTATTAAGTGTCTGAGGCCGGATTTGAACTCAGGTACTCCTGACTCCAGGGCCGGTGCTTTATCCACTACTCCACTTAGCTGCCCCCCCCTCTGTCATTTTTTTTGCAACAGAATAATATTTCATCACTTTCTTAAAACACAACTCATGTCACCATTCCCTAATTGTCTAAGAGGCAATTTATAGTATCCCTCCCTCCACCTCCCACCCACTCCCAGGTCTTTGCTTTGTTTTTCTTCCTTCAGGATCAGGAAGCTGCTGTTGCTTATAGTACTTCTCTACTTGTATTGTCCACTATCTTACTACCATCTTTCCTTTCCAAACCCATCCCTGCTTCCCAGCTGATTTTGATGTTTCTATACCAAACTCTTTACATGCTTGCAAATGTGTGAGTGTTCTTGTGTTCAATTTTCTTTTCTTTTCTTTTCTTTTCTTTTCTTTCTTTTTTTTTTTAGGAGAGGAATGAGTTCTAATGAAGTACACTCCCTCCACCCTTTCTTCTCTCTTTAGTCTTCTCATATCCCCAGATTATGAGAAATAGCAAATTCTACCTTCTTTCTTCTTTCTACATTGCTATTTGCCTTTTGTCCTCCCTTCTCATTTTCTTTTTCAAATGGGTAGGACAGAAGAACCATTTTACCCTTTAGTAGAAAGAACTCTCGAATTGGAGTCGGGGAGAGTTCTAAGCTCTCCACTTCTATTCCTGTAGCTATGGGCAAGTTAGTTAAATGTCTGAGTCAGTTTCCTTATCTGTAAAATGAGGACAAAATTAACACTGACCTCAGGAGGCTATTAAATGAATTGATGTATGTAAAATGCTTTGCAAACCTTAAAGTCTCATATGGCTGCCAGGTATTACACAGGGACCTTCTATATTAAATGGTACATTTGGTTTTGGATAGCATTAAGAAACAAAAGCTCTAAATCACTTGCCTCTATAGCTTACACTTGGGAAAAATGAAGAGCACTGGGTAATTCAGAATTTCGAACCTGAATTTCTAAACCAAAATATTGTAAAAAATATGATTTTCTAAACCAGAATTTCTCATGAATTTTCTTGGTATAAAAATAGGCTATATTTTTCCTTTTTAGTCCAGTTCGGGATAGAGTTGTAACCAATGATCGCTGGGGCCTTCATAGCATCTGCAGGCATGGTGGGTTCTATACCTGTGCTGACCGTTACAACCCTGGACACCTCTTGCCTCACAAGTGGGAAAACTGCATGACAATAGACAAGCAATCTTGGGGTTATAGAAGGAATGCTCAACTCTCTGACTACCTCACAATTGAAGAAATAGTGGAGGTATGCTAATTACTGATATGGAGTCAGGAGGTCTGAGTTCTGATCTTTGCTCTTTCAGTAAGGATTGTGGAACCATAGCTAAGTCACAATCTATTTGGGTCTCAGAGTGTTGGACTAGATTTTCCAAATTCTACAATTCTAGGCTTAATAGAGCTTGAATGGAAATGCTTTGACCCATTAATACAAACCAAAATATAATTATCAGCATCCATTCATATTTGTTTTAGTAGAAGGGATCCTAGCCTGGGAGTCAAAAGAAGACTTGGATTCAATTTCTGACTTTGCTACTTACTAGTAATATGACCTTGGACAAATTCCTTAACTGCTTTGAAACTCAGTTTTCATCATTAAAAAGAGAGATAATAATATTTACATTACCTATATCAATGAGTTGTGAGGATTAAAGAATTTATTTACATAAAGCGCTGAATAAACCTTTAATTGCAATAGATGTCAATGATTACACATTTGACAAATTACTATCTTTGCATGTTATTCAAAGAATAAAAAGGCATCAAATATGCAATTATTTTAAAGTAAATATTAATAATAATAATAATAAATGAGATATTTGTAACAAGTACAGCACAATGTCTGGCACATAATAGGCCCTTAAATTCTTGTTCCTTTTCCTTCCCTTCTTATAACAATAATAATCATTATACTCCTTAATCTCTTAGCAACTAGTGAAAACTGTTTCATGTGGAGGAAACTTTTTGATGAATATTAGTCCCACAAAAGATGGCATTATTCCTCCAATATATGAAGAACGTTTGAGGCAAATAGGAACCTGGATGAAAGTTAATGGGGAATCCATTTATGCAACCAAACCTTGGAGAGCCCAGAATGACCCGAGTATACCAAAAGTCTGGTGAGTGGTTTAATTTTTTTTTAATATTTAACTTGTCTCTTTCTTTACTGGGTTTTCTCCTAGTGAAGGATTTCATTTACCAATACATATTTTGAAATACTGGACCTTGGAATCATTTACCATGGGAGGGGATTATTACTGCAAGAGAGCAGTGTGTTGGTATGGCACATTCTTATACAGAGGATTATACTCATCAGCAAGAGCTTGAGAGTAAGATATGTTGTGGATAAACTAAAATTCAGATTGCTAATTCTTAATTCATTAAGACTGTAGTAAACTATCCATTTCTTTAAAGAAAATTTTTGATTAAATATGTCTAGACCCAACTCATAACTAGGATTCAGGAATTTTTTTTAGATGCTTAAACTTTTGTTTTTAATGGTCTCTTGTGCTTCCTGCCTACCCTTTTCTTTTTAAAATAGGTATACATGGAAGCCTGAAGAAAATCTGGTCTATGCTATATTCCTTCAATGGCCATCAGAAGGAGTACTGGGCCTTGGTCAGCCTAAAACGACTGGGGCAACAGAGGCAAGAAAGAATTTCATTGACTTTTTCTATTTCTATTAAATTTACTGCCTGTGATACATACATACATACATATACATATATATATATATATACATACATACACACACATACACACACACTATATATATATATATATAATATGTATAACAATTCTGGTTTTAATTTAATGAACTAAAAGGTAGTGTTAGCATTTACAAGAGAAATGCCTAATAACTTTCTAGAGATTATATATCAGCATTTACTAAATACAGTGTCAGACATTTTGCTAAGTGCTAGAGACATGAAAAAATGACAGAAAAAGAGTCCTGGACCTTAAGGAGCAATTCTAATTGGGAGGGAAATGTGCAAAAATTGTACATACAAAATGTAAACAATGAAAATGAAGGTGTTGTTTGTTCATGATATGCACATGAAATAGATTTTGAGAGAGGAGATGCTGTACAAGATCATCATCCTTACTTTTTCCACCTGGGTCCAGGAGAGAGCTCTGGATACAAGGCAGTCAGGTTAAATGACTTGCCTAAAATCACACAGCTATTACATATCAAATGCCTGAGTCCGAATTCGAATTCAGTTTCTCCTGACTCCAGGACTAGTATTCTATCTGTTTACTTCATCTTGCTGCCCGAAATGGAATATAGTTTCACAGGGAAAGGCACTAGTAGTGAGGACCAAGGGAAACATGGGAGTATAAAGATTGGGAAAGATTTCTTACAGGAAGAGTTGGATTTGAGTCGTGAAGACTGGGAAACCAGGACGTGTGGGGGGGAGACAGGAAAAAGCTAGAAAAATGATAGAATCAGAATTTGGAGTAGTCTTCAAGGAAAGGTAAAGTATGCCAGTGTAGCTGGATTGTTGAACATATGCAGGGTTGTAAAGTATAAGAAGCCTGAAAGGATTAGAAGAAGCAAGATTGTAAAGGGCTTTAAAAATAAGCCAATCAGAAGATTTTATATTTGATCTTAGAGATAATTGGGAGTCACTGGAGTTTATTGAAGAGAGGAGAGACATGATGGGACCAGTACTTTAGGAAGATTGCTTTGGCCATTCAATGGAGGGTGGATTGGAAGAGGGAAAGCCTTGAGTTAGGGAGATAAACCAGAAGGTCATTTCTAATCTAGAAATCGAGGCATGAGGGTCTGCATTGAAGTGGCAGTTGTGTGACTAATAAAATAAGGATGTATGTGAGAAATATGAAGATAAAAATGCTAAAACTTAGTAGCAGATTGACTTCATAGATTAATTGTATATAAGGATTTGGCATCTATCATACAAGCTAAAAAAATTGTTGAAGCCTTTAAAAGTTTGGGTTCAATGTTAGTCATTTCAAAGCAAACTAAAATTTTAAAACAACCATAATTCTGTGAATGTAAAATCTACATGCAGCCTTGCAACATAATTAACCATTAAGGTTCTGTGAAATTAGATCTTTTATTTTTTCCAGTTTGATAGGTTTGAGGTGACTCCCTTTATTATTTCAATTTATGTTTCTTTTGGAAACTATTGGCTCATATCCTTTGACCATTTGTTTATGAAGAATTATTCTTAGGCATACTTGTGTATGAGTATTCCCTAGATATTTTTTATGTAGGTTTATCATATATTTGATACAAAGGACTATCCATTCTTAGTTACATTCTAGGTTTAGCTACAAACCATGGGTTCAACCAAGATAACTGGATCATAATTTAAAGATTATTGGGCCAGAGCCAAGATGGTGATGGGAGAAGAGCCTCTCCTAGGTGTTCTTTCCCTAAAATTTCAAAAATCTTAAAATTATGACCATACAGGCAGCTAGGTGGTGCAGTGGATAAAGCACTGGCCCTGGAGTCAGGAGTACCTGGGTTCAAATCTAGTCTCAGACACTTAATAATTACCTAGCTGTGTGGCCTTGGGCAAGCCACTTAATCCCATTTGCCTTGCAAAAAAAAAAAAACCTAAAAAAAAATAAAAAAACATTATGACCACAGAAAGATCCAGTAAGACAATTCTCCAGACCAAGGTAACCTGGAAAATAGTGGAAAAATTCCACTCCACAGGGTTAGAGTGGCAGCCTCACCAGAGTGAAGAAACTTCAGCCTCCCAGAAAGAGCCCCAGGGTACCTGGGAGCCGCAGCTTCTGCAGCAGAAGCAGTTTCCTAACCTGCACCCTGGGGAGCACTGGGCACAACTTGGAGGATCAGCAGGGGACCTCTGCCAGAGTGAACCCGAAGTCTAGGCCCTCAGGCCATGGCAGCACAGATCCAAGAATAGTTAGCAGGTGTGGAAGTGGCAAGCAGAAGCCTCCTGGCAGCTGAGCCCTGAGTGCTCAGCCCACTGAAGGTAGGGGAGGGAGACTTCTGAGGTTTGTCCTCTGTACCTGGAACAGGACTCTGGTGCTCTGACCACAATCAGATCCTGATCACAGTCTAGGCTCCCCCATACAACAGGCTCCCCACTTCAGCCCCATAGCAGAGGAAAGCAGTCAGAGCTTCACACACACACTGAGATCCTTGTGGGGGGGTGTCCCCAAAATGCTGAAAAACCCAGGAAGCACCCCAAAACACAGGCTAGAGAAATGAGTAAACAGAGAAAAAAGAGGAACACCATTGAGAAATACTTTGTTTATGATCCCAAGAAGGATCAGAATACTCAATCTGAAGATGAGGAAGTACAAGCTCTTGCATCCAAGAAAAATGGGAGTTGGGCTCAGGCTATGGAAGAGCTCAAACGTGATTTTGAAAATCAAGTAAAGGAGATAGAAGAAAAATTGGGAAAAGAAATGAGAGAGATGCAGGAAAAACATGAAAAAGAAGTCAGAAGCTTAGTCAAGGTGATCCAAAAAAATGCTGAAGAAAATAACATGTTAAAAACTAGTACAGGTCAAATGGATAAAACAGTTCCAAAAGTTATTGAGGCCCCCTCTCCATGTCATGTGCTCAAGATGGCGCTGCCAAAAGATAAAAAAGATCAACTTGGAAGTTTAACCTTGACCTTACTCATCCAGTTGAAGATGGAATCTTTGATTCTGGAAATTTTGAGCAATTCTTGAAGGAGAAAGTTAAAGTCAATGGAAAAACTGGGAACCTAGGGAATGTTGTTCATATTGAATGCTTCAAGAATAAGATCACAGTTGTGTCTGAGAAACAGTTCTCTAAAAGATACTTAAAATATCTTACCAAGAAATATCTTAAGAAGAACAATCTTTGTGATTGGCTTCGTGTGGTCGCATCTGATAAGGAGACTTATGAACTTTGTTATTTCCAGATTAGTCAAGATGAGGAAGGTTCTGAATTTGAAGATTAAATGGGAAGAAGGGTGTCAAGTGTTCAAAAGAATAAAACATTATGAATATACTAATTTATTGACAAATAAAACAACAATATTAAAACCTGTGTATTTAAAAAAAAGTTATTGAGGAGAAGAATGCTTTACAAAGCAGAATTGACCAGATGGATAAAGAAATAAGAAAGTTCTCTGAGGAAAACAAATCCTTTAGATGTAGAATGGAACTAAAGGAAGCTGCTGACTTTATGAGAAGTCAAGGCACAATACTTCAACACCAAAAGAATGAAAAATTATAAGGAAATGTGAAATAACTCATTGAGAAAACAACTGATCTGGAAAACAGATTCAGGAAAGATAATTTTAAAATTATTGGGATACATTTAAGTCATGATCAGGAAAAGAGCCTTGACCTCATTTTTAAAGAATTCCTATAGGAAAATTGCCCTGTTATTCTAGAAGCAGAGGGCAAAATAGAAATTGAGAGAATCCACCCATCTCCCCCAGAAAGAGATCCAAAAAACCCCCCAACCCCCAGGAATATTATAGTCAAGTTCCAGAACCCCCAAGTCAAAGAGACTTTGGCTCAGAATATAATATTCTGGAAGGCAAAAGAGCTTGGAATGCAACTGAGAATCAACTACCCAGCAAAACTGAACATCCTCTTCTGGGGAAAAGATAGACTTTCAATGAAAGGGGAATTTCAAATGTTCCTGTTGAAACAGCCAGAGCTGAACAGAAAGTTTGACCTTCAAATACAGGACTCAGGTGACACATAGAGAGCAGAGGAGAAAGGTAAAATATGAGGGACTTAATGATGATTCCTACATAGAAAAATGATACTGATAATACTCATATGAAACTTCTCATTTAATAGAGCAGGTAGAAGGAGCTTTTATAGATGAAGCACAGGAGAGAGCTGAATTTGAAGATATATTGTAAAAATGGATTCAATGGCTAAAAGAGAAATGCACTGGGAGTATGAGAAAGGAGAGGTGGAATAGGTTAAGATATTTCATATAAAAGATATATATATATATACACATACATATACATATTTGCAATGAGCTATCGCAATCATATGGAAGGGAGGAAGGCAAGGGGGAATGAGGGAACCTTCACTCTCATCAAAAATGACTCAGAGAGGAAAACAGCATACACACTCAATAGATATAGACATCTAGAGTAAAAAGGAGAGAAGGGGGAAAGGGAAAAGGGGGAGATGTGGGTGATAGAAGAGAGGGTAGATCATAGGAGAGAATAGTCAGATATAACACATTTTCTTTTTTACTTCTTGCAAGGGGCTGTGATTGGGTGGCCTGTTTGGGACCATGGGGCAGGCTGATTGCTGGCCTCTTGGCCTAGGGCCAGTGGTCAGTATGCTGCACCACTCAGCTACCCTACAGCACATTTTAGAAGAGGAACAGAGTGAAAGGAGAGAGATAATATAAAATATGGTAGTGTGGAGGTATGGGTGGAGGGAATTACTATCAGCAATAGCAATAGTGGAAAAATATGGAAGTAACTTTTGTGATGGACTTATCATAAAGAATGTGATCCACCTGAGACAGAGCTAATGGTATCAGAACATAGACTGAAACACATTTTTTTCTCTTTCTTTTATTTTATTTCTCATGAGGGTCTATATTTTTTTGGGGGGGAGGAGTATTATGTTTACTCTTAAACAAGAATATTTTAGTAATGTATAAAAATAAAAAAAATTCATCAAAAAAGGGAAAAAAAAGATTATTTATGTTTTCCCTGCCCCACTTAAAATTGACATAAAGGACTGCTCTTTCCCCCTAGTCTAGTTAGTACACATCTCATTGAATAAACTTAAAGTGCAACATAAAACTGCTAATGTGAATTCACCAAGGGGCTCTAGTACCACTACCAGATATATAGTGTCTACTTCAGGGTGAGTAGGAGAATTGTTATGTTCTGTCAATGCTGCAGTGTTTTTTAAAAGGAAAAAATAAAATGAAAACAATGAAACAGAAAAACCAATGAATTAAAGCAATGCACTTTGTTGACTTTTTTTTTCAACTTCTTAATTGCAGGTGGAATTACTGGGTTATGAACATTCCCTTGAATGGACTCCTTTGTCAGATCAAGGAATAGTGGTGTTACTTCCACAGCTAACCATTGATGAATTGCCAAGTAAATGGGGCTGGTCTCTAAAAATGAAAAATGTAAAATGAATAATGCAAACTCATTTTCAACTTTGAAGTTTGCCAACATTCTGCTCCTTATGTAAGAGAAACATTAGACAAATGAACCTAAGATTGAATCTTTTCATATTCAGTACATAAAGCAAAATGTAGAATTAAGAGAACAGTCAAAGTGAACCAAAGAGTAAAAGTAATTATTTGTTTGATAAGGATTTGTTTTGATTGCCCAGATAGTTGGTTCAGGCTTGCTTTTGTGCTTGACCATCATAGACTTGTTCAAGTTAGAATTTATGGGTGAATGTTTTTTAGCTTTAATCCTTTGGACAAAGATCTTCTAGGTTTAATTTAAAGCCTAATTTCTGACCGAAGTATTAACTCTTCAGTTAGAAAACCAGGAAGATCATTTTTCTAATCTTGTTACATAGCTTCATATTAACTCAAATTAAGCACTTAGTACTCCTTGTTGCTGACTGCTAAATAGCTACAGATAAAGCCTCTATTTTGAATGTTAGATGTTTTCAATTTGCCCATATGAATCAAATAGATTAGCTACTGGCAACTTTGTAATTCATCTATCCAGAGAATTACTGTAATAAAAGAACATTGCTTGTATCATTATTTTGATGGAGTTTTTTTTTCCTAAATGATTTTGTTTTTTAGGCATAGCTAAGTATTCTGGTATAATATGCTACTATATTTTAGTTTAAGAATAAAAATATACTCTGTATGTTCACAAATAACCAGTAATTATAAGACCATGTCAAAAAAGATAAGAATTGAGAGTGCATTTTGGGATACTAATATAAATAGTTTCATATTAGCTTCATAAATACTAATTAGTTCTCCCTCAAAATCCTTATAACAATATTCTCCTTGCAGTAAACATATCATGAAAACTTTTATAGAATATCATGATATATTTTATATAGAATTCTATAGAGTTATTCCATATAAAATATCATGAGATATCAATGAGATGCTTTGGAAGGAAAGAAACTAGTATCGACAGTATCCACTCATAAGGTTTGGCGACTTTTTGTTTGACAGGAAATCTATTAGTAAAGGAAGTTACTATATTTTTAACTCTCTCTCTCTCTCTCTCTCTCTCTCTCTCTCTCTCTCTCTCTCTTTAGTAGTCTGGGGTGAATAAGACTATAATGAACTTAAAATATTTTAAATGTTTACCGGCCAGATATTCCTTCCTGTGAATAATCCAGAGAAAACACGAGGAGGACCTTTTAAATACCCAAATGATAAATGTATACTGAGAAATCATATTGAAAAACACAACTGTGTTGCGATAATTAAATTTACATAATCACCTTTATTCAGAAAAAGGTAACTTTAATATGTTATTGCTTTATTTTTCTTTAAATAGCCCTGAGGTTGTGAATGTAGGAAAGACAGCTACCTACTATATGTGAGGCACTGTGCTAAGCATCAGAGCTACAAAAGAAGGATAAAAGACAATCCCTGCTCTCAAGGAGTTCAGAATCTAAAGGAGACAATTTACAAGCAACTATGTACAAACAAACTAGCTGCAGGAGAAATGGGGAATAATCAACAGAGAGGAGGCCCTAGAATTAAGTGGAAGTCTTTTTTATTTTTGAACCTAGAGGTCATAAGGAGCAACTGGAATTTGAGTACATGGTCAGGCTTGCATTTCAGACAAGTCACTTTGACAACTGAGTGGAGGATGGACTAGAATGGGGAGACTAATTATCAGGCTACTGTGATAGTCCAGGCATGAGATTAGGAGAAAGGTGGTAACCATGATAAGGTGGTAACAATGTCAAAGGAGAGAAGTGGGGTGTTACAGATGAGATGCTACAAAATGGAGAGGCCACAGTTTGGATATGGAGTGGAGAGAGTTAGGAGTGAAGAATTGAACCTAAGTGGTGAGTCTGAGTAATTGAAAAGGGAGGATGATGATGATAGTAAGGGAAGTTAGAAAGGAGGGAGGTTTTGGGAGCAAACAAATTCAGTTTTGGACACTATAGGACTATAACGCACTATATGAGTATAAGACATTGAAACTTGAGATATCTAATAGGTAGCTGCAGATATGAATCAGTAATTTAGTAGAGGTAGGAACTGGACAAGTAAATTTGGAAATTATTAGCATAAAGATGGAAATTATAATAGAATCTATAGGAGCTGATAAGACCAATTGAGATAAGTATAGAAGCAGAAGAGAAGAAAAAAAATTCACTTGATTTCACAAAATGAGCTGGAGAAGGAAATATTCATTTAATTTCACAAAATGAGCTGGAGAAGGAAATGGAAAACCAGTCTAGTATTTTTGCCAAGAAAATCATATGGGTTACAAAGAGTCAGACACGACTAAAAAGTGATTGAATAACAACAAAAAATACAGGTACTAGACATGGTGGTGCATGACTGTAGCCCCTGCTACTGGAGAAGATTGAGGTTGGTAAATTACTTTAATTCAGATTTTCTGAGCTATAGTAGGATAAAAGCCAACAGAATCTCTACACTAAGTCTCATATGAGTCCCCAGGATTTGACAGTAACTGCTGCAAAGATTGGAGAAATGGAGCAGGTTAAAGATTCTGTGCTGATCAGTATTGGGAAAGATTGTTCATGAGTGGCTGCTTTACTTAGCAACTTGGCTGAAACAGGGAAGATCACTTATAAATTTTTTTAATTTATGTTTTAAAGCTAAGGCTAGTTAATGTCAAGCATTTCCTTTTTACTCTAATTGTCTTCTCTAAATATGGCAAATATTCCAGGTGATTTTTGATTCAATTATCAGTGTTATGTTCTTCTTTATCAAGGCACACTATTTAGTGTTTCATACTCTCCAGATTCTAAATCATGTTCATTTTAGCTGTCCATGATTTATAATATAGGAAGGGATTCACATCCATTATTACATACACACTTGGCTCAGCTTAAAAATAGTTCTGCCTTCACTCTTATAAACCCCTGGAGGTTAGGGAGCAATGGATTTAAATCCCATTTCAGATAAGTCTTGTAATCTCTCAATTCTTCAGTTATCATTTTGAGACTTAAAATTGCAGAAAACTTGCAAATCTGTTGTACTGATAGAGGAAGCTTTCTCATGGGGAGTGCTCTATACCAATGAAATCACAGGTCAAGACTCCCAGATATTTCTAGCCTAGTCTTTAACAATCTAGAAAGAGTTATGCTCAACTCTAATGTTCCCTAATTGTTTTGAATTAAATTTTATTTTCTTCAGTTATCAAACTTTTTTCTTCCTAATTTCCTCAAGAAATTATAAAGAAAAATAAAGAAAGAAGAATAAAAGAAAAGAAGAAATAAAATCCTTGCCAAGAAAAATAAAATCCTTGTAATAAGTTAACATAGTTAATCAAAACAAATTTCCACACTGACTATGTCCACAATCACCTCAGTCAGGAGATGGGTAAGATTTTTTATCATCAGGGCAATGACCTCTTTTTTTCTTAAATTTTAGCTTATTTCAACTAACAAATCTCTCTACTTCCCACTTTTCCCCTACTCTACAATTGGGAAAAACAAAGAAATAACAAAACTGTTGTAGCAAAGATGTACAGAAAAATACATTTCTGTACCAGTCATATAAAAAAAGTATTTCAATTAATATTCTGAGTCAGAAGATCAGGAGCATGTTTCATCATAAATCTTCTGGAACTGTGGTTGGTTATTACTGATCAAAGTTCTTAAGACCTTCAGGGTTGTTTGTAAAGACAATATTGTTATTGTATAAATTGTTTTTGTGGTTTTACTCACTATGCATCAATTCATAACATGTCTTTCTTCTTTTCTTTGAAAGTGTTTCCTTCATATTTTCTCACAGTACAATAGTATTTCTTCCATCACATTCATATATCATAATTCATTCATTCAGTCATTTCTCATTGGGTACCTCCTTAATTTACAATACTTTTTTATCTTTAAAATGTCTAAACTTTTGTATTTATGGTTCCTTTTCTCTCTTTCTTTGATTTCTTTGATATCAATCTTACTTAGATCTCATAGTTTCACCTCTAGTTAATTTTAAGATTCTGGAGATTTTTCTTCTAAAGATTCCTTCCTCAGCTTCTCGACTAACCTGGGTTCAGGAAATCACAGAATTTCAGAGATAGAAGACACTTTGCTATCCATTTAACCTATCCCATACCTGAAAAGAAATCACCTTCCCTACTCTTGGCAAACATGTCTATATCTTCCCATCCTGAAATAACTTTCACTTAATATATCCACCCCTGCAAGCTATTGTCTTATAATCTCTCCTTTTTTGTGGTTAAACTCCTTGAGAAGCTTGTCTACAAGAGGTGCTTCCACTCATTTAACTCTTCAATCTTGAAAATTGAAGTAAGCAGTACTTGAATACTGTACACAGTAATAGCACTATTGGTGGCTAATCAAGGGTGAATATTTAGTTATTCCTATCAATATAATAATCCAAAGCAATTCTGAAGTTCTTTTTTTTAGTTTTTTTTTTAATTTTTTTTTAATTCTGAAGTTCTTTAGAGAAATAACTGATGAAGTCTGTGTGCAAACTGAAGTAGACTTAAAAAAAAGGAAAAACACTGTGTTTTGGAGGGCTTTTTTTTGGTCTGTTTTCTTAGCCAACATGACTAATACAGAAATATGGTTTGCTTGATTATACATGTATTACCTATATTAAATTGTTTGCTTTCTCAATGAGGAGAGAAGGGAAGGAGAGAAAAAGAGAATTTGGAACCCAAAATTTAAAAAAAAATGTTAAAAACTCTTTTTACATGTAATTGAGGAAATTATTTTTTAAAATGGAGCTGGTACAGTAGGGTTCACCATATGCCCAAAGGCATTGAAAATGATCATTTCATGGAATTTTTGATCATTTCATACTGCAAGGTTCTTAACTTGATACCTTGAGATCATGAAGCAAGTTAGAGAGAGGTATGGTTTATGGGCATATGATTGGGTTTGAATAGTTAAGGCTGCAGGGTCTCTTCTAGGGCTATTTGAGCCATTAGTACCATTGGGGGGCAGGACTCAAAAGCCTCCAGAATAAAATGACCTAGTGTTGGGGAGTTTAGGCAAACTACAAGTTTTATGACTTCTTGAATTTTTGGCTCTCAAGCTTTGACAGATCTCAGATTGGCACAGGTTTCTTATTTATCTCAGACCAGATATCAGCTTTGGTTAGATTGAGAACTTAATTGATTTCTTCTCATCTCATGGTTTCACCACCTTTGTCCCAGGTGAAGCCTATCCTTGCACTCCCACAGGTATTTTTTCTAATTAAAATTCATCTTACCAAGAACAGGGTCTAGGGATATTCTTCAAGAATATACCACTAGCTAATTGTATGTTGTTCTAGTTTTATGCTCGATGTTTTGATTTTATAATTTGACCTCCTAAAGGGATTAACCCAATAGGATCATTTTCTTTTTAAATTGTATTATATTAATGATATTTTATATAGTTTTCCTGGTCTACATACTATATACCCAATCCCCCCAAATGGGCAAAGGACAGTGTTATGTAACATATAATGGAATTAGAACTGTAAATACTAAAGATCATAACCTTACTAAGTTCATCATCTGAACTATATAGGCAGAAATGTAGGGTATCAGAATATTTTATGCAACATGTACTTACAGACTTCTTGAAAGAGAGGGGAGACAGGTGTCTACATAGAGTGATCAACTTATGGTGCCCTTTTTAAAAAACATATTTATTTGACCTGCCCAAAGGTCACACAGTTAGGCAATTATTAAGTATCTGAGGTCAGATTTGAACTTAGGTCCTCCTGAATCCAGGGCCTAGTTCTCTATCTACCGCACCACCTAGCTGCCCCATTATGGTGGCCTTTTTGCCAACCGCTGCATTAACCAGACATATATATATATATATATATATATATATATATATATATATATATATATATATACACATACATACATACACACACACATGTGTGTGTGTGTGTGTGTATGTGTGTGTGTGTGTGTGTGTGTCCATCAATAATATTTAATTGGACCTGCAGAAGGACGACAATCATCAAGTACTATATACAGCAAAAATACTTCTTGTGAAACCTTCAAAGGAAAAGGCAATAATTTTAGAGCAGTTAGAATTAAATAACAAACACTGTGTTATCTCAGGACTTCATTCATTCACAGAACTTTGAAAAATATCCATAACATTGCCTTGCAATTATAAAAAGTACAGTAATTTGCCAGTCTAAAACTTTTAAAAACCATAGAATAAAGAGACATACAGTGGTAAAATTAGAAAAATAAATGCTTTTGTTTCTCATTTGATATAAATGGATATTCTCCAAACTAAGTGGCTATTGTTTTCAGTTATCTACTGTTTAAAGAGATACGGTTTCTTAATTAGAATAATAAACAGCAAAAATAGTTTTAGTAAAAGATTACTAGCAGTTACTAGAAATCCAAGCTAGGAAGGACTAGAAGAGCACTGATGGCTGCAAACTACAGCATGCCAGAAAATCATAAAGTTTGTACCTGGTTGGCTCTTCAAACTTCATTATAGAATATCATTTGGTATGTATGAAGGGAAATGGGTTAAAAAATACTGATTTAAAAGACAATATTTTCTTAGTATAGCAATGTAATTAATATAGTTATAGGGCTTATAATTTCTAAATGGAAAAACAGCTATCAGTTATATGAGAGCTAATAAGGTAGCTTTTTTATGTTGCCCATCTTTTGGGCAACAAATAACTACCTTTATCAGAAGAGGGTAGAAGGTTAGTTGAATCTCAAATCTCTCATATTTTGCAGCTTGTTCTGATAAAAAAAAAAGTTTAATGAAGGGAATTGAAACTAGTAACTCTGAAAGGCAACAAGGAAAGCAAGGAGACAATAACAAGATTTGGTTAAACTTAAGTCTTCACTATGCCATTTACTAGCTGTGTGAATTATGGATAAGTTCAACCTCTCTGAACTTCCAACTTTCTCATAATGAGAGTCACAAAATTTACACTATGAAGTTTTGGTACCAACTTGAATCTGATAGCAAATATTCTCAATCCTTTCCCTACTCCCTCAAAAACCTATGTTATAATTATAAGAATTTTTCATTATTGGATTTCAATTAATAGTCTTTTTAAAAATATAGAAAGCAAGAAAAAAATAGAAATTTCATTTTGAAAGAGAAATGGAACAGAACCATAGCAGTTACTTAATTATAGTGTTTGGACCTGTGATTACACTGATGTAAAGAATTTCCACATGAGGAAATTTTCTCTACCATCAAACTCACATCTCCTCTGCAACTTTTTAGTGATCCAGAATTTTAGAGATTTGCCTAGATCATTAAGAGAATATATCAGAAAACAGATATATTGAGGGAAAGGATGATAGAGTAGACAGAGTTATCTTTGGAGCATGGGAAATCTGATTCATGTCCCATCTTTGACTAGTTATTTTCATACATTTTAATTGCTATGTGATCATTATTTCTGAGAATTTTTAGTATAGCAATAATGTAGGTTTTTGGACTCAGTATAGAGATAAAGCTTGGACCAGTATTTTCATTGATATGCTGAATTGCTTAGAAAAGGAAATTCCCTATACCAATGCAGGTCAGTACCTTCTCCACAATTTAAAGTCTTTGAAAGCTGATCTAAGAACTCAGTGATTAAAATGACTTGCCTAAGGTCATACAGCTAGATAATTATTAAGTGTCTGAGGCTGGATTTGAACTCAGATCCTCCTGACTCCTGAACTGGTGCTCGGTCCACTGCGCCACCTAACTGCCCTCCAGCCTTTGAAATTATCAAGCTAAAAAAGGGATATTTATAATGTAAAGAATAGTTGAGTAAAGCTACTCTCTAACTTGAATAAAATGAAATTTTTATTCACTTAAATTATAATAGGAGAGGTATAAAGAATTCAAACACCTATTGTGGCCTACTTTATGTGTTCTTGGATCATATACTATAAAAATCAACCTCAAAACGAGCATTAAAATTAACAGTAAGAATAATGGCAACTAACCCTTATTCTTTTTTTAGAATTATAAGTTTTTCAGTTACATTTTAACATGTACACATGCAAAATATACAAGGTTACTTATCTCCAGATCCTCCCATATTTCTAACTTGTTTGAAGGCCTAAAGGGGAAAAACCATCATAATACTTAAAATTCAGAAAATCAGAAATTTAAAGAATCTGAAAGAAGAAATGTTATAAAACGTGCTATTAAAATCAAAATAAAATTATTAAGATTGTCTATCTTCGTTATGCAGATACTGTGACATGTGTACATTATATGCATGAATAACAAAAGGGGACTACAACACAGCATTTTTCTGAAATGAGTCTTTTAAATTAGATGGAAAGCAGGACCAAAATAATATCAGTTTTGACTTTCTTGCTACAAAAAAAAATCAGGAGAAGGAAATGCAGTTAAATGGAAGGATGGATTATATTTCGCCTTGAAGAGTCAAAGAAAAGAATGGGTGGAATTGTATATCCAAAGACAAAAGAAACTTTATTTCACGGGATATTTGATCATCTTGTAGGAGTAATGATGATCAGCATTTACAAAATGATCATTATGAAAATAAGTGCAGCCAATGAACCCAATTTTAGCTATTAAGGATAAAAGGGTAAAGAAACTCTGCATGGGATTTAATGAAACTCTTCATTTTAAATCAACACACACTCTGAGGACTTAAATGCAAAAGTGGAAAAAAGATGAGGATAAAAAGCAATATATAGGAAAAATGGCTTGGGGAAAAAATTCGAGAGCAAGAACTAACAGGTTATACAGAGGCCTCATACTATTGAACACAGTAAGCACCAATTTTAGTACCAAGAAATGAAATAGATTCTATTTCAACAAACATGAAAAGACTTATTGATGTAAAAGTTATCATAATACCATAGATTTAGAGTTAATAGAAGGGATCTGTGAGGTATAAGCATCTCACTTTGTAGATGAGTAAATTGAGTCTTAGAGATGTTAAGAGACTTGTCCAAGGTCCCATAAGTAGGAAGGTGGAATCTGAACCCTTGTCCTTCTCTGATTCCAAACTACTGATTTTTCCACTACCTCTTGCTCATACCAACAGGGTAACAATCAGGCACAATCTGGGAATATCTGTGATGGAGAATGCCATCTGTACTGATTTGTTTATGGTAAAAATCAAAACTTGTTAAAAAAAATAATAAGAAAAATAGGAAGTAGTTTTATCTTGAGTTTTAAACAAGCAATTAGCAATGTAAAATGAAAACAGACAATAGATATAACATCAATATTAATTATGATAACTACTCAGAAATTTAACTACTATAAGTCTATTTTCCTAAAAAAGAAGACTGAAAGAGCCAAGAATTTGGTACTGTGACAAAGATGGAGTGTTTTGTTTAGCAGACTTGCATTCTAATCTCAGATTTCTACCAGTTATATTTGTGAAGAGCGATTGTGGTAAAACATCAGCTTCTAAGTCTCAGTTTAACCATCAATGATATGGCAATGATAGTCACAGTGCTGCCTACCTCACAAGGCTATTGTGAAAATCAAATGAGCTAATCTATGTAAAAGTCTTTTACTCATTGCTTTAGAAAAAAGTATTATTTAGTTATTTCCACTTGTCTGGTCTTTTGGGAAACATTTATTAAGCACCAATTGTGTTTAGAGAACTGAACTAGAGGAGGAATAAGTTTTAACTGAGACATAACCTTACGCAGCTTACAATTTAGTAAGAGGGAAAGACATATATATATATATATATATAATATATATATAAAATTATAGATTCTACTATAATTGGGAATTTTAGAATGAGGAAACTCCCTCTCTCCATGAATATTGGGGCCTCTTTTGCATTTAATGCTTTTAAATACAAACAAGCTACCAGGGCACAACAATTTAATGACTTATTTAGGATAACACAACTATGCATCAGACACAGGACCTGAATATGAGTCTTTCAACTCCAAGGCCAGATCTCTTTTCACTCCTAGATAACTGTAATAATACATAATGATATTTAAGTGCAATAGGAAGTTGTAAAACAAGTATCTATATAAAATCTAGTTGCTTTCATGAATTATAAGCTCAATATGAGCCAATAATGTGATATAGCAATCAGAAAAACAAATTTGATCTTAGATTACATTGGGAAGAAGACTGTCCAGGAGAGAGGCTAGATAATCTGGTTGTCTTTTCTTTTGATTTTTTTAAACAAAAAAATTCATTTTTTTAATTTTAGAAAAATTTTATTTATTTTGCATTTTACAATTTCCCCCCCAATCTTGCTGCCCCCCCACTCCCCACAGAAGGCAGTCTGTTAGTCTTTACATCATTCTCATATTATGCATTGATCTAAGTGATGAGAGAGAAATCATATTCTTTTTTTTAAGGTTTTTATTTTTGCAAGGCAAATGGGGTTAAGTAGCTTGCCCAAGGCCACACAGCTAGGTAATTATTAAGTGTCTGAGGTCGGATTTGAACTCCTGATTCCAGGGCCTGTGCTCTATCCACTGTGCCACCTAGTTGCTCCTGAGAAATTATATTCTTAAGGAAGATATAGTATGAGATATAGCAGAATTACATAAGACAACAATTTTTGTAAATTAAAGGTAGAAACTCTTTGGTCTTTGTTCAAACTCCACAATTCTTTCTCAGGGTACAGATGGCATTCTCCATCTCAGATAACCCAAAATTGTGCCTGATTGTTACCCTGTTGGCATGAGCAAGTCCATTAAGGTTGATCATCAACCCCATGTTGCTGTTAGGGTATACAATGTTCTTCTGGTTCTGCTCATCTTGCTCAGCATCAGTTCATGCAAATCTTTCCAGGCTTCCCTGAATTCCCATCCCTCCTGATTTCTAATAGAACAATAGTGTTCTATCACAGACACACACATACACATACACACACACAAATATATAGATATAGATATATATATATACCACAGTTTGTTAAGCCATTCACCAACTGAAGGACATTCCCTCAATTTCCATTTCTTTGCCACTACAAACAGAGCTGCTATGAACATTTTTGTACAGGTGCTGTTTTTTCCCTTTTTCATAATCTCTTCAGGGTATAGACCCAGTAGTGGTTTTGCTGGATCAAAAGGTATGCACATTTTTTTTTGTCTTTTGGGCATAATTTCAAATTGCTCTCCAGAAAGGATGGATGAATTCAAAGCTCCACCAATAATGTATTAGTGTCCCAGATTTCCCACATCCCTTCCAACATTGATCATTGTCCTTTCTGATCATATTGACCAGTCTGAGAGGTGTGAAGTGGTACCTCAGAGATGCTTTAATTTGCATTTCTCTAATAATTAGTGATTTAGAGCAATTTTTCATATGACTATGGATTGCTTTGATCTCCTCATCTGTAAATTGCCTTTGCATATCCTTTGACCATTTATCAATTGGGGAATGGCTTGTCTTTTTCTTTTTTTAATTTGACTCAGTTCTCTGTATATTTTAGAGATGAGTCCTTTGTCAGAAATACTAGGAGTAAAAATTATTTCCCAATTTACTACATTTCTTTTGATTTTGGTTACAGTGGTTTTGTCTGTGCAAAAGTTTTCTAATTTAATGTAATTAAAATTGTCTAGTTTATTTTTAATGGTGTTCTCCATCTCTTCTTTGTCATAAATTGCTTCCCTTTCCATAGATCTGATAGATAAGCTATTCCTTGATCTTCTAGTTTGCTTATAATATTTTTTTTATGTCTAGATCCTGTATCCATTTTGATCTTATATTGGAATAGGGTGTGAGGTGCTAGTCTAATCTAAGTTTCTTCCATACTAACTTCCAATTTTCCCAACAGTTTCTATCAAAGAGACAGTTTTTATTTCAATAATTGGACTCTTTGGGTTTATAAAACAGCAGATTACTATAATCATTTCCTGCTATTGCACCTAATCTATTCCACTGGTCCACCACTCTATTTCTTAGCCAATACCAGAGTTTTTATGACATGCTTTATAATATAATTTAGATCTGGTAGGGATAAGCCACCTCCTTTTGCACTTTTTTTTATTAAAGATATTATTTGAGTTTTACAATTCCACCCCCAATCTTACTTCTCTCCCCCTACCCCCCCCCCCATAGAAAGCAATCTGTCAGTCTTTACTTTGTTTCCATGTTGTACATTGATCCAAATTGAGTGTGATGAAAGAGAAATCATATCCTTAAGGAAGAGACAAAAAATCTAAGAGATAACAAGATCAGACAATAAGATATCTGTTTTTCTCTAAATTAAAAGGAATAATCCTTGAACTTTTTTCAAACTCCACAGCTCTTTATCTGGATACAGATGGCACTCTCCTTTGCAGACAGCCCAAAATTGTTCCTGATTGTTGCACTGATGGAAGGAGTGAGTCCTTCAAGGTTGAATATCACCCCCATGTTGCTGTTAGGATGTACACAGTGTTTTTCTGGTTCTGCTCATCTCACTCAGCATCAGTTCATGCAAATCCCTCCAGGCTTCCCTGAATTCCTGTCCCTCCTGGTTTCTAATAGAACAATAGTGTTCCATGACATACATATACCACAGTCTGCTAAGCCATTGCCCAATTGAAGGACATTTACTTGATTTCCAATTCTTTGCCACCACAAACAGGGCTGCTATGAATATTTTTGTACAAGTGATGTTTTTACCCTTTTTCATCATCTCTTCAGGGTATAGACCCAGTAGTGGTTTTGCTGGATCAAAAGGTATGCACATTTTTGTTGTCTTTTGAGCATAATTCCAAATTTCTCTCCAGAAAGGTTGGATGAATTCAAAGCTCCATTAACAATGTATTAGTGTCCCAGATTTCCCACATCCCTTCCAACAATGACCATTATCCTTTCTGGTCATATTGGCCAGTCTGAGAGGTGTGAGGTGGTACCTCAGAGAAGCTTTAATTTGCATTTCTCTAATAATTAATGATTTAGAGCAATTTTTCATATGGCTGTGGATTGCTTTGATCTCATCTGTAAATTGCCTTTGCATATCCTTTGACCATTTGTCAATTGGGGAACGGCTTTTTTTTTTAAAAAAAATATGACTCAGTTCTCTGTACATTTTAGAAATGAGTCCTTTGTCAGAATCATTAGTTGTAAAGATTGTTTCCCAATTTAATACATTTCTTTTGATCTTGGTTACAGTGGTTTTATCTGTGCAAAACCTTTTTAATTTAATGTAATCAAAATCATCAAGTTGGTTTTCGGTGATGTTCTCCAACTCTTCCTTAGTCATAAATTGCTCCCCTTTCCATAGATCTGACAGGTAAACTAGTCCTTGATCTTCTAATTTGCTTATAATATTGTTTTTTATGTCTAAATCCTGTAACCATTTGGATCTTATCTTGATAAAGGGTGTTAGGTGTTGGTCTAATCTAAGTTTCTTCCATACTAACTTCCAATTTTCCCAGAAATTTTTAATCAAAGAGAGAATTTTTATCCCAATAGCTGGACTCTTTGGGTTTATCAAACAGGAGATTACTATAATCATTTCCTGCTATTGCACCTAGTCTATTCCACTGGTCCACCACTTTATTTCTTAGCCAATACCAAACAGTTTTGATGACTGATGCTTTATAATATAATTTTAGATCAGGTAGGGCTAAGCCTCCTTCTTTTGCCCTTTTTTTCCCATTAAATCTCTGGTGATTCTCAACTTTTTATTTCTCCATATGAATTTACTTACAATTTTTTTCTAACTCATTAAAGTAATTTTTTTGAATTTTGATTGGTAGGGCAATAAACAGGTAGTTTAGTTTTGGTAGAATTGTAATTTTTATTATAATAATAGTAGTGGAGATGGTGGGCATTCTTGTTTCACCCCTGATCTTATTGGGAATGTCTCTAGCCTATCCCCATTGCATATAATGCTTGTTGATGGTTTCACATAGATATGGCTTATTATTCTAAGAAACAATCCATTTATTCCTATGCTCTCTAGTGTTTAAAGTAGAATTGGGTGCTGTATTTTTCCAAAAACAGCTTTTTCAGCACCTATTGATATAATCATATGATTTCTGATAGGTTTGCTATTGATATAATTAATTATACTAACAGTTTTCCTAATATTGAATCAACCCTGTATTCCTGGGATAAATCCTACTTGGTCATAAAGTATTATCTTCATGATAACTTGTTTTAGTCATTTTGCTAAGATTTTATTTAAGACTTTTGCATCTATATTTATCAGGGAGATAGGTCTATAATTTTCTTTCTCTGTTTTAACTCTTCTTGATTTAGGTATCAGCACCATATTGGTGTCATGGAAAGAGTTTGGCAGAGTTCCCTCTTCACCTATTTTTCCAAATAGTTTATATAGAATTGGAACCAGTTGTTCCTTAAATGTTTGATAGAATTCACTTGTGAATCCATCTGGCCTTGGAGATTTTTTCTTAGGGAGTTCAATAATGGCTTGTTGAATTTCTTTTTCTGAGATAGGGTTATTTAGGTATTTAATCTCTTCATTTAACCTGGGCAATTTATATTTTTGTAAATATTCTTCCATTTTATTTAGAATATAAAATTTATTGATTGACATAAGAACTGGGCAAAATAATTTTGAATTATTACTTTAATATCTCTATAATTTGTTGTTTGATCCACTCATTCTTTAAAATGAGGTTATTCAGTTTCCAATTAATTTTGGGTCTATATCTCCCTGGCCCAATATTGCATGTGATTTTTATTGAATTATGATCTGAGAAAGATGAATTCACTATTTCTGCCTTTCTGCAATTGATTATTAGGTTTTTATGCCCTAGTATGTGGTCAGTTTTTGTGTAAGTGCTATGTACTGCAGTGCTATGTACTCTATCCCCATTCAATTTCCTCCTTTAGGCTATCATGTCTAGGTTTTCTAACAATCTATTTACCACCTTAACTTCCTTCTTGTTTATTTTATAGTTAGATTTATTAAATCTGAGAGTGGGAGGTTGAGGTCTCCCACTAATAGAGTTTTTCTGTCTATGTCTTCTTGTAACTCCTTCAAATTCTCCTCTAAGAATTTGGATGCTATACCATTGGGTGGATACATATTTAGTATTGAAATTACTTTATTGTCTATGGTACCTTTTAGGAGGATGTAGTTTCTTTCCTTATCTGTTTTAATAATATTTATTTTGGCAGCTGCTTTGTCCAAGATAAGGATTGCTACCCTTGTTTTTTCACTTCAGCTGAAGCAAAATATATTTTGCTCCAACCTTTTATTTTTACTCTATATGTATCTCTCTGCTTCAGATGAATTTCTTGTAAGCAACATATTGTAGGATTCTGGATTTTAATCCACTCTTCTATTCACTTATGTTTTAAGGGAGAGTTCATCCCATTCACATTCAAAGTTATAATTACTAACTCTTTATTGCCTTCCATGTTATCTTCCCTCTGTTTGTATTTCCCCCTTTTTTTCCTTTATCCATATTCCCCAGTGTTCTGTTTCTGAACTCCACTACCTTCAGTGTGTTTGTCCTCCTATATCCAACCCCTCCTTCCCCTTTTTTCTCCCTTTCCCTTTTCCCTTACTTTCTTCCATTCCTTCTGTTGATTCCCCTTTCCTCTCCCTCCCATTTTCTCCATTTAACCCTTTAAAGGTAAGATAAGTTTCTTCACTCAACTGAGTGTGTGTAAAGTTAACTTTAAGCCAATCTGATGAGAGTAAGATTCAGGCCATTCTCATCTCCTCCCTTCTTCCCCTCTATTGCAATAAGTCCTTTGTACCTCTTAATGTAATGAGATTTCCTCCATTCAGTCCCCTCCATCTTCCCATCTCTTTACTGTCCTCCTTTTTAAGGAGGTATTGTTTTTAAATCATTCTATCTGAGTCACAGAAAGGTCATGAGTATCCATCACATCTGGCTATTCTCTCTACTAGAATTACAATTATTGGGAGTTATTAGAGTCTTTCTCCCAGGTAGGGATATATGCAATTTCATCTTATTAGAAAAACAGTTTCTCAAATAAGTCATGTATATCCATCTCTTCTGGCTAATTAAATTCTCTCTAATAGAGCTACAATTCTCAAGAGTTGTTAAAGTCTTTCTTCCAGGTAAAGATATTGCCAGTTTCATCTTATTTGTTAACAGTTCTTACCCCCCCATCCCCACTTTTTAAAAATTTTACCTTTTCACGTGTCTGAGTCTCCTGTTTGAAGTCCAAATTTTCTTTTAAGCTTTGGTCTTTTAATCAGGAAAAGTTGGAAGTCTCCTATTTCATTAAATTTCCATCTTTTGCTCTGGAAGAGAAGGCTCAGTTTTGCTGGATATTAGATTCTTGGCTGCATTCCAAGCTCCCTTGGAATATTGCATTCCAGTCCCTTCAGTCCCTTAATGTTGATGCTACCAGGTCCTGTGTAATCCCTAATGTGGCTCTTCGGTATTTAAATTGTTTCTTTCCGGCTGCTTTCAGGATTTTCTCTTTTATCTGATAGTTCTGGAATTTGGCTACAATATTCCTTGGTATTTTCATTTTGGGATCCTTTCCTGAGAGGATAGATGTATTTTTTCAATAATTATCTTGCCCTCTGGTGTCATAATATCAGAGCAGTTTTCCATCACTAAATCCTGCAATATTAAGTCCAGGCTTTTTTTTCTCTTCAGTGTTTTCAGGAAGACCAATAATTTTTAGGTCATCTTTTCTCGATCTGCTCTCCAGGTCAGTGGTTTTGCTGATGAGGTATTTAACATTTTCTTCTATTTTTCAATTTTTTGGTTTTGTTTAACCAATTCTTGGTGCCTCATGAAGTCATTGGTTTCCATAGACTCTATTCTTTTTTTTTAGGGAAGAATTTTCTCCATTTTCCTTTTGCAACTCCTTTTCCAATTGGTCGATTCTATTTTTGTAAGAGTTTTCCCTTTGATCAGTTGAGGATTTGAGAGAATTAGTTTCTTTTTGCATTTTCCCCAATTGTATTTTCCAAGGATTTGTTTTCTTTTTTTGCAAGGTGTTAATTTTCTCTTGGGTTTCTTTTCCCAAATTTTCCAATTGATTTTTAAACTCCTTCCTGATTTCTTCAAGGAAATATTTCTGTGCTGGAGATAAAATCATATTCTTTTCAGGGGTTCTACATCTTTCTGAAGTAGGGTTTTTTCCTTCTAGGAATTTTCTGCTGGCCTTTCTTCATTTTCCTAAGATCTTGTGTCAGGGGAGGGGCTGGTTCACAGAGGTTTGGTATTGAGATCCATAGAGGCTTTACTCACTGAGTGTAATATCTCCAGTTGGCGAGCAGGGGGTGCTCAAAGCTTTGCTCACTGAGTGGCTAGTAGGAGGTGTTGGAGGTTTTTCTCACTGGATGCAATATCTCCTCCCGGCCAGTAAGGGGGTACTAGAGGCTGGAACCCACCCTCCAGCCCTTCATGTAAGTCCCAGACTGTCAGTCCCACTGCCACACCCCACTCGCTGGTTGTTTCTCAGAGCAAAGTGGTTCCCAAAGCAAAAGCCCCCAGGGCTGATCTTAAATTAGTTTGGCGCTTACCCCTCCCTCCACTGGCTGTTGGTACTCTGCACTCACCACACCCCCGATTCCCAAAGACAGACCTTGAGGTAAGTGTTGTTTTTCTAGCTTCTCTTTCTGGGTTTTGTCGATAGGATTTCCATTAAGAGGTTAGTTTCATATTGTCTATGAGGGAAGATCAGGAGACCTGAGCACAGGACCTGGCGTCTCTCCACCATCTTGGCTGGAAGGCCCTGGTTGTCTTTTCTGCACCTCAAATTCAACATGTTCAAAAGGGAATTAATTACCGTTCTCTCTGAATTGGCTTATTGCTCTAAATTCACTTTTTACTGAAGGTAGAGTCCTTGCACCTTTCCAGTAACTATGAGTAATAGCCTTAGAGTTAACCTTGACTGTTTCCATTCCCTTATTTCAACATGTAAACATTTTTCATTATTCTCCATTTTTCTGCTTTTCAATAAATCTTCCATATAGACACCAAAATACTCTTCCCAGGGTAAAGGTCTAACTAAACCTCTCTCTTATTACAAAATCCATTAGTAAAAATCATTGTAAATCTATTGCCCTAACAGAAAGACCAAAAGAGCTAAGCATTTGGCACATGATAAAAGATGGAATGTTTTACCTAGTAGACTTACATTCTAGCCTCATATTTCTACTCCATATACTTAGTGGTTCCTATTGCTTCTAGGATAAAATACAAAATTCTTGGGCTACCTTTTAAGATAGTATATATAGTATATATATAGTATATATAATATATATATATATATATATATATATATATATATATATATATATATATGTTATATATGGTATTCGACCAAATTAGATACTATGTAAGGCTGAATCTTTTGCTTACATTACCTTTTTTTTTTTTAGGTTTTTGCAAGGCAAATGAGGTTAAGTGGCTTGCCCAAGGCCACACAGCTAGGTAATTACTGAGTGTCTGAGACTGGATTTGAAGCCAGGTACTCCTGACTCCAGGGCCGGCGCCATATATATATATATATATATATATATATATATATATATATATATATATATATATATGTATATATATATATATATATATATATATATCTTTGCTCTTCATATACATATATATATATATATATATATATATATATATATATATATTTGCTCTTTTTTTTTTTGCTAGGCAGTATAGGGTCCCAGACTGCAATATGGATCTGAGTATGGACAAAGCAACAGAACCCTGCCCCAGGAATGGCAGAGAGATCTTCCCAGCCCCCTTACCGACTGTGTGCTGAGTGCTCTGGAAGCAGATGATGGGTAACTCGGCAGGCCTGATCTTGGTTCCCAGGCTGAGCTGAGGCCAGAACTGGACTGGGATCTGTGCTCGCTCTGGTGAGCCTGCTGACTTTCCAAGTTGTTCTTGGCAATCCCTAGGCTGAGAGGTCTGGAAACTGCTACTGCTGCCATGAACCCAAGACATCTCCAGGGATGCAGAAGCCCTGCAGCTTGTTCCTGAATGACTGGAGCCAGTTTGTTCTGGTGGCTGGCACAGCCCTTTCCAAGTCCAGTGGAACAGACCCTTCCTATAGATCTTCCAAACTGCCTTGGAACGGAAAATTTTTTCACTCAGTCGTTCTTTGGGTTCTACCACTCTAGAATTTGGTTAGAGTCATAATTTAAAGGCATTTGGAATGGTCTGGGAAAGACCTTCTAGGATGTCCTGCCTTCACTCTGCCATCTTGGTTCAGTCCTCCCTAACCTTTCATAATTTCATTACTTTCTCTTTGAATTATTTATTTGTTCTGTATATAGCTTGCTTTGTAAATATTTGTTTTTATGTTGTCTCCCACTTTGGATTCTAAGAATGTCTTTTGCCTCTTTCTGAATCCTTAATGCTTAGTGTAGTGCCTGGAACTTAGTAGGCCTTTAATATATGCTTATTAGTTGATAGATTATTCTGGGCATCACAGAAAGTTATCTAGTGGAGTGGATAGAGAGCAGAATTTGGATTCAAGAAAATCTGGACTCAAATTCTGATGGCTATGTGACCACAGGGGAGTTAACTTTTTCAGTGTTTTAGAAAATTCTCTACATGAAGACTAAATAGCAGAACAGTTGTTAAAATGCATTGGTAAAAGAACTTTCCTCACTGGAAAGATCTGTACGCTCATAAAACAGAGATCAAAATAAAAACCAAATCATTTCTCTGTTAGCCATTTCTGTTCTTCCCTTTCTAGTCCAGAGGTCATTCTCTATTGGAGAGAAATAAGAGCAAAATGAGAGCTATACCGCTTCACTTTCTCTCCTTATTCAGCCTGAGCAGTGAGTTGCCTTATCCCTTATTTGATCCCTTTTTATTCTAATCTAGATAAAAATATGACAGCCTTAGCATTATGACTAACATTATTCTTACTCCCTACTATGCAACACTGCATAGAGACTACGCAACTATTTTCAGACTATAATTAAGTAACAATCTCTTATAATTAAATAACAGTCTGTCTAATTCTTTGTGACCCCATTTGAATTTTTTTTGGCAAAGATACTGGAATAATTTGCCATTTTCTTCTCCAGTTTATTTTACAGATGAGGAAACTGGGGCAAATATGAAAAATCTCTGGATCACACAACTAGTAAATATTTGAGCCTGTATTTGAACTTTCACACCAGGTGATCTCTCTATTGTACTACTTAGCTACCTAAAAAAAATTATAATGAATAAAGGTAATATAGGGGTGACTAGGTGGTGCAGTGGATAAAGCACTGGCCCTGGAGTCAGGAGTACCTGGGTTCAAATCCAGTCTCAGACACTCAATAATTACCTAGCTGTGTGGCCTTGGGCAAGTCACTTAACCCCATTTGCCTTGCAAAAACCTAAAAAAAAAGGTAATGTAAGCAAAAGATTCAGCCTTATATAGTATCTAATTTTGTTGAATACCAAATTATAGAAACCAATAGTAATTATGTTAAATATAATGGCAGTGAAAAAAGTATACTCAAACTTTTTACATTCAGCTAAAATCAGGACTCAGAAAAACATGTGTGAAATATGATATTTACAAAATTTTAAAAAAGGTCAGTGAACAGGGCATGAACTTAAAAATACTAGAAAGCAAACAACTTAAAAATTCTAAAACAAATAGAAAATAAAAAAATTTGAAAATTAAGGAAAGAAAAATTTTAAAAATAAGTCTATAGAAATAATGAAGCTAAATTTTTTTAAAAAACACAATTAATAAACCTTCAACAAGGATCAGGAAAATCAACCTGTCAGAATTAAATATTAATACGATAAATATACAATACAGAGGAAATAAAAATTAGCCTAAACCACTATAAATATTTTTATACCAAATAAGTTCAGAATCCCAAGGAAATTATTCAGTTCTATAAAAATATGAAATATTAAAACCAGCAAAACAAGAAACAGAAATTTTAAAAAACCTGATCTCAGAAAAAAATTTGCCTTTTCTTTTTGTTCACTCTTGCTTCATAATTGTTCTCAAGATATACTTGTTGTACTAATAAGACAATAAAAATCAAAGGCATAAAACACCAACAGAGTCAAAAAAACTAACCCCATTTGTGAATGACAGGTTGGTATGCTTAGAAAACTCCAAAACATCACCAAAGAAATTGAGAAATTGTCATATGTTTGAAAGAGAGGAAATTTGGGCCTCATATCTTTATGTAACCAAGTTGTCATTCAGGGATATCTGGACTACTATCACATACCTCCACTCAGACTAAGATAACTTCTTAGTATCATGAGAAAAGATGGGTAGAAGGAGGTCATTGCTAGCCCCCATTATCAAACTTCCAACTAATCATATTATTCCTTGTGCTTGACCTTTGTTCCTATCATGTTACCATTATTTCATATATTCTGATCTGTTCTAGTACTTCCTAAGACATCACTCATAACCATTCCTCAGAGTCCTGTGGCAACAGTTAAGTGATGAAGCAGCAGGTGTGGATATACTGGGAGCTGTAGTTGAACTCTGCACATAGGTGACATAGGCCATAGGGTTGTTTCCCCACTGAAAGCAGCAGTGAGATTTGGCAGCCCCTGGGTGACTGAATAGCTCTTTTAAGGATCACATTGCTCACCTCCTGATGTGAGGAAGGGACTAGAAAAGGTTCCCTAGAAATAGTCTATTTACCCATCCCTGGCCTGATTACTGTGGCAGGTGGGGATCCCTTAGTATAGCAGAGATGCAAAAAAAAAATCTGCATAAACTTCTTCAAAGAAGATTCCACCCACCACTGATGCATGGAATGTGCACACAAGGTCCAATAGACCTGAAAGATGAACAGCTCTTTTTGGGAGAAAACTCAGCAGGTATCATATCCAAGTGAGTGAAATAAGGCTGAAAAATGAAGGCCAACTTACTGAAGTTGGAGCTGGAGTGGCCATAGTGAAGGGGAATACTGTGAAGTGTCAATCACACCAGATCTAGTCAACTTTATTGAATATCTAACAAAAGAAGTGAATGACAGTCTCATGATAATGAGATTGCCACTTCTAGGAAAATTCCATGCCACCATCATCAGTGCCTATGCTCCCACCATGACAAACACTGATGAAATTAAAGAAAAATTTTATGAAGATCAGAGACCCTTATTATCAATCTACCAAAAGAGAACAAGCTTATAATTCTGAGTGATTTTAATGCTAGAGTAGGCTTAGATTGCCAGATGTGGCAGGGAGTCCTTTGGAGGAATGGAGTTGGAAACAGCAATAAATAGTCACCTTCTACTGAAGACTTGCACATCTCATGACCTTCTCGTCACAAACACTGTCTTACCTAAATGCAATAAAACTTTATTGATGCACCCTTGTAACAAACATTAGCATCTAAATGGCTATGTGATTATAAGGAGAAGAGACAGACAGGATGTGAGAATGACAAAGACAATGTGTGGTGCAGAGTGCTGAACTGATCACAGACTCATTCTCTCTAAGCTAAATATTCACATTCAACCAAAGACACAGCCCCAAAGCAAAAGTGAATACTAGAAGAATCAATGTCAAGAGATTAGAATATCTTCCTGAGCAGGAACAGTTTGTTGACAACTTGGAGGGGAAAACTGAGTTAGCAATAGTGGGGCAGAAAAAGAGTAGGCAGCTTTCAGAGGTCTTGTAATCAGCATTGCATTTGCTTATCTGGGTCAGAATATTTGCAAACACCAGGACTGGTTTGATGAAAATGATGGGGAAATACAGAAGCTGCTAATTGAAAAAATGAGAACTCCACAGAGTTCACCAGCATGATAGTTCATCCATTTCTAAGAAGGCTACATTTAATTCCAACAAAAGTAAAATACATGTGAAACTTAGAGAGATGCAGGACTTTTGGCTCAGTAAGAAGTCAGATAAAATTCAATTTTATGTAGACAGTAACAATCAAAAATGCTTTTATGATGCCCTGAGGGTTATTTATGGGCCAAAAACTTATGGTGCATTTCAACTATTCACTACTGATGGATTCACATTGATTAACAATAGGGATGTGATCCTGCAGAGAAGGACTGAATACTTACATAGCTTTCTTAACAGACCATGATCAATCAATGCAGAAGCCATTGGCTGCTTATCTCAAGTTGAAGTCAATCAGTCAGTCTTCCTTTATATTCCAACTGAAGAAGAGGTTTTATATACCAATTGTGGCAAAGCATCTGGTGGTGATTCTATTCCAAATGTGATCTACATGGTGGGGGGGGGGGGGTCCATTGCTCATCCAAAAACTGAATGAAATTTTCCAGGATATATGATATTAAGAGGTTATCCTCCAAGATTTCAAGGATGCTTCCATCATTCACCTCTATAAAAGTAAAGGAAATAGATTGTCCTGTAACAATTGCAGGAGTATTTCTCTTTTAGTCACTGCTGGTAAGATTTTTGCCAGAGTCCTCCTCTATAGGCTGATCCTTCACCTAGTAGACAGTTATCTCCCTGAGAGCCAGTGTGGCTTCAGAAAGAGTCAAGGAACAGTCAATATGGTGTTTGCTGCCCAAAACTCCAGGAAAAATACTAGGAAAAGAATAGAGGTCTGTATTCAACATTTGTAGATATGACTAAGGCCTTTGATACCATCAGTCATGAGGGTTTATGGAAAATTATGTCAAAATTTGGTTGCCCAGAGAAGTTTATTATATTGTAGGTCAATTTCATGACAGCATACATAACCAGGTTCTGGATAGTGGACAATCTTCTCCAGTTTTCCCAGTCACCAACGGAGTGAAACAAGGATGTTTCCTTGCTCCTATACTTTTTAGGATGATGTTTTCAGCTATGTTATCAAACAACTTCACCGAGGATGAACATGGCCTCAAGGTCAGCTATCAGACTGATGGCAAAATGGAGGTAGTGTTGGTGCATGATATTCTGTTTGCAGATGTTTGTGCACTCAATGCAGCTTCTGAAACTGAGATGCAACAAAGTACAGATCAATTCTCTGCTGCTTGAGCTAATTTTGTTCTAATTTTAGCACCAAGAAAACACAGGAGCTCCATCAGCCAGCACACAACAGTATGTGTGGAACAAGTGATTACAGCAAATGGAAAAGTTTTGAGTACTGTGCACAAGTTCACTTACCTTGGTAGTGTCCTTTCAAAGGACACTGAAGTTTTCAATGGAAGACTTCATGGGGGATTTTCAGTGAAGGTCTGTCTCTCAGGTGGAAAAGGGGAAGTAAAGCCCAAGATGTGGGAGAGCAGGAAAGCCAATAGGAAGAGCAATCCAGGTCCTGACAGTTTGAAATCAGCAGAGGTCCTGGCAGCTAGATAGCAAGCCAGGAGGGAGGATCCCAACCCCAAACAAAGTCTAAGGGCAAAAGACAGGACTGGGCCGGGAACAAACCACTGCTAAGTTAGAACCTGGACATAAAGGAGGAAACAAACTTCTGCATAGTCAAAGCCTGGACTGTATAGGCAACATCTTGGCCAACAACAAACCAGGGATCAGACCCCAGCCCCAGCAAATAAAAGCTTGGATCTATACTCCTTATACCCAAAATCAGAGATAAAACAACACAGATGAGCAAGAAAAGAACCTAAAAGAGTGTTCACTATAGAAAACTATTTTATAGACAAAGAGGGTAACAATTCCATGTCATAAGAAAACACTAGTGAAAAAAATCACTCACAGGAGAAGTCTTAAAACATTCTATAAATTGAACTCAAATATAAAAGCTCATTGAAGAATTTAAAAAAGAATTTAAAAAACCAAAGAAGAAAGGAAGAAGAAAAATGAAAGAAAAGAGATGAGAGTTATGCAGGAAAATTATGAAAAATTGACAAGAGAATTCAACATCTTTAAAGGAAACATAAAAGATAATTGAAAAAAACAAAATCCTAAAAATTAGAACAAATAGAAACCAATGAATCTACAAGCCTCCAAGATTCCATCAAACAAAACAAAAAGGCTGAAAAAAATTGAAGAAAATGTAAAGTACCTTTTAGGGGAAACAAATCATCTGGGAAATAGATCCAGGAGAGACAATCTATGAATCATCAGTCTTCCAGAAATCCTAGATCAAAAAAAGAACTTGGAAAACATCATGTAGAAAATTATAAGGGAAAACTGTCCAAATCTGCTAGAACAAGAAAACAATATAATCACTGAAAGAATACACAGAACCTGTCCAGAAAGAGATTACAGGATAAAAACTCCAAGGACTGTTATAGCTAAATTCCAAAACTCTCAAAAGAGAAAATATTGCAAGCAGCAAAAAGAAAACAATTCAAATACAAAGGAAACATAATCAGAGTCACACAAGATCTATCGGCCTCAACACTGAAGGATATGAATACCTGGAATATATTAGAGAGCATATAATGGAGAACAAAGGACCTGGGATTACAAACCAGAATGTACTACCCTGTAAAATTTAGCATATACTATCTGGGGAAAAGATGGATGTTCAATGAAATAGAAGACTTCCAGAATTTCCTGACACGTAGAACAGAACTGAACAGAGAATTTAATTGCCAAATATATGACTCCAGAGTTACATAAAAAGGTGCATGAAAAGGGGAAGGACAAAACAAAATGAAACAAAACAAATGTTGGTTAACACCACCAAATTGTATGCAATTCTAAAAGGGAAGATATTACACTTCTAATTTTTGAGAACTTTACTTCTCTTAGAATAATTAAAGGGACAAATATAATTGAGGAGATTAGACTTAAAGGATATGAATATAGTTGGGTCTTGTCTCTCCATTGAAGAGGTCCAAGACCCTGTCACTATGTTTGAGATAAAAAAACCCTGATGAAAAGCAGGGGTATTAACTTTAAATTTAAGTACCTCATTATCCCTTGGTCTACTTTAATTCTGCTATGCTGATGAAGCTTAGCAATTACTCTGATGAGGGCATCATAAGCTGGGCAGTCCTGAGTCAGTGTCTCCCAAAACTTACAATCATTTGTAAAGTTCTCATGTGAGACCTCCAGAACCACCCAGGCCTGCAGTTAATTAGATTAGGGTTTGACTTACCCCATACTTCACTTAACAAGGGGTTAAGTATCCTGGGTGTGTGTGGGGGGGTAAAATGTGAAAGAAAATAGACCTGGGGGAGGGGCACAAATAGTTAAAGAAATCATTTGGCTATGGATGAAACTTTGGCTCATGAGGAGGATTATATGTACTTCAAGGGTACTTGAAAAGGGGGCAAGGTAAAAAATAATTATAATTTGATGTAATTTGAGACAATGCTACTTATCAAGCAATCATTGATGATACCTTGATAACAATATGATCTTATCAAGCAATCAAATAAATCAAAATGTGATTGATGGTACTAGAGCACAAATAACACAGGGTGGGGGGGCAAGGCACAAAGATTTATAATTTTAGAGGAAGAATGTGAATGCTGAGTAAATTCTATTCAAGATTTGGCTTAGAGAAGAAATAAGATACATTCCCACTTGGGTTTACAAATCTGTCCTAATAAAGAGGGGAAGGAACTGGGTCAGAGAAAGGGAAAGATAAGGGAAGAACGGAGTGATAAAAGGAAAGGAGAAGGTATAACTGAAAATAAACTGAAAGTTAAATTTTAAAAGAAAAATCAAAGGGGAAAGGGAATAAAATTTTGGTGAGAAGAAAAAAGAGGAAAGAAAGGAGAAAAACATAAATGAAGAAAGACAGCATGGGGGAAATACAGAATTAGTAATCTTAACTGTAAATGTGAATGGGATGAACTGTCCCATAAAATGGAAACAGATAGCAGAATGGATTAAAAACCAGAATCCTACAATTTGTTGCTTGCCAGAAACACATTTGAAGCAGAGAGATACACATAGGATATAGGTAAAAAGGTTGGAGCAAAATATATTATGCCTTAGCTGAAGTAAAAAAAATCCAGGGTAGCGATCTTGATCTCAGATAAAGTAAAAGCAAAAATCACTTTCATTAAAATGATAAGGAAGGAAACTACATTTCCTGAAAGGCACCACTGGTAATGAAGCAATATCATTACTAAACATATATGCATCCAAATTCCTAGAGGAAAAAACTGGGTGAATTACAAGGAGACATAGACAGCAAAACTATAATAATGGGGGACCCTAATCTCCTTCTCTCAGAACTAGATAAATCTAACCACAAAATAAACAAGAAGAAAGTTAAGAAGGTGAATGAAAACTTAAAAAACTTAGATGTGATAGACCTCTGGAGAAAACTTAATGGGGATAGAATAGAATATACCTTTTTCTCAGCAGTATATGGCACCTAAACCAAAACTGACTATGTACTAGGGCATAAAAACCTTATAATCAAATGTAGAAAGGCAGAAATAATAAATATGCACATCTTGGACCATGATGGAATAAAAATTACATATAATGAATAACCATGGGAAGATAAACCAAAAACTAATTGGAAATTAACTTTATCATAAATAATAGGTGTATAAAATAGCAAATACAGAAATAATCAATAATTTATCCAAGAAAATGATACTAATGAGACATCATACAAAAATTTATGGGATGCAGCCAAGGCAGTTTTAAGGGGGAAACTTTATATTTCTAAATACCTATATGAATAAAATGGAGAAAGAGGAGATCAGTGAATTGGGTATGCAACTAAAAAGCTAGTGAAAGAACAAATTAAAGATCCACAATTAAATACCAAATTAGAAATTCTGAAAATTAAGAGAAAGATTAACAAAATTGAAAGCAAGAAAACCATTCATCTCATAAATAAAACTAAGAGTTGGTTTTATAAAAAAGCCAATAAAATAGAAAAACTTTTGGTTAAACTGATTTAAAAAAGGAGAGAAGATAAACAAATTACCAGTGTCAAAAATGAAAAGAGTAAACTAACCACCAATGAGGAGGTAATTAAATAGATAATTTGGAGCTTCTCTGTATACCAATAAATTGGAGAACCTGAGTGAAATGGATGAATATTTACAAATATACAAACTGACCAGATTAACAGAAGAGGAAATAAATTTCTTAACACCATTTCAGAAAAAGAAATTGAAGAAACCACCAATAAACTCCCTAAGAAAAAGTCTCCAGGTACATATGAATTTACAAGTGAATTCTAGCTAACATCTCTTAAAATTTATTTATTTATTTTGCATTTTACAACCCCCCCCCCAATCTTGCTTCTCTCCCTGCCACCCTCCACAAAAGGCAGTCTGTTAGTCTTTACATGGCTTCCATGCTATACATTGATATAAATTGAATGTGATGAGAGAAAAATCATATCCTTTAGGAAGAAAAATAAAGTGTAAGGAGATAGCAAAATTATATAATAAGATAATGTTTCTGTTTTTTTTTTAATTAAAGGTAATAGTCTTTGGTCTATATATCCATCACAGATACCCCAAAATTGTGCCTGATTATTGCACTTATGGAAAGAGCAAGTCCATTAAGGTTGATCATCACCCCCATGTTGCTGTTAGGGGGTACAGTGTTCTTCCGGTTCTGCTCATCTCGCTTGGCATCAGTTCATGTAAATCCTTCCAGGCTTCCCTGATTTTGCATCCTCCTGGTTTCTAATAGAACAATAGTGTACCATACATACATATACCACAATTTATTAAGCCATTCCCCAATTGATGGACATTCACTCAATTTCCAATTGTTTGCCACCACAAACAGGGTTGCTATGGATATTTTTGTACAAGTAATGTTTTTACCCTTTTTCATAATCTCTTCGGGGTATATATAGACCCTATATTTCTTCCAGTCATTTAAGGAATAATTAATTCCTATTCTACATATTAACTATTTTAAAAAATAGGATAAGAAAGAGTTCTATCAAACTATTTTTTATGACACCAACATGGTGCTGATACCTAAACCAGGAAGGACCAAAATAGAAAGAAAATTATAGACTTATCTCCTTAATGAGTAATGATATAAAAATCTTAAATAAAATTTTAGCAATGAGATTATAGCAATTACTAAGATCATATACTATGATTAGTAGGCAGGTATGGTTCAATATTAGGTAAATGCTCACCATAGTTGAACATATCAATAGCAAAACCAACAGAAATAATATAATTAATTCAATAGATACTGAAAAAATCTTTGATAAAATGCAATATCCATTCCTATTAAAAACACCAGAACATTTAGGAATAAATGGAGTTTTCATTAAAATAATAAACACTATCTATCTAAAACCATAGATAAACATTATATATAATTGGAATAAACAGCATATCCAATAAAATTAGGGGTTAAAAAAAGGATGCATTATCACCATTGCTATTCAATATAGTATTAGAAATGCTAGTTGTAGCAATAAGAGAGGAAAAAAATTGAAGGAATCAGAACTGGCAATGAGGAAGCTAAGCTTTCACTCTTTGCAGATGATATGATGGTGTACTTAAAGAACCTGAGAAAACCATCTAAAAACCTCCTTGAAACAATTAACAAATTTAGCAAAGTAGCAGGATATAAAATAAACCCACATAAATCATCAGCATTTCTATGTATTAACAGCAAAGCCCAAGAGCAAAAGATAGAAAGAGAAATTCCATTTAAAGTAACTACAGACAACATTAAATACTTGGGAATCTACCTCTCAAAGACAAACTCAGAAACTATATGAACACAGTTATAAAGCACTTCTTACCCAAATAAAGTCAGATCTAAATAACTGCAAAAATGTCAAAAGCTCATGGTTAGGTTGAGCTAATATAATAACAATGACAATTCTACCCAAATAAAATTACTTATTCAGTGCTACACCAATCAACTACCAAATAGCTACTTTAACGAGCTAGGGAAAAGAGTAACAAAATTCATCTAGAGCAACAAAAGGGCAAGAATAGCAAGGGAACTGATTGAAAAAAAATGTTAAGGAAGTTGGCCTAGCTCTATCAGATCTAAAACTATACTCTAAAGCGACAGTCATCAAAACTGCCTGGTGCTGGTTAAGAAATAGAATAATGGATCTGTGGATTAGAAAGAGACCACAGTAAATGACTACAGCAATCTACTGTTTGACAAAGCCAAAAACATTAATTTCTGGGATAAGAACTCACTATTTGACAAAAATTATTGGGAAAACTGGAAAATAATATGTCAAGAACTAGTCTTAGACCCACATCTCACAACCTATACCAAAATAAGGTCAAAATGGGTACAGGATTTAGACATATAGGTCAACACCATAGATAAATTAATATATCAAGAAATACTCTATCAGATCTATGAAAAAAGGATAAATTTATGACCAAACAAAGAATTAGAGCACATTATAAACTAATAAAATCAAAGCTGTCAAAATTATAAGGAAAACAGAAAATTGGGAAATAATCTTTGCAACTAGGAGTTTTGATTAAGGTCTCATTTCTAAAATATACAGAGAATTGCATCAAATTTTTAAGGTCATTCCTCAATTGATAAATGGTCAAAAAATATAAATAGACAGTTCTCAAATGAAAAAAATTAAAGATATATATATATATATATATATATATAATCATATAAAAATGCTCCAAATCAAATAAAAATGCTCCAAATCATTATTGATTAGAGAAATGCAAATTAAATAAGAAAAAGACACTTATTAGATTGGGCAAGATGAGAAAAAGAGGAATTGATCAATGTTGGAGATGTTGTGGGAGGATTGGGATATTGGTGCATTGCTGGTGGAGTTGTGAATGGATCCAACCATTCTGGTGAGCAATATGGAACTATGCCCAAAAAAGCAATAAAAATATTCATTCCCTTTGACTCAGTAATTCTGATTCTAGGCCTATATCCAGAAGAAATCATAAAAAATGGGAAAAGTCACATATGTTCCAAAGTATTCATAGCAGCTCTTTTTGTTGTGGCAGAGAATTGGAAATTGAAAGGATGCTCATCAACTGGGGAATGGTTAAATAAGTTATGGTACATGAATACTTTGGAATACTATTGTCCTATAAGAAACCATCCAGACTCTAAAGAAGCATGAAATGACTTATAGAATGTGGTGCTGAGCAAAGGGAGCAGAACCAAGAGAACAATGTGCACATTGACAACAATATTATGAGATGATCAACCTTGATGGAAGCAGTTCAGAAAGCTAGGACAACTGTATTAGACTGGCTATGGACAATGTTATCCCCATCAAGAGGAAGAAAAACAAAACAAAACAAAAAACAATCCTTCAGAATATGATGATCACTTTATAAAAATTATCTCTTATGTATCTCTTTCCTTTAATTCTAATTCATCATACCGAATATGATTAATCTGTAAATGTGTTTATCCAAAATATGTACATATGGTGCTAACCTGACTGTTCTCTGATGAGGGCTGGGGGGTGGGAAGGGAGGGTGGAAGGAAATTTTGTAACTTAAAAATATACATGTGCATATGAATGAAAGATAAATAAATAAAAATTTCTTGTTTTTTTTTTTTTTTAAAGAAAAGAACATGAGATTGACACTCACTTTGCCAGAGCCAGCTCACCATTTGGGAGGCTCTAAAAAAGTGTGGGGGAAAAAAGAAGTATTAGACTGACTACCAAACTGAAGGTCTACAAAGCTAATGTGCTGACCTCATTGCTATATTCCTGTGAAACCTGGACAGTCTACCAAACATGTCAGGAAACTAAATCAATTCCATTTAAATTATCTTAGGAAGATTCTTAAGATCACCTGGCAAGAGAAGACACCAGACACTGAGGTCCTTTCTCTTACTAAACTGCCTAGCATTCCAACATTACTACAGAGAGTGCAACTATGATGGACTGGACACATTAGAATATCAAAAAAAAATTTATGGAGAGGTCACACAGGGCAAGGACTCATAAGGGGGGGTCAGAAGAAGCAATACTGAGATACCCTGAAGGTCTCATTGAAGAATTTTAGAATTGATGTTACAGCATGGGAACCTGCCCAGCATGGGCAGTGAGGGTGCTGCACTCCATGAGGAAGGTAGAATTGAAGCAGTTCAAAGGAAATGTGACATACATAAGTTCACATGGACTATTTGTGTTCAACCTGTGGTAGAGCATTCCAAGCTTATATTGGTCTTATCAGTCACAGTTAGACAGACTAATTTGTCTCAAACATGGTGATGTCATTTTGGTTTTCTTCAATAATGAAGGCCAAGCATCAGTCAATACTCCCCAAAATTTATATAAGAGGAATTGTCCTTTTGCTTGAGGTCTTTGGCATTAATGGAGGCAAGTCACTGACTCATTTATTACAGGTTGCATCCCTCTGCTAATAAATATTATCTTGCTCAAGATCAGCCTCAGTTTATTTTTTTTGTTTAAATTCAGTCTTAATGCTCCTAGTCTGCCAAGCAGGCTTCCCTGAAATTTTTTCTTTTTACATTACCTTCATTTCCAAATACATACTTCTCTCTTCCCCAACCCAGAGAGTCATTCCTTTAAATAAGTTTTAAAAGTTAGGGGAGGAACAGTTCAGGAAAACTAACCAACATGAGCTTCTGCAAGAAAGGGAAAGAGGTGTATATATTCTCATTTATTGGCTGAGATCAAACTTGGTTATTATAATTACAGACAGGCTTCAACTGTCAAAGAGGAAACAATCCTAGAAAATGATACAATAGTAAAAATGCAAATGTTGATACACTGAACAAAGGGAAATAGGGGGTTAGGTTTCTGCCAACAATGAAAACTGTAATCTGTTACTAGAGATTGCTGAAAATTCTTTAAAACATTAATTCTGATAATATATACTTTTCCTAAGTTAATATCCATAAAATGCAATATACAATATAAAATTGGTAATATGCAATACAATTTTTCTCATTAGTGATTCCTTAGAATTCTGGTCGTTTGTGCTAACATCTTAATTAAATTTTTTTCTTTATAGTACATTACTAAAATATTCTTGTTTAAGAGTAAACATAATACCCCCTCCCCCCAAAAAATATAGACCCATATGAGTGATAAAGTACAGGAAAGAGAAAAAAATTAAAATTAAAAATAATAATAATAGGTTCAGCCAGGTGGTGCAGTGGATGGAGTGCTGACCCTGAAGCCAGGAACACCTGAACCCAAATCTGGCCCCAGACACCCAACAATCACCCGGCTGTGTGACCCTGGGCAAGTCTTCCCAACCCCATTGCCCTGCAACCTCCCCCAGCAAAAAGACCCCAAATAAAATAATAATAACAACAACAACAACAACAACAATAATAATAGTGATAATAACAAAAACAATAATAATAGTAGGGACAGTCGGGTGGCACAGTGGACAGAGCACTGGCCCTGGAGCCAGGAGCACCTGGGTCCAAATCTGGCCTCAGACACCTGACAATCACCCAGCTGTGTGGCCCCAGGCAAGCTACCCAGCCCCATTTGCCCTGCAACTCCCCCCCCCAATAATAATAATAATAATAATAGTAATAATAATAATAATAATAATGATAATAATGATAATAAATGTGCTCCAGTCTGTGTTCCAACACTACCAGCTCTGTCGCAGATGGATCACATTCTTTATGAGAAATCCATCACAAAAGTTATTTCCATATTTTTCCACTGTTGCCATTGCTGATCAGAACTCCCTCTATTCGTACTTCCCCACTACCATATCCTACATTTTCTCTCTCCTTTCACTCTGTCCCTCTTCTTAAATGTTCTGTAGGACAGTTGAGTGGCACAGCAGACAGATCCCTGGCTCTGGGGCCAAGAGGCCAGAGCCCACATACCACCCCTTAGGCCCAACATCCCCCCAGCCCTATGGTCCCCAACAGGCCATCCAATCGCAGCCCCTTGCAAGAAGTAAAAAAGAAAATGTGTTATATCTGACCACTCTCCCCCCACAGTCCATCCTTTCCTCCATCACTCACATCCCCTCCCTTCCCCCTGTCCCCTTTCTCTCCTTCTTACTCTAGATGTCTATACCCCATTTAGTATATATGCTGTTTCCTCTCCTAGCCACCTCTGATGAGAGGGAAGATTCCCTCATTCCCCCTTGCCTTTCTCCCTTCCATATCATTGCAATAGCTCATTGTAATAAAAAATCTTATTATATGAAATATCTTAGACTATTCCATGTCTCCTTTTTCTTTCTCCCATTACATTTCCCCTTTAGCCCTTGACTCCATTTTTACACTATATTATATCTTCAAATTCAGCTCTCTCCTGTGCTTCATCTATAAAAGCTCCTTCTACCTGCTCTGTTAATTGAGAAGGTTCATATGAGAATTAGCAGTACCATTTTTCTATGCAGGATTACATGTAGTTCATCATCATTAAGTCCCTCATATTTTACCCTTCTCTTCTACTCTCTATGCTTCACCTGAGTCCTGTATTTGAAGATCAAATGTTCTGTTCAGCTCTGGCCATTCCAACAGGAACATTTGAAATTCCCCTGGTTCATTGAAAGTCCATCTTTTTCCCTGGAAGAGGATGTTCAATTTTGCTGGGTACTTGATTCTCGGTTGCATTCTGAGCTCTTTTGCCTTCCGGAATATTATATTCCAAGCCCTTATGAGCTTTTAATGTAGTTGCTGCTAGGTCCTGTGTGATCCTGACTGCAGCTCCACAATATTTGAACTGTGTCCTTCTGGCTTCTTGTAATATTTTCTCTTTGACTTGGCTATAATGTTCCTGGGGGGTGGGTTTTTTTTTTTAATCTCTTTCCAGGGGAGATCAGTGGATTCTCTCAGTTTCTATTCTGCCCTCTGCTTCTGGGATACCAGGGCAATTTTCCTGTAGTAATTCTTTGAAAATGATGTCAAGGCTCTTTTCCTGATCATGACTTTCAAGTATTCCAATAATGTTTACATTATCTTTCCTGAATCTGTTTTCTATATCAGTTGTTTTTTCAATGAGATTTCACATTTTCTTCTAATTTTTCATTCTTTTGGTTTTCAAGTATTGTGTCTTGATTTCTCATAAAATCAGCAGCCTTCCTCAGTTCCATTCTACACCTGAAAGATTTGTTTTCCTCAGAGAGCTTTCTTATCTCTTTTGCCATCTGACCAATTCTGATTTTTAAAGCATTCTTCTCAATAACTTTTTGAACTATTTTATCCGTTTGATCTATGCTGGTTTTTAACATGTTATTTTCTTCAGCATTTTTTTGGATCTCCTTGATTAAGAGCCTGACTTCATTTTCATGTTTTTCCTGCATCTCTCTCATTTCTTTCTCCAATTTTTCTTCTATCTCCCTCACTTGATTTTCAAAATCTTTTTGGAGCTCTGTCATAGCCTGAGCCCAATTTCTGTTTTTCTTGGAGTTTTTATATGCAGGAGCTTGTACTTCCTCACTTCTGATTGAATGTTTTGATCCTTCTTGGGATCATAGGCAAAATATTTCTCAATGGTGTTCCTCTTTTTTTCTCTGCTTACTCATTTCCCCAGCCTGTGCCTAGTTTTGGGGTGCTTTTGAGTATTGGGACAACCCCCCTCCCCCCCACAGATATCAGTGTGTGAAGCTCTGTCTTCCCTCCTGGTCTGTGAACAACCACAAGTGCACCCCCTCTGCCATGGGGCTGAGGTGGGGGGAGGCCCTGCTGCTCTGTGGGTGGCCTAGACTGCAATCAGGATCTGAATGTAGTCAGAGCCCCAGAGTCCTGTTTCAGGGACAGAGGACAGACCTGAGCAGTCTCTCTCCACTCCCCTCCCTAGCTAATTAATTTTTTTTAAAATTGCTTTCAGACAATATTCACTTTTCATAAAATACAAACTCTATAGTACTATAAATATCATATAGCAAATAAAATTATTAAAGCTAAAATATTTTTAATGGAAATTTTACCTTCCACTGTATCAGATGGCAAACAGTATGAGTGTATTGCATATTATATTACAGTAAACTTCCTTGGTCACCATTTGAAAATCAAAGGAGAAGTTGCTGGGACTTTAGTCACTATAGTGAGGCCTAGATATCATCTGCTGTCTTTGATTGCTGGTGAATAGTATTGGAAATTATGAAGAACTTGAAATATTTTCCTCCTCTTTTGTGGATATAATAAATCATTGATTTGTTAACAAATGAGTTATCAAACTCACAGTTCACATATTATAGCATGAAATTTTTCTAACACATTTATTTTCTCACTAAATTTTATCAAAAATTTGCATACTTGGGTTTAAGAGCCCAGAGGCTTTGCACTGCACTTTGAGTGTATAATTGCAACCCCCCCAAACTTTAATTTTAAAGGCAAACAATGAAAATAAGCAATGAATGAAGTGCTGGTGGAAGTTCCAGGGCCAGGGTCTGCTTCTCCCCAAATTTGCATACATTGTGCTATAATTTTTTCTCCACTGTGCATAGTCATGAATGTGTATGGTTGCCAACATGCCAATGAAAAAGAAATAAAAATCACAAGAATGCTTGACATTATGAAACTGTGACTGTATTTAGCACTGAGTTTTGTGATTTGCTTGTTTGTCTTGACATATTGTTACAGGCATTGTGTTTGTTTCCTTTATTTCTGCTTACTTCAATTCATGTTTATTATTTCCTAGATTACATTAATAGTCTATTATATTCACATACTACAATATTTTTAGGCATTCTGCAATGGTGGGCATCTACCTTGTTTCTATTTCTTTGCTACTATTAAAAGTGCCACTCTCAATTATCTTGGTTTGTGAGATCTTTTGATCTTTGACCTCCTTAGTATATAAGCCTCGTAGTGGCATCTCTGAGTCAAAGTGCTTAGGACTACTTTAGTCTGTTAGCTTAATTCCAAAGTGTTTTCCACAATGGTGAAATGAATTTATAGCTCTACCAATACTGTATTAGAGTCAGTAAAACTAGTATTTATTAAGTATCCTCTATACTACAAGCACTAGAAATAGAGTCAAAAGGTAGCTTCTGCTCTCAAAGAACTTACAGTGACTGGGCGGAGACAACATGCAAACAACTAAGTGCTAGTATATACCAGGACATGGGATTGGGAAAGGCTTTCTGTAGAAGAGAGACTTTGGCTGAGACTTGAAGGAAGCCAGGGAAGCCAGGAGGGGGAAATGAGGATGGAGAACATTTTATGCATGGGGGAAAGCCAATGAATGTGCATGGAGGCTGTGTCATGGGTCTGCAGATTAAGTATGGGGAAGAGAGAGAGAGAGGTAGTATAAGATGGAAGAAGTCTGGAAAGATAGGAAAGGGTCAGGTTATAAGGCACCAAACAGAGAATATTTGATCTTGGAGGTGATAGGGAGCCAATAGAGTTTATTAGAGACCCTTTAAATAATTTTCTCCCATCGACTGTTCATGAAAATGCATCCTTTTTAAACACACACACACACACACACTAGACTGTCAGTTTCTTGAGAGACCATTTTTGTCTTTCTTTGTATCTTGGTGTTTATCACAATACCTGGAATATAACAGGTCTTCCTCTTTCCTTCCTTCATTAAACATTTTAAGTTCCAAATTCTCTCCCTCTTTTCTCTTCCCCCTTGAGAAAGCAAGGTTCATATAGGTTATACATATATAATAATGCAAAACACATGGGGTGGCTCCAAGAAACTGTAGCATGTGTAGTGGCTACACTAACAAAAGTATTTTGGCAGATAGATTAATGAGGATTAGGGTAACCAACAGGCTTCAAACCCATTGGTGAGTTAGGGAAATGTCTACCTCAAGCTTGTGAAGATTTCCCTGAGCAGAATGGGTGAGAGAGAACAATTTGTTTCAGTGGCCATGAAGGTGGCAAAAGCAGGCATTGTGTAGCATTTAGAGTTTGGTCACACGTCAAGGTCATTCTCTGGATCCTGAATCATTGCTGGTTATCTTGACTTTGTCCTGACACTGGATTTTGATAACTCTAGAAGAGACAGTGAGGCTGATGACTTTTTGCAACTCTATCTCACTTCAGTTCAGGAGAGTCAGACATCACCTCCTACTATCTTCAAAAAGGAAGGACAAATAACAACATAATCATTTATTTGTAGTTTCTTCCATCAGATTGTGAGCTCCTTGAAAGGAAAGATTATCTTTTGCTTAGTTTTGTATCCCCAGCTTTTAGCATAGTATCTGGCACAAAATAAGTACTTAAATGTTGAATAATAAATCACAGAGACAGTTTCTATATAGTGTGATCCCAATCTAAAGTATAATCTTGCTATCTTTCCCTTATCCCTTATCCTTTTTTAATGCCAATGCTACTATCCATGTGAATTTATGAACTCTTGCTCTACCTTCTCAGAGTTGTAATTTCCCTTTTCCTCTCTGTTAGCTTAAATTAATGAGAGCTATGTGTCTGGATCCTGAAGAAGCTTATCTCTGGAAATTTCTGTCTTCCATATCCCAATAGCAGGGTTCTTTTCAAGACCTGTGTCTCATACTCTTTCCAACTCTCAGTAGGGTTCAGTCACACTGCTGCCAGATAATTCCCTTTCTGCTGGCTATATTAAACACCTTCCTTTATTTTTCATTTGGAGTATTTTATTGTCACTCTCAAAGGCAAGGCAATAAATGAAAGTCTTTCACCCATCTATCCTCACGTGTCTTGACCAATCATGATTTGGGTCCCCTGATTTCACTCTCTCCACTGAGAGAGATTGTTCTGTATTATCTTACCTAAATTATTGAATTATAAATGAATTTTAATCTCTCACTTGAAAAATTAATGTTTACTCTCTTTTTGATTTTTTGTTATATCTTTTACTCAACAATTCCTTTGCCCATTGTTTCTCTTTGCCTCTACAATGGATACTCATATAATGTAAAGAATTTTTTAAAAAAGAAAAAATAGAATATCCACTCCCTCAGCCTCCATACATCGATAGACCCAATCCCTTCCTTGTATGCCTTACTATTCCTAAACAAGAGGGCAACTAGGTGGTGCAGTGGATAAAACAGTAGCCCAGGAGTCAGGAGGACCTGAATTCAAATGTGACCCGGTAAGGTTTACTAATTTTTTTTTCCCTCAAGAGCTTTAATTTCAGTTTTGATCTAATGTTTCATTCCTTCCAGATATTATTTTTTTAAGTTTTTTTTGTAAGGCAATGGGGTTAAGTGGCTTGCCCAAGGCCATACAGCTAGGTAATTATTAAGTGTCTGAGACCAGATTTGAACCCAGGTACTCCTGACTCCAGGGCCAGTGTTTTATCCACTGCACCACCTAGCTGCCCCTTTTCCAGATATTCTTGTAGTTGTTATAGAGAATACTTTTTTTTTTTTGGTTTTAGCTGTGACAAATTTACTTCTTCTTTTAGAGAATCTCTAGATATAAAAATAATTCTTATATTGGTCAGCATTTTCTTTGATTTCCTCATGTCTCCAAATTTGATTACTTAAATTGACTTTGTGCCAGGGCCAGGGTCTGCTTCCTACTGCCCTTTCTGGGAGAGTGGTTGGGCCAGTTTGATCTTGCCTTTGGTTCTTATGTCTTCCTCTACTTCCTGGGGTTGGACTCTCCCTAGAACTTTGAGATTCAGAGCTCTAGATCTTCAGAGCCCTCTGTGGAATGTGAGACCAGAAAGCTAGGGACCTCAGAACCCCTGAGTTGTCTTAGAGTTTCAGTGTCACTATGATTCTCTGGTCATTACTGCTTTCTAGGACCTTCTGGACACCCTGGGATTTTTTTAGCTCTCAATCACTTTCTCAGGATGACTCCTCCTTTCTCACAATCTCTGAACAAAGACATTTTTTGGTTATATGTAGTTTCATTGAAGGTTGGTCATGCTGGGTTTCTTTGCTTGCACTGGCACACTAGCCTTACCAGTAGCTCCTTTTCTACTGCCTGCAACCTCCTGGCTGATTTTTTTTAATGTATATGGTTCTGGTTGGGAGAAATAATTCACTGCAATTTCTCATTGTATTTCTTAATCATTATTAGGTCACATGCAAATTTCATATTTGTGCTAAAGTAGTTTTTGGGAACTGGGCAGTTTACTTCCCTTTGGAAAGTTTTCTTGTTAAAAAACACAGATATCACATACATATATATATATGAATAAAATAAATTTTTATTGATAACTTTTGTTTTTTACATCACTGGAATTTCTCCCTATTTCCTTCTCTTTCCCCTTTGCATTGCACTATTCCATGTAGCAAATTATACTTTTAAAGAGTAAAGAAAGAAAATAATTCAGCAGACCAATCTATAAATCAAAAAAAATCTGAAAATACATGCAGTGTACTGCAGTGGGTCCTCTACAAAGGAATGGTGTTATATTCTTTATAATTTTTGAGGATTCACTTTTGTTTTATGAATCTTTTTTCCACTTACATTGTTGTTTTCAATACACATAGTATTTTCTTGGCTTTGTCTACTTCACTGCAACAGAGCATGTCAATCTTTTAGTACTTCTCTGTCTTTCCCATAGCTGTTCTTTCCTACAATACAGTAATATACCATTACATTTTTGTACCACAATTTGTTTAGCTATTCTGCAGTGAATGTGCTTCTACTTTACTTTTTGTTCTTTGTTGCCACAAAATTTTGTGATAAATACTTTGGTATTTATTATAATTATTTATTTATTATTTGGTATTATTATATTCTTGTAAACCCCTTGCAGAGAGACATACAGTACAAATTGTACACAGAGAGTAAGATCTTTCAGCCCAAGGGAGGGAAAAAAAACTTGTGGGGAAGATTGATTGCCTCTGTCTTTGCTCACAGAAGAGGTGAGAGTTAGAGGACTCCTTTCTGGTTAAAGTATTTTAGGCAGATTCTTGATATTGAAGTTTCTGTAAGCTTTTTTAATTTTTTGATTGTTTATTTATGGGGAAATAATAGACTGTCTTTTGCTTTGTTTTGTTTTTGAAATGGTTAAGTGATTTGCCCAAGGTCTCACAACTAGTTAATTAGTAGACTAAGTCTTAAGCAGATTTTTTATATCTTCATCACCCAACATAGTATTCTTAAATAATTGTTGATAGGAGGACTTAAATGAGCAGAGAGAAGGGGATGCCATGATATGCATATAAATTAGATTTGAATGAGGGATGCTGTGCTAAATCACCAACCTCACTTCCTCCCCTGGAGTCATCTGAGTTCAGTGTTCAGATATGAATCAGGACAACTGGAGATGGCCCTGGATGGGAGGGTTAAGTGACTTGTTCAAGGCCACATAGCTATTAAGAGTCAAATGTCAGAGGACAGACTTGAACTCAAGGCCTTCTTACTCCAAGGTGGGTGCCCTAGAGCCCCTGAGTTCAAATTCGGTCTCAGAAACTTGACACTTTCTAAATATTTGACCTTGGGGAAGTCACTTAATCCTCATTGTCTACCATCTAGGGCCCTTTCAAGTCATTGTTCAAATCTGGCCACTGGATCCAGATGATTTTGGAGAAAGTGAGGCTAGTGACTTAGCACAGCACCCACTGACTCAAATCCAATTCAAGTTCATGTCATGGCATCACCTCCCTGATGTCATGATCTTCTTCAAGAACAAAGGACAAACATCACCATTATATGACCAGATGTAGAAAAGTTTCCAAGAATTTGGAGTGGAGTATACATAATGGCTACAATGATGAAATGAACCAAAAAACTTTGTAGCCCAACTTGCCAGTAGAGGGGCCACTTGCCCTCTTCTACTCATCTCTCTCTTAGCTAACCTTAGTGACTGAATGGGTGTTGCCTTAGTCAAATTGTGACCTGGGAATGTCCCAGTTTTAAAAGTTCAAGGTCTCTCATTGCATCCAGGGTCTTCACCAGTAGTCCTGATCCATATTTGGTCACTGGATTCAGATGGTTCTAGAGGAGAAAAGTGAGGCTGGTGACTTAGAACAGCATTCCTTAAGTCATATCCAATTTACCTGCACATATTGGCATCACCTCCCTGAAAACATGGTCTTCTTCAAGGACAAAGGACAACTTCAATTGGGGAATGGTTTAACAAACTGTGGTATATGTATGTTATGGAACACTATTGGTCTATTAGAAACCAGGAGGGATGGGAATTCAGGGAAGCCTGGAGGGATTTGTATGAACTGATGCTGAGTGAGATGAGCAGAACCAGGAAAACATTGTACACCCTAACAGCAACATGGGGGTGATGATCAACCTTGATGGACTTGCTCATTCCATCAGTGCAACAATCAGGGACAATTTGGGGCTGCCTACTACGGAGAACACCATCTGTATCCAGAAAAAGAACTGTGGAGTTTGAACAAAGACCAAGGACTACCTTTAATTTAGGAAAAAAAAAAACCCCTGATATCTTATTGTCTGATCTTGCTTTCTCTTATACTTTATGTTTCTTCCTTAAGGATATGATTTCTCTTTCATCACATTCAATTTGGATCACTGTATACCATGGAAACAATGTAAAGACTGGCAAATTGCCTTCTGTGGGGGGTGGGGGAGAGAAGTAAGATTGGGGAAAAATTGTAAAACTCAAAATAAATAAAATCTTTGTAATTAAAAAAAACAAAGGACAAACATCAACCTTTGTGATACTGGAGTTTTTGTAAATGTTTTTATCTTTTGATCATTTATCTATGAGGAAGTAGCAGATTAAATCTTAAACAGACTTTTTATATTTCTTCAGTGTGTAACACGGTGTTCTTTTTTTGATTGGGAGGACTTTTATGACAAGATGTAGAGAAAAGTGGATTATTCATAATTATCACATTGATAAACAATTCCCTAGATAGGTAGCTAAATTCATTTTAAATGTAATGACTGATATTGGTTCCTGAAGAGAGATGATGAGACACATGTCTTTTTTTAAAATAAAGGAAAACATGAGAGCATGTGTATTAGGAGTGATAGTGATATTAAAAAGATGAATAAATTAAAGAGCAACAATCAATACTTTAAAAAGTGCTTGGAAGAGAGAGCAAAAAAGGAAGAGATGAAGAAATTGATACAATTTAAGTGATTCTTTTAAAAGTCAAGCTGTGTAAGAGAGATTGACAGCTCATATATGATCCCTTTTTCTGTTCTTTAGGGGATATTGAAAGTTGATGTTGGCTGCCATTTGACAAGCTGATAATAAAAAATGAAGAAAATTTAGAAAAAGGAAATGTATGTCTTATTTTCTATTTCTAGTCCACCTGCAGAGAATTCCTTGCCTTTTTTCACTATTCTAACTTCAATTTTTAATTACGCACAATAGAAAAATGAGATCTCTCTCTTTTTTTTTTTTGCAAGGCAAATGGGGTTAAGTGGCTTGCCCAAGGCCACACAGCTAGGTAATTATTAAGTGTCTGAGCCCGGATTTGAACCCAGGTACTCCTGACTCCAAGGCCGGTGCTTTATCCACTAAGCCACCTAGCCGCCCCCCTTCTTAAAGCATCTAAAGGCCTAAGGGAAGTCTGGTACCCAGGGCTTCTTTCCCCAGTCCATCTTCTTTAATACTTTTGCAGCTCTGTAGCCTCCCCACCTACTGTTCCAGCAGGATTTCTGCCCTGGAAGTCTTGCTGCTCTCAACATTAGCCCTACTCTGTGGTACAAAGTGCAGAGTACAAGGTGGAGAGTACTGGATCTTTAGCTAAACAACCTGATTTTCAAATCCTAGCTTTGCTGTTTACTCTCTGTGTGACCCAGGGCAAGTCATTGTAACCTCCCGTTTAGTTTCTGAGGAGAGCTGGACTAGATGACCTGACCTGGAAGTGAAAGTTAGAGAGCATTTAGTGCGTCATATTTAAGAACTCATTTGATCTTCACAACTATCAAGGGTGGTAGGTGTTAGTATTATTCCCATTTTATGGGCAAAGAAACTGAGGCTGAGAGATTAATTGACTTGTCCATGGTCGTACAACCAAGCCCCTAAGTGTAATATTTGTTTTTATTTATTTATTTTGGGTTGCCCAAGGTCGCACAGGTAGGTCATTATTAAGATTGGAGCTCAGGTCCTCCTGACTCCAGGGCCGGTGCACTATCCACTGAACCACCTAGCTGCACCAGTGCAACATTTGAACTCAGGTCTTTCACCTCCAACGCCAGTACTTACTAGACTGCATCTAAAGTGCCTTTCACCTCTAAAATTAAAGTCCCTTGAATTTGAGATATTAGGGTCAGGCCACGTCTATAAGCATTTATTAAAAGGTCCTTTGGGAAAGTGCTCCTTCCCCCAACATCCTGTGCTGAGTCTGGTGCCTGCAAAGAAAGGTCGAACACACTTGCCACTTCCCTCAAAGATCCCATTCCAAGGGGAGTGGTGGAGTTATCTCCACCTAGACGAGCAAACGAGCTTGCAGGAGTTCTATAGGACAAAAGCACAGGATCCCTCTGCCCAGATGATAAAACAAGCTCGCGGATGTCCGTGCCTGCAGAAAACTTTGACCAAGCCGGAGTCTTGCCCTCTGATGTCAGGAAAGGGGCCGATCCTCAGGAGTCAGGTGATAACCATTGATTTAAAGGCGGAAGGGAGGCCGGCTTGTCCTGCCTGGCTTGGGAAGCCCTGCTGCTATTTGCCCCCCTTCCTCCCCGGGGCAGAGACATGGGTCTGGCCAGGGGCTCTGCGGGGAGGTGGGCCACGGCAGGCGCCCCCGGCGGGGCTCTGCGGCCCCGGCTGCTGCTCCCGCTGCTCCCGCTGCTCCTGTCAGGGTGGTCCGCAGAGGCCAAGCGCTACGATCCCACCTGGCAGTCCTTGGATGCCCGCGAGCTCCCTGCTTGGTTCGATGAGGCAAAGTTCGGCATCTTCATTCACTGGGGCATCTATTCCGTGCCCGCCTTCGGGAGCGAGTGGTTCTGGTGAGCGTGCTTTCGTGCTTTTTCTTTCCTTTTCCTCTCGGTTCTCTTGAGGTCCGCTCCCGACTCTCCAGTACCCTTTCTCACTTTGCCCCCACTCTGCCGCTCCCCTCCTTTACCCTAAGTTTCTTTCCCTGATACTCTTGCTAGAGATTTCCTTTTGCCCCAAGATATAGATAATTAATGACAGAGCGATTTTTAATGACTATTAAGACTTCGAAAGCGTTTTTTGAAGAGTAAATGATTTAAGAAGTAATCTAGTCCGACCTCTTCATTGGTCTTCACAAAAAGTCCTTTGTAGGGAGCAGCAATTAGCTCTCTTACTAAGGTGCCAGGCACTACTAATCAGTGGAGACAACTAAGAATTTTTTTTTTTGAAAGACACAATGCTTTCGCAAGGAGCTCACAATCTAATGTGGGGGGGGGGGGGACCACAAACAGGGCCATGCAGCCTAGATAGCGGTTTTGGAAATAATCTCTAAGAGAAGGTACTATGGGTTTTGAAAGGCGCTGTTCGGGGAATTTGATATAGGCTTTGATCCGATTCAGGAAGCCAGGACAAAAGGTGAAAAGACAGTGTACCTGGTGGGGATGGGCAAAGCAGGGGAGTGGGCTTTGAAAGGCCTTGTGAAGAAAAGTAGGATTTGATCCGAGTCTTGAAGAAAGTCAGGAGACAAGAGATGAAGAGTGGGGCTATGGATAAGGCCAGGGAGAGAGGTAGATAGTTTGTGTACAGAACCTCTCACTTAATAACAGGTCCAATAAACTTGGCAATGCCAAGTGTGAGGGAAGAGATCAGCTAGTAAGACAAATGTAATTGGAATATCCAGGAAAGATGTAAGATCATAAAGGAGTTTATATTCCAGATAATTTTATAGTGAGATAATAACGAGATTAATGCTTTAATTTATACTTTTGGAAGATCACTTTGGCCACTGAATGGAAAAATGCCCTGATGGGATTAGTATCCTCTTGTCTAAGTAGGAAATTTGATACAGATAAATGTGTGACTTAAATATTTGTCTCCCAGACCAGAGACAGAATCATAACAGGCCTATAGGCTAATGGAGGAAGAAGGCTTGGTTTTAGAGTTTGATGATCTGGAACAAATTCTAGTTCTGCTTTTCAATTATCACAGCACTTCTCTAGGATCAGTGCCCTCATGGGTAAAATGAAGAGGTTGGACTAGATTATCTTGTAACTCATTTCCAAAACCATAATCTATGATAATAGGAAGTATCAATTTTGCATTGGGAGATTTGGGTTCACATCTCAATTCTTACCCTTTAAAGAGATGTTTTCATCCAAGACATACTAGTTAACATTTTTAGTATCTATTCAACTACTTACTTCACAGGACACAGGTGTGACAGTGCTTTGTAAACTTTAAGCAACATTTATTTACTCTCTGTTTTATTTTTTCCAATGAAATGAAAAGATAGTTTTCAACATTCATTTTTTGTAAGACTTTGACTTCCATATTTTTCCTCTCTCCCTCTTTTCCCTCCCCCTTCCATAATATAGGTCATACATGTACAACTATATTAAACATTTCCATATTAGTCATATTGTGAAAGAAGAATCAGGACAAAAGAAAAAATCATAAAAGAAATTTAAAAAGTGAAAATATTATGCTGTGGTCTGCATTCAGATTACATAGTTCTTTCTTTGGATATGGTTAGTATTTTCCATCACAAGTCTTTAAGTATTATTTAAATCAATTATTATTTGTTAAGAAAAAGTTAAAATCTTTTTATTTTTTTTTAATGCCCACAATATGAATATGTTTGAGGATGGGTCCTGCCATTGTGATAGTTGTTGCAGTCTGTTTTAACTGAAGAGTCACCATGGGTTGTAAAGACTCTAGTTTGAATCCAGAATAGCAGAGAACTTGAATGTGTTTCCTTCACCTCTGTAATTTTCTGGTGAGTGATGAATGTGGCCTTTGGCTTCATCTGGAACCAAGTTGGATGGGTGACTTTTTCATGAAATTTTTTGGTTTAGTTTCAAGCTCTCAAATGGGATATCCTAGTGCCAAGGCCCATCCAAACTAGAACCCTGGCCTGTTCATTTCTTTTGAAGCCTCAGTAGAGTCTAAATGGTAGTATTTTGTTAGTGTTTGGTATTTTTCATAATAGAAAATTTACTATCATTGATTTAGGGCTGGAAGAGATTCGCAGAGATAATACTGTCATGGCATCACTGTAGCAAAGCTGGAAGGGACTTTCAAGGCCATCTAGGTCCAAATTTTCATTTTATATTTGAGGCAACTCAAGAACCGGTAGGGTTCATGGTGGTGGTGGTCCTGGGGCCAGATAGATAAAGTGCTGTTTCCCCATGTAGTTGTGATAAACAATTGGGCCTTCCTTTTGATTACAGAAGTCTCATGATTCTTCTTCCATTTTCCAGTAATTATTTCTTTGCTATTGCTTAGAACGAGGGTGCAAGAAATTAACAGTGATATGAGAACCAGTTTATTAAAAATGATTTGGTTTTATTTCCACTGGTTATCACTGCACTTTAGTCAAAACTGTAATAAGTAGCATTGCCAGAAAATACCCTTAAGTACACTTGTCTAAAGACACAAAACACTTATTATTCTTAAGCTCCTTTATGAAAATGGAAGGGTGGTAAGGGGTATAAGCAAAACATTGTACTTAATGGGATAAATGGATTTTTCCAAAAGAGCTGTAAGGTGATTCCATGAAAAGAGCCTTGGATCTGGAGCCAGAGCACCTGAATTGTAATCTCTGGCTCTTTGATCTTTCCTAAGGTCACTTCTTCTGCCTGGGTCTCAGTGCCCTGGTAAAAATGACAGAGTAGGACTAGATGAATTCCAAGGTTCTTGCATCTCTAAATGTAATTCTATGAGTTATGCTGCATGTGAGTAAGCAGATCATTCAGAATAAAAAGTTTCTTTTAAGAGGGAGAGAAAAGAAAAAGGAAACTTTTATTTGTCTACTAGCCTGGATCACTAGAACATTGAAATGATATTTCTTCACTATTTAAAGAACACTTAGAAACCATTTGAGAGCAGGGATTATTTCATTTTTGTCTTTGTTCTCCTGTACTTAGCAGTGTGACACACACATAGTGAATACTTAATAAATGCTAGTTAATCAATCGATTTGGTATGTGAAGTTTATCCCCTTCACCAGAGAAGGTCACAACAACTAGAGGGGAGAAAGTATCCCCTGGGTGTTCTGTTTGATGCTTTGGAAATACTAGGCAGAGAACAGATAATTAAAGTTTGTGTTGACTTTATGTATCCTGAGAAATTACTATATTCTTGTAAATTCCTTGCTATCATTCCTGAGAACAGTTCCCTCTGTACCACATCTTGAATTGATACTAGTTCTATGGATATCCTCTGAACTGCCCACTAGATAGGCAGGACTCCCAGATCTACCTTGGAAGATCCTGTAAGGACAAGGAGGTAGAAGCTAGAGTCCAACAAAGCATCGAGATAGTGAACTGTTACTTTGTTATCCTTTACACTATGCCTGTGCAACCACTATCCCCTTGCCAGCAGGTACACCATGTCCTGTTCCCTTCTATAAGCCCTGGCCTTTTCTTCTACTGACAGCTATTCTTTAAGGATAGAGCCCACATACAATAACTTTGCACTTGTGTAAGAAACCTTAATTGTTCAGCAGTACACCATGTCCCCTTCCCCTCTATAAGCCCGGCCTTTTCTTGTGCTGGCTGCTATCCTCTCTAGTAGTCCATATGCAATCACTTTGCACCTGTGTAAGAATACTTAACTGTTCCTTATGTCTCTGAGTTGTGAATCTTTGTGAGCTTTTCTACTCTTTGATCCCTAGTTTATTACCTGAACCCCAAACTCCATCATGCTGAGTGTTTTACAGATATTTTTTCATATGATCCTCCCACAAACCCTGGGAGGTAGGTGTCTGAAGTAAGTGTTTGTATTTGCACTCAGATCTTCTTTACTGTAGGCCCAAATCTCTATCTCTTGTACTACTGACTGTCTCTAAAAACTGCCACAAGGACTATGGATGGTTTTTGTGAGTTGCTCTAAAAGTTCAATTAAATTCAACAACCATTTGTTAAATATATACTGGGTAATGGGAATAAAAAAGCCCAAACTCAACAATTCCTGCTCTTTAGTAGTTTCTATTCCTCATTCTGTGTCTTTCGTTCTGATGAGGAACCTTTCTGAACTTTGTGAGGCAGGTGACATCCCTCAACAGATACAAAGTTCAAGTCATTATTCAAAGTTTGGTAGGATTTAACTCATGTTAAATGGCATAGCCACCCAAAATCTAGGATTACCCCTACACCATAACCAGCAACATTTTAGTATGAGAGAGAAAAAAGGAGATGAAAATGAGACATTTTTAATACTGTCATTCAATTATTAACCATGACTACTGGAAGCTTTTCTTTTTCTCATTTTAGGTGGTATTGGAGGCAGTTAAAAATGCCAAAGTATGTAGACTTTATGAATGCTAACTATCCTCCTGGATTCACATATGAAGAATTTGTACAGGAATTTAAAGGAACGTTTTTTAATGCCAACACCTGGGCAGAGATTTTGCAGTCCTCTGGTGCCAACTACATTGTCTTAACTACCAAACATCATGAAGGTGAGTGAAATATTGAAATAAAGCATTTAAGGGCTAGAAACTATTTTAAGTGTTGGAATACAAAGGAAGAAAGAAAGAAAAAAACTGATAATGCCCAAGGAAGAGTATAAACAATCATTAAAAAATTTTTTATTATAAGCATAATATTCATAATAAATACTAATAAATAGATGAAGATGCAAGAAATCTGTAAGTAAAACCTAAAAGTTTAAATATTCACACTGGTATTATTAAAAGTTGTGATTTATAATGATTATTTTGATATGGATGATGAATTTAATAATTAACTCTGGTCTTCAAAAAACAGTTACAAAAATCATCTGTTTATCATGACAGGTCTTGCCCTGTCTGTGTTAAGTAGAGTATAACAGTATAACCTGCCTTGTTGTTCTGTTCTGTATCCAAGCCCGGTTCTGACCCAAGTCTATATAATCACAACTAGACACCTGTGTTGTATGGACACAGGTATTATAATTGTTGTATTGCTCTGCATGGTGGGATTGTCCTAGGAAGATCACTCAAGCCCCAAATCGGATTGTTTTATGATCCACTTGCCCACTCATGATTATGTATAAAATATCTGGCTCCACATCAGCAAGGAATAGAGTAATTCCATGATTTGCAAATTGGTTCTTTACACAGAAAGTAATTAATAAACCACTTCTGATTTACTGGCACTCTGTCTCAGGCCTCTTTTGTCACAACCAGATTAGAGACTGCTCAGTAGAAACTTGGTTAACAGGATTAAAGAGAAAATAAATCATAAAAACAATGTCTTTGCATTGTTTTCTTCTGAATCCATTTGTTCATTTATCAAGTTATGAAGCAGTTTATGAAACAGTCATGCAAATCTTTTTAAATTATATTGTATTCCTGAGTTACCATTTTCATATTATAGTACATTTAATCATTTTTTATACAGTTGTTTTTCAGTCCTGTCTGACTCTTAGTGATCCCATTTGGGGTTTTCTTGACAGAGGTACCAGAGTAGTTTGCCACTTCTTTCTCCAACTCACTTTACAGATGAGGCACCCAAGGTTAAGTGATGTGCCTGAGTTCACACAGTTTATTAAGTGTCTGAGGTCAGATGTGAATTTAGGAAGATGAGTCTTCCTGATTCCAGGCCCACTGTTCTATACTTAGCCACCTAGTTGCCTTTAATAATTTAATGGCACGGTAGATAGAACACAAGCCCTGGAGTTAGGAGGACCTAAGTTCAAATCCAGCCTCAGAATTTGACACTGTGTGACCTTGGGCAAGTCACTTAACTTTGACTGCCTCCTATCCAGGGGTATCTCCAGGCATCCTGATTCATATCTGGCCACTGAATCTAAATGGCTCTGGAGGATAAAGTGAGACTTGTGACTTAGCACAGCACCCTCTTTACTCAAATTCAATTCACTTATCATGGCATCATCTTCCCTGATGCTTTATATAAATTCACCTCCTGGTTTTCTTCATTTCACTCTGCTTCAGTTCATATACATCTTTCCACAATTCTAGTAAAACAGTTTTTCATTGATCATACCATAACTTGTTCAATCATTCCCCAACTTGCAGGAAAACTTTTTAGTTTTCACTTTGCCTTTATAAGAATGACTTATTAATAATATGGGCCTTTTTTCCTCTTGGATCTTTTTAGGTTATTGGCTTAGGAGGGGCATGATTGGGTTAAAGAATAGGTACAATTTAATAACTTTTGGGAAATACCTCCAAATTGCTTACTAGAGTGGCTGAATCGATTCACAGCTCTACCAGTAGCAGAAGTAGAATGCACCTGATTTCCTGTAGTCCCTCTCCCTGAATTCTTGTTGTTGTCTTTTGTCATCTTTGACAACTGGATAAATCTGGGGCAGAACTTTAAAGCTACTTTAATTTTGATTTCTCTGATTATCAATAATTTAGAAGATTTTTTCACATAACTACTAAAGGATTTTTTCCTTTGAAAACTGCATCTATATCCTTTGATCACACATCAATTATACTTATAAATTTGAATCAGTTTATTATATATCTTGGGAATGAGATCTTTATGAGAAAAAACTTCCTGCTGAAAAAGACTCATATAATCTAAAATATTTATAGCATCTTTTTGTAGTTGCAAAGAACTAGAAATTAAAGGGATGCCCTTCAATTGGGATATGACTGAACAAATTATGATATATGAATAGAACTCAAAAGCTTACAAAAAGATGAATGTCAAAAACTAGCTTTGCCTTTAACTGAAAAATTTAAAAAAATTAAATTAAAAAAATTCAAAGAAAAAAATTCCCAGCTAATTTGTTTGTATTGGTTTTGCTTCTTCTTTTATATTTTTAAAAACTTTAAAAATTTTATATAATAAAAAATGGCCATTTTATCATCTGCATTTATCTCTCTTTCTTGTCAAGTCATGAACTCCATTCATTGCTCTGAAAGTTTATTTTTCCTATCTGTTTATGATGTGATTCTTCATGTATCACTTTGGAGCTTATTTTGGTTTATGGTATGAAGGTTGATTTTACCCTAAACTCTGTCAAATTGCTGCTCCTTTCCTTTTTTGTCAAATAGTGAATCCTTACGATACTAGATGGGGGTTTTGGATTTATCAAATACTAGGTAACAAGGTTTCTTTGATTTTGTATGCTATGTCCCTAATCTGTTTCAGTGGTCAATCTTTTTTTAATTTATAATAAATTCTGATGATTACTGTTTTGTAGGATAGCTTGAGATTTGATAGTACTACTAGGTTCCCTAAAGTCCTACTTTTTTCCTTTATTTCCTTTGAGATTCTTAACATTTTGGTCCTCTGGTTGAATTTAATTCCCCCCCCCCCCCAGTTCTATAAAGTAATTCCTTGATAGTTTCTTTGGTATTATACTGAAACAAAAATTTTAGATACTTTTGCCATTTTTTATTATATCAATTATATTTCACCAGTATATAGATTTATTTTTCCATAAAAAGTGTTTTTCACCTTTTAGACCCACCACTATTAGAGCTGAGCTTTTTCCTTTCTCTTTCCTCTTTTCTTTCCCACCATTCTCCCTCTGCCAGCAAAGGCACCAGGAGTTGTCTCCTAGCCTTCCCCATATTCCTTCCTCCAGCTAATTCTAGAACCCATGCCAGATGTTTGACTGTTTTTTTCCTAGTTGTTTAGATGAGATGGGAGCTACCAATTCTTCTCTTATTGAGGAAAAAGAATGATAATAGGGGGGGAGGAACATCACCAAGCCTTATTGTCCATTCATCCAGTCTTCTATAATCCTCCAAGCCTTACCCCTTATGCCCTACAAGTTCCTCAGCATTGCCCTGGCTTGCTGATAGAATCTCAGTAACCCTGGGCTTTGCCTTCTGCCTCAGTACTCCAGTCTCTTCTATCCTCTCTATTGCTGAACTTTTTTTAATGTCTTATTTCCCTCAATTAAAGGGAGGTCTTTGGGAACAGACTATCAAGCTTTTTCTATTTATAGCACAGTGGTTGGCATATATTAGGTATATAATAGCATCTTTTTTCATTCATAGTCTAACCCATAATGCATTAGCTGTATGTTGGCCAGATTACTTGCTGAAAATTTCTTTAGTCTACAGTCCCACCAACAATTGGACATGAGCTTCCTTGAAATGGTCAGTTCATGTCATTATAATTATACAATTATAACTATATGATTATAAGTATATCATGTCTTTATAATTCTGAATTTCATTTTTTAATTTTATTTGTTTATTGTAAATATTTTTTCCAATTGGTTTCTTTTCTTATTCTGACAATGTTGCTTTTTGTCATGTAAAATCTTTATAATCTGTGATATTTGGTGTGAAGTATGAATATAAACTTATCTTCACTATGCAATTATGAGCAACTTCCTTATGAAGAAGAAAATAAAGGAAAAACATCCTTTTTGAAAGTATATTTTTTTCAGTGGAGAAAAGAAGTAAAAAAATGATCATTTCTTTGTAAGTTTGGGAGCTAGTACTTCTGCATTCTACCCACACTGAACCTGAATATGATGAATACAGAAATGTATGTCCTCAGAAAAAGAATTGAGAGAAATAATTGAATTTTGTAACAAGTATATACAATTATGGGATTTGTAATGAAGATATTTTGAAGGCCAACAGTAAGAGTTCCAGTAGGAGAATATGAAGTTTTGTAAAGAGAAAGATTTATTTCATTTTTTTGTAGCCTCAGCTATATTTTAGGGGTCACACTGGATTTCATGTTCACAAGTTTCTTATAGAGATTTATTTTGATTATGTCTCTGATTTGTGAATGTCTTGTTTTTCTGATGTCTGGTTACCTCCTCAAACTGTATTTTATGTTTAGAGTATGTGTATATATTTATGTTTAGGATTTTTGTTTGTTACTATTTCTTTTTTGTAGAGCACTATTGAAAACTGGAGGGTGATGCCTTGACTTGCAGTAAATTGGGTAACCAGTCTCACTCTTTCCTCCAGTCCTTGGAGCAAATACATCAAGACAACTGATGATGGGCCCTCTCTGGGTTTTTAGGTTGTGGGTGGACTGATAGGTGATAGATATAGATTCTTTGGGGCCCATGTTGTCTCATGCAGGGGATATAGCTACTGAATTCAGTTGGATACTTGATGTTACTAAGTTGAAAATTTGTATGTTTTTTAACATAGGCATTTTGGACTGTTAAGTGGAGTGGCATTAGATGGGATTTTATAAATATCAGTATTGTGTTGAAATCCACTATAATTCTTTGACTTTCAGATCAAGATTTTTAAAAGTTTTCCTTATGATGAATCAAAAGTGAGGTAATCTTAGAATCTACTGTTCCTTATAAAAGTTAAAGAAACTACCTCTCTTCCCAATAGCCTTTATATTCCTCTGGCACCAAAAAAAAAATGGCTTTCCTTTGGTTCTTAGTGAATATTAACAAATCTGATTATCTCTTGAGAAGACCCAGGGAAATTTCTAAACTCTTCTTTATTATTATATAGAATTTTGGAGGGAATTCTTTTTAAATTTGTCTCCATATACAAAGATCAGAAATATATTTAAGAGGCCACTTTCAGGTATAAACTCAAAAGAGTTAGAAAAATAGTATGCAAAGTTATTTTTTCATTTAGTCAGTTTTAAGGAAATTAAAATTAACAAAGCTTGGGGGCGGCTAGGTGGTGCAGTGGTTAGAGCACCGACCCTGGAGTCAGGAGTACCTGAGTTCAAATCTGGCCTCAGATACTTAATAATTAGCTAGCTGTGTGGCCCTGGGCAAGCTACTTAATCCCATTTGCCTTGCAAAAAACAAACAAATCTAAAAATAAAATTAACAAAACTTATAGCTTTAGGATATGACAAAATTAAACATAATGTCTTCATTTCAAAGTGGAGCATATGATAATATAGAATGACAGGGAAATGGTGTATTGTTTAATTGAGTTTTGTTTAATCAAGATTTACTGTCCATAGTTTACCAAATTTCAGAAAATTGGAACACAAAGTATTGAATCTTTCTGTGCCTCAGGCAGGAGTATGGAGGGGTAAAGAGGGAGCTCAAGTGGGAGGAGGGTTCCTGCAGATTGATCAATATCTGTTGGTTGATTCTGAATCTGTAACTCATTGATCTTTAAATCAGCTGCTAAGTCCATGTTCTCTTTTCCTGGCAATAGCTTCAACAGTCAGCATCATCTTTCCCTTCCAGAAATGATCCTAACATTAAGGATATGAAAAATAACTCTTTATCAGGGAGTAGGAAAAATAGGTGGAGCAGTGGATAGAGTGCTGGATCTGAAGTTAGAAAGACCTGACTAAAGTCTTCAAATCTGGACTCAGACCCTTACTAGCTATGTGCTGCTGGGCAATTTACTCAATGACTTTTTTTGCCTCAATTTCCCCATCTATAAAAACGGGATAGTAATTGCACTTACTGCTGAGGGTTGTTGGGAGATCATGAGATATTTCCAGTGTGTTGCAACCTTAATGAGTTATAAAAGAGCTAGCTATGTTGAAAAAAAAGTCTATATTAAATACCTACTTTGTGCCACTGTTAGGTACTGGGAATAGAGAAGGACAAATGTAAAATGGCTATGTACAAATAAGATGTTTACAAGGTAAAGACAAGATAAATTGGAGAGAATCAGTAAGAAGGGAGGCACTAAGATTAAGGAGTACCAGGATTTTATATGGGATTTGAAAAGAAATCAGGAGGTAAAGATAAGGATTAGAATCATTAGAGGCTTTTGCTGTTTTTGAATGTCACTGATAGAAGCTTGTCATTAGTTGTTTTGTATAAAAGTCGAGAGCAGAGGGAAGAAAAGAATAAAATCTAAATTAAAAAATAGACTCTAATCAAATAAGTTACTATGAGCAAGGTATACATTTACTTATACACAGTGAAGGGCAGCATGACATTTATAGCAGTTCTTTCCATGGTGGCAAAAAATTAGAAATTGAGTGGATGTCCATCAATTGAAGAATAGCTGAACTAGTTAATACTATAGAAATGTGATAGAGTACTATCGTTCTGTAAGAAATCATGAGTGGGAGGACTTAAGAAAAGCCTGGAAAGAAAGACTTGCATGAATTGATCCTGAATGAGGTAAACAGTACCAGAAGAACATCGAACACTTAACAGCAACGTTGAGAGAGGCTCAATTATGATGGACTCAGTTCCTCTCAGCAGTTCAGTGATCAAGGACACTCTTAAAAGATGTGTGTTGGAATGGATAGCAAAACTACTCTGTCACTTTTTAAAACTTGTTTTATGTTTTTCCTGATTTCCCCCCTTTAGTTCTGATTCTTCTTTCATATCATGACTCAGATGGAAATACTCTAAACAGGACTGTAGATGGAAGACTTGGGTTTAAGTACTTCTATTTACAGGCTGAGTGACTACCCCAGGCAACTTTATAATGTGATTAATAAACAAGGAGAATTTAATCTAATCTAATCTCTCTTTATCAAAAGTTATATAGGGTTGTTGTGTTCTTTTGCCAGATGTTACATACTGGTTTGTCTGGCATTGATGATGTACCAAGGTGTTTTGCTGATTTTGGAAAAAATGAAACCAGTTTAAGGCCAAGAGACCCTGGCAGCAGTCACTCCTTTTCCAGTAATTTCCTAACAATCCGATCATGGGTTGGAATGAGTGAGAAGTGAGAAGACCTTGTGCAGCATTCTCTTCACTATAATAAACATAATGGTGCAATTCATGCCACCAATACCTTGTTTGGTCAGTTCAGTCCTCTTTGATACTGAAGGACCAGTAGTCATAGGTAGAAGAGATTTCTGTAATCCCTTCATAGATGAAATCGCAATGATCTATATCAAAATCAAAGCAATATATACATTGTACTAATCAGAAGTATTTATAAAGATTTTCTGTTTTCTGAACTGTTTTTCAGGTTTTAACCTTTGGAGATCTAATAATTCATGGAACTGGAATTCTGTTGATAAGGGGCCAAGAAGAGACATTGTAAGAGAAATGGAAGTAGCCATTAGAACAAAGACCAATATGCACTTTGGCTTGTACTACTCCCTTTTTGAATGGTTCAACCCTCTTTTCCTTAAGGATCAAAGAAATTCATTCCACACAAGAAATTACCCCACCTCTAAGTGTCTGCCAGATCTCTATTACTTAGTGAACACTTACAAGCCTGAGATTCTCTGGGCAGATGGTGATGGAGATGCACCAGATACCTATTGGAACAGCACTGGCTTCTTAGCCTGGCTATATAATGACAGGTATGTAAGCTCATGGATTTCTATAGTTACTATGAACTCATCATTAAATTGATAATATTTTAAGCTCCTCAATTCCTTTTTTTTTTTTTTTTTGGTTTGTTGGTGACAAGAATCACTGTCTACAATGTTTTCACGCAATTCTTATGTCCAAAAATCTTTGTCTTTTTCTGGACCTTTTGTCCATAATAATAATGATTAATCTCTTTATCAGTAGAGTATTAACATGCTTCATTCAAGGTCATTGGAGACATATTTGATTGTTCACTGATCAGAGTTTTTAAATCTCTCAGAGTTGTTTTACTTTACAAAACTCTTTATTGTATAAATGGGTCTTAAGGTATTGCTCATTTCACTCTGCATCAGTTCACATGACCCAGGATTCCTCGAAATTGACCCCTCTGTCATTTTATACAACAGAATAATAATTTTTCATCACATTCTTAAAACACAACTCATGTCACCATTCCCTAATTGTCTAAGAGGCAATTTATAGTATCCCTCCCTCCACCTCCTACCCACTCCCAGGTCTTTGCTTTGTTTTTCTTCCTTCAGGATCAGGAAGCTGCTGTTGCTTATAGTACTTCTCTGCCTGTATCGTCCACTATCTTACTACCATCTTTCTTCTCCAAACCCATCCCTGCTTCCCAAGTTGATTTTGATGTTTCTATACCAAACTCTTCGAATGCTTGAAAATTTGTGCATGTGCATGTGTTCAATTTTCTTTTTTCTGTTTGGAGAGGAATGAGTTATAGTGAAGCACACTCCCTCCACCCTTTCTTCTCTATTTAGTCTTTTCATATCCCCAACTTATGAGAAATAGCAAATTCTACCTTCTTCCTCCTTTCTACATTGCTGTTTGTGTTTTGTCCTCCCTTCTCATTTTCTTTTTCCAATGGGTAGGACAGGAGAACCATTTTACCCTTTAGCAGAAAGAACTCTAGACTTGGAGTCGGGGAGAGTTCTAAGCTCTCCACTTCTATTCCTGTAGCTATGGGCAAGTTAGTTAAATGTCTGAGTCAGTTTCCTTATCTGTAAAATGAGGACAAAAATAACACTGACCTCAGGAGGCTATTAAATGAATTGATGTGTGTAAAGTGCTTTGCAAACCTTAAAGCCTCATATGGCTGCCAGGTATTACACAGGGACCTTTCTATATTAAATTGTACATTTGGTTTTGGATAGCATTTAAAAAACCAAAGCTCCAAATCACTTGCCTCATATAGTTTACACTTCGGAAAAATGAAGAGCACTGGGTAATTCAGAATTTCGAACCGAATTTCTAAACCAAAATATTGTAAAAATGTGAGTTTCTAAACCCGAATTTCCCATGAATTTTCTTGTTATCAAAATAGGCTATATTTTTCCTTTTTAGTCCAGTTCGGGATAGAGTTGTAACCAATGATCGCTGGGGCCTTCATAGCATCTGCAGGCATGGTGGGTTCTATACCTGTGCTGACCGTTACAACCCTGGACACCTCTTGCCTCACAAGTGGGAAAACTGCATGACAATAGACAAGCAATCTTGGGGTTATAGAAGGAATGCTCAACTCTCTGACTACCTCACAATTGAAGAAATAGTGGAGGTATGGTACACACACACACACACACACACACACACACACACACACACACAGAAACTACTGATAGAGGGTCAGGAGATCTGGGTTCTGGTCTTTGCTCTTTCACTAAGGGTTGTAGGACCATGACTAAGTCACAATCTATTTAGGTCTCAGTGTGTTGGACTAGATTTTCCAAATTCTATAATTCTAGGTCTAATGTTTTCCTACAATACAGCTTGAAATGGTAAACTGCTTTGACTCATTAATACAAACTAAATAATTATCAGAATCCATTCATATTTTTTAGTAGAAAGGAACATACCCTGGGAGTCAGAAGAAAAAAAACTTGGGTTCAAATCCTGACTTTGCTACTTACTAGTAATATGACCTTGGACAAATTACTTAATGGTTTTGAACCTCAATTTTCATCATTAAAAAGGGAGATAATACAGTATCTAACGCAATGAATTTGTGTACATAAAGCAATTTATGAACATTAAATTGCAATAGAAGTCAGTTATTAAATTGATTACTACAAGTGTGTTATTAAAAGAATAAAAAGGGCCTCAAATATGGAATTATTTAAAGTAAATAATAATAATAATAAAAACTCAAATGAGATAATATTTGCAAAATGTACAAAGTAAAGTCTGGCACATTGTAGGCCCTTAAACTCCTGTTTCTTTTCCATCTATTCTTCTAACAACAGTAACAGTAATGCTACAATTGTGCTCTTAATCTCTTAGCAACTAGTGAAAACCGTTTCATGTGGAGGAAACTTCTTGATGAATATTAGTCCCACAAAAGATGGCATTATTCCTCCAATCTATGAAGAACGTTTGAGACAAATAGGAACCTGGATGAAAGTTAATGGGGAATCCATTTATGCAACCAAACCTTGGAGAGCCCAGAATGACACAAGTACACCAAGAGTCTGGTAAGTGGTTTAATTTTTTTTAAATACTTAGCTTTAAATACTTATTGGGTTTTCTCCTAGTGAAGGACTTCATTTACCAATGCAGATGTATACCTTCTTTGCAATTTATAATCCTAGAAGGTTGCCTAGAGCTCCAAGAGTTTGACTTGCCTTCAGTCAGAGGCAGGATTCCAACCCAGGTTTTCCTGAATTGTAAGACCAGTCTCCATTTACTAGCTTATGAACAAACTAATATAAACTACTGGGTGGAAGGTACTGTTTGACTGCTTATGTCTGTGAGATAAGAGAAAAGAAAAATTCTTGTTTCTGTATATATATATATATATATGCATATATATATATATATATATATATATATATATATATATAGAGAGAGAGAGAGAGAGAGAGAGAGAGTCTTTCTTCAGTATAGATGTGCTTTTTTGTCTTTTGTTTTTTTGCAAGGCAATGGGGTTAAGTGGCTTGCCCAAGACCACACAGCTAGGTAATTATTATTAAGTGTCTGAGGCCAGATTTGAACTCAGGTACTCCTGACTCTAGGGTTGGTGTTCTATCCACTGTGCCACCTAGACGCCCCTATGGATGTGTTTTTAAATCACACAGCGAACAACTAAGTGAGATATAAGATTTTTGCTCTTTATTAAAAAAAGAAGGACCTTAAATACTCAAGAAGTCCAGTAGGAAAAAAAGCTGAAAGGTAGAGAAATTGTCTTGTTGCTATCCAAACACTGCCTCTTTCTGGGTAAAATATAAATCCACATATGCTTATATAAGTATGTACATGCATATTATCTGCATGTACATACATATACATTAAATATTATATATTATATGTATTATTATATATTATATATAATATATAATTATATACATATATTATATATATGTATATAATATATATATGGAGAGAGAGAGAGAGAGAGAGAGAGAGAGAGAGAGAGAGAGAGAGAGAGAGAGAAGGGTATGCTATGTCTTCCTGGCCATTTGTCAATTATTTGGAGGAATGTCCATGTGTGTAAAACTACTAGGAGAAATGGGTAGAAATAGCAGAGAGACAGCTGGTTCATATGCAAATTGGAAGACTTAAGCTGCATTTGAATATAGAGAAAACATATTTTGAAGCGGATTAACACTTTTCAGTTAAAAATATGACTTTCAAAGAATTAAAGATGTTGCTTGTTTTTATTCAATTGCAAAAAATTACTGATGTCTTTTTTAAAAATTATTATCATCTTTTTGCAAAGTCCCAAATCACTTATGTTTCTGCATTGGGCAATTACTAACCTATAGCTAGATCAACTCATCTCAAAATAGATTGGATTTCTGTATTTGAGCCTGAGTTAAAAGAAATTAAAGTAGTATAATTGTCATGTGGAGTATAAGGAATTTAGCATATCTTAGCTCAACTACAGTAATTGGAAGAAGAGTTGGACCACAAGTCATTACATTAGCCTAACGTTTAGTCACTATTCTTATTTGTTGTACAACTTAATATATATATTTATATGTATATATGTAATTAGCTCTTGATTAACTATACTAATGGAGAGGAGCCAAAGTAAAGACAGTATAAAATTAAGATAATTTAAAATATTTTTTCTTTATTTGCATTTGAACATGGCAATATTGGATGTTCTGAAAATTAATCTTTCAATAAGAATCAAGATTTATCATTGAGAAAACTCAGGAGAAAGCGTCAAGCTTTCAGTGGTCTATATCCAGCTTCCCCTTTTTCTGCTACCCATCACTGCTGATGAAAATTATAAACCTAGGCAATAATACCACTAACTAATTTTTCTAAGGACAATTTTTTGTTAATTTCAAAGAGAAGTAGAAGCAGGACGGCTAGGTGGCGCAGTGAAGAGAGCACTGGCCCTGGAGTCAGGAGGACCTGAATTCAAATCCGACCTCAGACACTTAATAATTACCTAGCTGTGTGGCCTTGGGCAAGCCACTTAACCCCAATGCCTTGCAAAAACCTAAAAACAAAAAAAATAAACAAAAAACAAAGAAGTAGAAGTACAGATCATACTTAATGTAACTAAAGATGTGGCATTCTATAATTAATATAGTGAATTCTATGAAAAGCACAAATTAAGAAGAAAGCAATATTATAGGCAGGGATTAATGTGTTTATGGGAACAAGATAATAAATAGGAAGTATAATTTGCGGTGGATGGGAAAAATGCTAGAGTTGAGTGCAGTGGAGTTCTAGACCAGACTTTGGATGGACTGAGGTTTGAGGAAATTTCAGGGAAGGATCCAAGTATTGGTTGGTTTGACATGGAAGAAATGCAAGGCAGAACATCTTGGCTTTAAGGTGGTTTTATGCAGTGAGGACAAAGAGAGAGAAAGCAGGAGTACAGTTTGGTATCTGGCGATTGAATTAACTGATGATATTACAGAGGGGTTTTACATTAAGGTGGAGTTTGGGTTATATTCCATTAACATTATTGTGAAAAAACTGTCCCTTGGAATCACCTAACATGGGAGGGGGTTTTGACTACAAGAGAACAATGTGTCAGCATGGCACATCCTTAAGCAGAGGAACAAGTATCAGCAAGAGCTTGAGAGCAAGATTTGTTGTGGATAAGCTATAATTCAGATTGCTAATTCTTAATTCATGAAGACTGTAGTAAACTACTCATGTCTTTCTTTAAAGACAATTCATAACTAGGATGCTGGAGTTTTTTTAGAAGCTTAAATATTTGGTCTCTTATTGCTTCTTGACTTGCCCTTTTCTTTTTTCAAATAGGTATACATCAAAACCTAAAGAAAATCTGGTCTATGCTATATTCCTTCAGTGGCCATCATCAGGAGTACTGAGTCTTGACCAGCCCCAAACGACTACTGGGTTAACAGAAGTAAGAAAGAATTTCATTTACTTTTCTATTTTTGTAGATTTACTGACTGGGATTTCCTAATGAAGACACATACATGCATACTTACATATATACATATATATGTATAACAATTCTGATTTTACTTTAATGAACTAAAACATAGTCTTATCATGCCTAATAACTTGCAAGTGATTATGAACCAGCATTTACTAAATACTGTGTGTCAGACATTTTGCTAAGCATTGGAGACATGAAAAAATGGCAGAAACAGTCCTTTCCCCCAAGGAGCAATTCTAATTAGGGAGAAAATGTGTAAAAATTGTATAAACAAAAATATAACAATGTAAATGGAAGGTGGTGTTGTTTGTCCATGATATGCACATGAATTAGATTTTGAGAAAGGGGATGCTGTGCAAGGTCATCATCCTTACTTTTTCCAACTGGGTCCAGTAGCCAGAAAGGGATCGGGAAAATGGAGATAATCCTAGATGCAGGTTAAGTGACTTGCCCAAATTCACCTAGCTATTAAATGTCAAATGCCTGAGCTTAGGTTTGAACTCAGATTCTCCTGACTCCAGGGTTAGTTCTTTATCTGCTGCATCATCTTGCTGCCCTAAATGGACAATAGTCTTAGAGAGAAAGGCACTATTAAAAGACTGGGAGTATGAAGATTGGGAAACCAGGACACAGAGGTGGGAGGGGGGAAGGGCAAACAGGAACAACCCAGGAACCCAACAGAGTCAAGATTTGGAGTAGTCTTCAAGGAAAGGTAAAGTCGGCCAGTGTAGCTGGATTATTGAACATGTGGGGGATTGTAAAGTATAAGAAACCTGAAGGATTAGAAGTCAGATTGTAAAGAGCTTTTAAAAAAAGTCAAATAGAAGATTTTACAGTTGATCTTGGAGATAATTGGGAGCCGCTGGAGTTTAGTGAAGAGAAGAGAGAGACATGATGGGACCTGTTCTCTAGGAAGATTGCTTTGGCCATTCATTGGAGGGTGTATTGGAATAGGAAGAGACTAGGTAGGGAGATAAACCAGAAGGCTGTTTCTAATAATCTAGAAATCAAGTCATGAGGGCCTGCACTGAAGTGGCAGTTATGCGACTAATGAAATAAGGATGTATGAGAAATATGAAGATAAAAATGCTAAGACTTAGCAGTAGATTGGCTTCATAGAATAATTGTATATAAGAATTTGGCAACTATCATACAAGCTAAAATAATTGTTGAAGCCTTTAAAAGTTTGGGTTCAAGGTTAGCCATTTCAAAGCAAATTAAAATTTTAAAACAACCATATTCCTATGAATATAAAATGTCTACATGCTGCTTTGCAATATAATTAACCATTAAGGTTCCATGAAATTAGATCTTTCATTTTTTTCCTAGTTTGATGGGTTTGAGGTGACTCCTTCAATTTTTTCAGTTTAGATTTCATTTGAAAACTATTGACTCAGATCCTTTGACCACTCGTTTATGAGGAACTGTTCTTGGTCATACATGTTTGTTAGAATTCCCTAGATATTTTTGATGTTCTTTTATCATATGTTTGCTACAAATGTTTTTTTAGGGACTATCCATCCCTTAACTATATGCTAAGGTTACTCTACAAGCTGAGGGTTGAAGGTATGGCTTCAACCAAAATAAGTGGATTAACATTTTAAGATTATTAGTGTTTTCCCTGCCCCACTTAAAACTGACATAAAAGATTGCTCTTTTCCCTTAGTCTAGTTAGTACACATCTCATTTACTGAACTTAAGATGAAACATAAAACTGCTAATGTGAATTCATCATGGGGACCTGACAATATTATCAGATACATAGTGTATTTCAGAGTGAATAGAATTGTCATTTTCTGTCAATAACTGTGGTATTTTTTAAAAGGAAAAAATAAAAATAAAAACAACAAAACAGAAAGTGGATGAATTAAAGTAATGCACTTTGCTGACTTTTTTTTTCAACTTCTTAATTGCAGGTGAAATTACTGGGTTATGAACATCCACTTAAATGGACTCCCATGTCAACTCAAGGAATAAAGGTGTCCCTTCCACAGCTAACCACTGATAAATTGTCATGTAAATGGGGCTGGACTCTAAAAATGAAAAATGTAAAATGAATGGTGCAAACTCATTTTCAAGTTTGAGGTTTGCCAACATTCTGCTCCCTGTTGGAAGAGAGACATTCTTCAAATTAACCTAAGACTGTACATATTCAGTACATAAAGCAAAATGAAGAATTAAGAGAATAACCAAAGTAAATCAAAGAGTAGAAGTAAATTGATTGATAAGGGTTTGTTTTGATCTTGATTGAGAAGTTAATTGATTCAGTTTTCAAATATGCTTGGATAACATAGACATTAGCTTTAATCCTTTGGACAAAGATCTTCTAGGTTTAATTTAAGACCCAGCTTCTGACCAAAGCAGTAACTCTTCTGTAGAAACCAAGAAGACTATTTTTTTGATGATGTGATCAGAAAAACTATGCTCCATTCTGACATAGCTTCATATTAACTCAACAAGAAAATTAAGCACTTAATACTCTTTGTTGCTGACTGTTAAATAGCTACAGATAAAGCCTCCATTTTGAATGTTAGATGTTTTCAATTTGCCCATACAAATCAAATAAATCATCTACTGGCAACTTTGTACTTTGTCTATCCAGAGAATTACTGTAATAAAAGAATATTTCTTGTACCATTGTTTTGATGGAGTTATTTTTTTCCTAAAGGAGTTTGTTTTTAGGCATTAAGTATTCTAGTGTAATATGCTACCATATTTTAGTTTAAGAATCAAAATATATTCTGAAGTTCACAAATAACAATTACAAGACCAAAAAAAAAAAAAAGAACTGAGAATTCATTTTGGGATATGCTTCAGAAATACTAGTTTTCCCTCAAAATCCTTATAACAGTATTCTCCTTGCAGTAAACACACTGTGAAAAATTTTATAGAATATCATACAAATGCTTTGGCAGGAAAGAAACTAGTATTGACAGTATCTGCTTATAAGGTGTTGGCAACTTTTTGTTTGACAGGGAATCTTCTAGATAAACTCTATTAGTAAAGGAAGTTACTATATTTTTAGCTCTCTCTCTCTTTGGTCTGGGGTGAATAAGACAATAATGAGCTTAAAATATTTTAAATGTTTACTTGCCAGATATTCCTTTCTGTGGATAATCCAGAGAAAAAAAGAGGAGGACTTTTTAAATACCCAAAAGATAAATACATACTGAGAAATCATACTGGAAAACAAAATGTGTTGTAATAATTAACTTTGCACAATCACTTTTATTCAGAAAAGCGGAGGTAATTTTAATATCATGCTATTGTCTCGTTTTCCCTTAAATGCCCCAAGGTTGAGAATCTAGGAAAGATAGCCATGTGGAAGGAAAAAGTCAATTAATATTTATTAAGTACCTGCTATATGTGAGGCACTGTGCTAAGCATTGGAGGTACAAAAGAAGGATAAAAGAGTCCCTGCTCCCAAGGAGCTCAGAATCTAATGGAAACAATTTACAAACAAAAGTAAACTAGGTCCAGGAGAAATGGGAAATAATCGTCAGAGAGAAGGCTCTAGAATTAAGGGGAAGTCTTTTTTTATAGGTGAGCCTGGAGGTCACAAGGAGCAACTAGAATTTGAGAACATAGACTTGCATTTCAGACAAGTCAGTTGGACAACAGAATGGAGGATGAATGGGGCAGGGAGACCATCTAGCAGGTTATTGTGATAGTCCAGGCATGAGTTGAGGAGAATCCATGATTAGATGGTAACGATGTCAAAGGAGAGAAGGGGGATGTTTCAAATGAGATGCTACAAAAGGAAAATGGAGAGGCAACAGATTGGATTTGGTGGGAGGAAAAGGTAGGAGTGGAAGAAGATATCTAAGTTGATGGTGATATCCTCAGTAGTTAACAGGGAAATTAAGAAGGAAAGAGGCTTTGGGGACAAAGAAAAAAATTTTGGACACTATAGGACTATAAGGCATTATATGACACTAAAGTCTCCTAATTGGCAGTTGGAGGAGTTTAGCAGTAGTAGGAGGTGGATAAGTAAATTTAGGAATTAGCAGCATAAAGATGGTAATTGAATCTATAGGAGCTGATAAGACTAATTGAGATAAGTATAAAGGCAGAAGTGAAGAACACCCTAAAAAATACATTTAATTTCATTTAAAAAATGAAAACCAAACAACAAAAAAAAAATCATAGGCACAGGGAACATGGAGATCACAGATGCTTTTATATCTGTTCAATTTTTTACAACTCCCCCCCCCCCAATTTTACACATATTGTTCAGTTTTGGAAATCAAGGAGACTAGGTGTCAAATATGCACTCACATGTGTTAGATGCATATTCTTGATCAAGTTAATTAACTTCTTGGAGACTTAACTTTCTGATCTATTAAAGGGGATGTTAATTTTATTTTCTATTTTATGGGGTTGTGAGGAAAACACAGTGAACAGAGTGCCAGGTCTGGCATCAAGAATATGCATTTTCCTGAGTCCAGTTCTGGCCTTAGACACTTATTAGCTGTGTGTTCCTGGGTAAGTAACTTAACATAGTATGCTTCAGTTTCCTCATGTGTAAAATGAGTTGGAGAAGGAAAAGGCAAATGAGTCCAGTACCTTTGCCAAGAAAACCCTAAATAGGGTTACAAAGAGTGAGACATGACTGAAAAGTGACTGAACAACAACAAAAAATACAGGTACTAGACATGGTGGTCCATGCCTGTAGCCTCTGCTACTGGAGAAGGCTGAGGATGGTAAATTACTTGAATTCAGGTGTTCTAAGTTGTAGTAGGATAAAAGCCAACAGAATCTCCACACTAAGTCTGAATGAGTCCCCCGGATTTGACAGTAACTGTAGCGAAGATTGGAGAAATGGAGCAGGTTAAAGATTCTGTACTGATCAGTATTGGAAAAGAGCTCAGGAATACTTAACAACCTGGGTGAGACAGTGATACCTACTTATATATTTTTTAAAAACCATATTTTAAAACTAAGACTAGTTAATTTCAAGCATTTCCTTTTTACTCAATTGTCTTCTCTATAGATGGCAAAAATGCCAGTTGATTTTTGATCCAATTATCAGTCCTATGTCCTTCTTGATCAAGGCACAACTTTAAGGCTTTTATCCTCTCCATAGATTCTAAATCATGTTCAATTTAGCTGTCCATGATTTATAATATAGGAAGGGATTCATATACATTATTATATACACACTTGGCTCTGCTCAAAAATAGTTCTGCCTTCACTCTCATAAACCCCTGGAGTTGGGGAGCAACAGATTTAAATTCCATTTCAGATAAGTCTTGTAATCTCTCAGCTCTTCAACTACCTCTTTGAGACTTTAAATTGCAGAAAACTTGCAAATCTGTGCTGTGTTGATAGAGGGACTTTCTCATGGGGAGTGCTTTGTACTAATGAAATCACAGGTCAAGACTCCCAGATAGATCTGTCCTGGTCTTTAACAATCCAGAGGGTTATGCTCAACTCTAATGTTCTCTAATTGTTTTGAATTAAATTTTATTTTCTTCAGTTATCAAACATGTTTTATTCTTCCTAATTTCCTCCCTGTCAAGAAAAATGAAACCCTTGTAATAAATTAACATAGTTAAGCAAAACAAATTTCCACACTGACTATGTCCACAATCACCTTGGTCAGGAGATGGGTAAGATTTTTTATCATCAGGGTATGATCTCTTTTTTCTTAAATTTTATCTTATTTCAACTAACAAAAATCTCTACTTCTCACTTGTCACTACTAACAAAACTATTGTAACAGAAGCATATAGAAAAATAAATTTCTGCACCAATCATGTCAAAAAAATGTATTTCAATTAATACCCTGAGTCAGGAGAGCAGGAGCATGTTTCATCAAAAATCTTCCGCAACTGTGGTTGGTCATTACTGATCAGACTTCTTAAGACCTTCAAGGTTGTTTGTCTTTATAATAGTTACATATAAGTTATTTTCCTGGTTCTACTCACTTCACTATGCATCAATTCCTAACATGTCTTCCTTGGTTTCTTTGAAAGTGTTCCCTTCACTATTACACTGTTGGTGGAGCTGTGAACTCATCCAACCTTTCTGGAGAGAAATTTGGAACTATACTCAAAGGGCAACAAAAATGAGCATACCCTTTGATCCAGCAATACCCCTACTGGGTCTATACCCTGAAGAGATGATGAAAAAGGGTAAAAACATCACTTGTACAAAAATATTCATAGCAGCCCTGTTTGTGGTGGCAAAGAATTGGAAATTAAGTAAACGTCCTTCAATTGGGGAATGGCTTAGCAAACTGTGGTATATGTATGTGACAGAACACAATTGTTCTATTAGAAACCAGGAGGGATGGGATTTCAGGGAAGCCTGGAGGGATTTTCATGAACTGATGTTGAGTGAGATGAGCAGAACCAGAAAAACACTGTACACCCTAACATGGGGGTGATGTTCAACCTTGATGGACTTGCTCGTTCCATCAGTGCAACAACCAGGGACAATTTTAGGCTGTCTGCAATGGAGAATACCATCTGTATCCAGATAAAGATCCATGGAGTTTGAACAAATTTCAAGGACTATTCCCTTTAATTTAGAAAAAAAAACCAGATATCTTATTGTCTGATCTTGTTATCTGTTATACTTTTTGTTTCTTCCTTAAGGATGTGATTTCTCTCTCATTACACTCAATTTGGTTAAATGTACAACATGGAAACAATATAAAGACTGACAGATTGCTTTCTATGGGGGGGTAGGGGTAGGGAAGCAAGATTGGGAGAAAAAATTGTAAAACTCAAATAAAATCTTTAATAAAAAAGTGTTCCCTTCATAATTTCTCACAGTACAATAGTATTTCTTCCATCACATTCATTATACCATAATTCGTTCAGCCATTTCTCCCATTTCAATGGGAAACTCCTTATTTTATAATGCTTTGCCATCTCTAAAATGTCTAAATATATATATATATGTGCATATATATATATATATATATATGCACATATATAGTTCCTTTCTCTTCTTTTTTGATCTCTTTGATGTCAATCTTTTGAGCTACTTAGATCTCAGTCTCACCTCTAGTTAATTTTAAGCTTCTTGAGATCTTTCAGTTGAAGATTCCTTATTCAACTTCTGGACTAACCTGTGCTTAGGAAATCACAGAATTTCAGAGATAGAAGGCACTTTAGTGCCATCCCATTCTTAGAAAGAAATCACCTTTACTATGTACCTTCTCTGCAAACATATCCATGACTTCCCATCCTAACTTTTACTTGATATGTTTATCCCTGCAAACTATTGTCCTATAATATCTTTTTTTAAATTATGCATATATTTTTATTATGTATTATTTTTTATTTTTGTACAAATATTTTTTACACATTACTAAAATATTCTTGCTTAAGAGTAAACATAATACCCCCTCCCCCCAAAAAAATGTAGACCCTTATGAGTGATAAAGCAAAGAGAAAAAATTTTTTTAAAATTAAAAAAATGTGCTTTTCAGTCTGTTCCAACACTACCAGCTCTATCATGGGTGGATCACATCCTTTATGATAAGACCATCACAAAAGCTATTTCATATTTTTCCACCATTGCCATTGCTGATCACAACTCCCTCCATTCACACCTCCCCACTACTATATACTATATTTTCTCTCTCCTTTCACTCTGTCCTTCTTAAATGTTCTGTAGGGTAGCTGAGTGGTGCAGCAGACTGATCACTGGCCCTGGGGCCAAGAAGCCCAGAGCCCTAGAGCCCACATACCACCACTAAGGCCCAGCAACCACCCAGCCCTGTGGTCTCAGACAGGCCATTCAATCCCAGCCCCTTGCAAGAAGTAAAAAAAAAAATGTGTTATATCTGACCTGACCACTCTCCCCCATGGTCCACCCTCTCCTCCATCACTCACATCCCCCCTCCCCCATCCCTGTTCTCTCCTTTTTACTCTAGATGTCTATACCCCATTGAATATATATGCTGTTTCCTCTCTGAGTCACCTCTGAAGAGAGTGAAGGTTACCTCATTCCCCCATGCCATAACCCCTTCCATATCATTGCAATAATAAAAAAAATCTTACATGAAATATCTCAGCCTATTCTACCTCTCCTTTTTCTTACTCCCATTACATTTCCCTTTAAGCCATTGATTCCATTTTTACAATATATTATATCTTCAAATTCAGCTCTCTCCTGTGCCTCATCTATAAAAGCTCCTTCTACTTGCAGTATTAAATGAGAAGTTTCATATGAGTATTATCAGTATCATTTTTTTCTATGCAGGAATACATGTGTAGTTTATCATCATTAAGTCCCTCACATTTTACCCTTCTCCACTCTCTATGCTTCACCTGAGTCCTGTATTTGAAGATCAAACTTTCTATTCAGCTCTGGTTGTTTCAATGGGAACAATTGAAATTCCTATTTCATTGAAAGTCCATCTTTTCCCCTGGAAGAGGTAGTTCAGTTTTGCTGGGTAGCTGATTTTCAGTTGCATTCCAAGCTCTTTTGTCTTTCAGAATATTATATTCCAAGTCTTACAATGTAGTTGCTGCTAAGTCCTGTGAGATCCTGCCTGCAGCTCCATGATAGTTGAATTGTATCCTTCTGGCTGCTTGTAATATTTTCACTTGACTTGGGAGTTCTGGGAATTGGCTATAATATTCCTGGGGGTTGTTTTTTTGAATCTCTTTCCGGGGGAGAACAGTGGATTCTCTCAACTTCTATTTTTGCCCTCTACTTCCAGGATATCTGGGCAGTTTTCCTGTAGGAATTCTTTAAAAATGAAGTTAAGGCTCTTTTCCTGATCATGACTTTCAGGTATCCCAATAATGTTATATTATCTTTCCTGAATCTGTTTTCCAGATCAGTTGTTTTTCAATGAGATGTTTCATATTTTCTTATAATTTTTCATTCTTTTGGTGTTGAAATATGTGTCTTGACTTCTCATAAAGTCAATAGCTTTCTTTAGCTTCATTCTACATCTGAAAGATTTGTTTTCCTCAGAGAGCTTTCTTATCTCTTTTTCCATCTGACCAAGTCTACTTTTTAAAGCATTCTTCTCAATAACTTTTTGAACTGTTTTATCCATTTGACTTATGCTGATTTTAACATGCTATTTTCTTCAGCATTTTTTTTGGATCTCCTTGACTAAACTGCTGACTTCTTTTTCATGTTTTTCCTGCATCTCTCTCATTTCTTTTCCCAATTTTTCTTTTTTTTTCTTTCTCCATCATGAATTCTTTTTTTAAATTTTTTTCTTTTTTTCTTTTTTCTTTTTTAATTTATTTTTTATTCTCATTTTGTACAAATTTTTTTTTACATTAATAAAATATACTTGTTTAAAAGTAAACAAAATACCCCTCCCCCCATGAATATAGATAGACTTGCTTGGGCGAAGAAGTAAAGGGGGGAGAGAAAAAAAATTAAAATTAAAAAAAATAATAGTAATAATTGTAGGTATGGCCAGGTGGCACTATGAACAAAGCACCAGCCCTGGAGCCACGAGCACCTGAGTCCATATCCAGCCTCGTAAACCCAATAATCACCCAGCCATGTGACATGCAAGCCACCCGATCCCCACTGCCCTGCAAAAACCAAAAAGAAGAAAAAAAAGACCCAAAATAAAATAAAATAGTAATGATAGTAGGGGTGGCTGGGTGGCAGACAGAGCATTGGCCCTTGAGCCAGGAGCACCTGGGTCTGAATGCAGCCTCAGACACCCAAAAGATCATTCTGCTATGTGGCCCCAGGCAGGCCATCCAGCCCCACTTGCCCTGCACCCTCCCCCAAATAATAATAACAAAAAATGTGCTTCAGTCTTTGTTCCAACACCCTCAACTCTGTCGTGGGTGGATCACATTCTTTATGATAAGTCCATCACAAAAGTTACTTCCATATTTTTCCAACGTTGCCATTGCTGATCGCAACTCCCTCCTTTCTTATTTCTCCACTACCATGTACTATATTTTCTCTCCTTTCACTCTGACTCTGCTGTAGGGTCGCTGAGTGGCACAGCAGACAGATCCCTGGTCCTGGGGCCAAGAAACCCTGAGCCCCCATACCACCCCTTAGGCCCAGAATCCACTGGCCCTATGGTCCTGGGCAGGCCATCCAATCCCAGCCCCTTGCAAGAGTAAAAAAGAAAATGTGTTATATCTGACCACTGTCCCCCCATGGTCCATCCTCTCCTCCTTTATTCACATCCCCACCCCTTCCCCCTGTTCCCCCCTCTTTCTTACTCCAGTTGTCTATACCCCATTTAGTATATTTGCTGTTTACTCTCCTAGCCATCTCTGATGAGAGCAAAGGTTCCCTCATTCCCCCTTGCCTCCCCCCCTTCCATATCATTGCAATAGCTCATTGTAATAAAAAAAAATCTTATATGAAATATCTTGGACTATTCCCCCTCTCCTTTTTCTTTCTCCCTTTCCATTTCCTTTTTTTTCCTATTGACTCCATTTTTACACCATATTTTATCTTTGACTTCAGCTTTCTCCTGTGCTTCAACTATAAAAGCTCCCTCTACCTGTTCTATTAACTGAGATAGTTCATATTAATATTATCAGTATCATTTTTCTATACATGCAGTTCATCCTCATTAAGTCCCTCATATTTCCCCCCTCTCCTCCAATCTCTATTCTTTGCCTGAGTCCTGTATCTGAAGATCAAACCTTCTGTTCAGCTCTGGACATTCCAAAAGGAACCTTTGCAATTCCCCTGGTTCATTGAAAGTCCATCTTTTTCCCTGGAAGAGGACATTCAGCCTTGCTGGGTAGCTCATTCTTGGCTGCATTCTAAGTTCTTTTGCCTTCTGGTATATTGTATTCCAAGCCCTACGAGCTTCCAATGTAGTTGCTGCTAAGTCCTGTGTGATCCTGACTGCAGCTCCATGATATTTGAACTGTGTCCTTCTGGCTGCTTGTAATATTTTCTCTTTGACTTGGGAGTTCTGGAACTTGGCTATAATATTCCTGGGGGTTGGCTTTTTGGGATCTCTTTCTCAGGGGGATCAGTGGATTCTCTCCATTTCTATTTTGCCCTCTGCTTCTAGAATATCAGGGCAATTTTCCTGTAGTAATTCTTTGAAAATAATGTCAAGGTTCTTTTCCTGATCATGACTTTCAGGTATTCCAATAATTTTCAAATTATCTTTCCTAAGTCTGTTTTCCATATCAGTTGTTTTTTCAATGAGATATTTCACATTTTCTTCTAATTTTTCATGTTTTTTTGGTTTTGAAGTATTGATTCCTGATTTCTGGTAAATTCATCAATCTCCCTGAATTCTATTCTTTGTCTGAAGGATTTGTTCTCAGAGTTTTCTTATTTCTTTTTCCATCTGGCCAATTTTGCTTTTTAAAGCATTCTTCTCCTCAATAACTTTTTGAACTATTTCATCCATTTGACCTAAACTGTTTTTTAGCAGGCTATTTTCTTCAGCATTTTTTTGGATTTCCTTGACTAAGCTGCTGACTTCATTTTTCATGTTTTTCCTGCATCACTCTCCTTTCTTTTCCCAGTTTTTCTTCCAACTCCCTCATTTGATTTTCAAAGTCTTTTTTTGAGCTCTATTATAGCCTGAGCCCAATTTCTGTTTTTCTTGGAGTCTTTAGATGCAGGAGCTTGTGCTTCCTCATCTTCAGACTATTTTGATCCTTCTTGGGCTCATTTGCAAAATATTTCTCAATGGTCTTCCTCTTGTTTCTTTGCTTGTTCATTTTCCCAGCCTAAGCCTGTTTTTTGGGGGTGCTTCCTGAGCTTTTGGGACACTACCACAAGGGTCTCAGTGTGTGAGGTTCTGTCCTCCCTCCTGGTCTGTGAATGACCATAAGCGCTCCCCTCTGCCATGGGGCCAAGGGGGGGGGGGCCCTGTTGTTCTATTGGGAGGCCTAGACTGGGATCAGCATCTGAATGTGGTCAGAGCCCCAGAGTCTTGTTCCAGGGGCAGAGGACAGAGCTGGGCAGTCTCGTTCTCTTCACTCCCCTCCCTCAGCTCAATGGGCTCATGCCCTGGGGGCTCCTGCTTACCGGCTCTGGCCCCGCCTGCTTCTGTTTCTGGGTCTAGGCTGTGGAAAGACCAAGCTGCTTGCTATGTGCCCTGAGGGCTGGGCTCCATGTGCTCGCTCTGGCAGAGGTCCCCCGCTGTTCCCCCACTTTGTGCCCGGTGCTCCCCGGGGTGCAGCTCAGGAGACTCCCCTGCTGCTGTGAGCCGTGGCTTCTCCGGCCCGGGGAGCAGAGCCTTTCTGCTCTTTTCCAGGTTACCTTGAGTAGGAGAACTGCCTCACTGGGTCCCTTTGTGGGTTTTGTCTCTTGAAAGTTTAGTTAGAGTCCTTAGTTTGTGAGTTTTTATCAGAGAGCTCCTAAGACTTGATCCCTTCATGTCACCATCTTGGCTCCACCTCCCCAATTTTTCTTCTATCTCCCTTACTTGGTTTTCAAAATCTTTTTTGAGCTCTGTCATAGCCTGAGTCCAATTTCTGTTTTTCTTGGAGTCTTTAGATGCAGAAGCTTGTACTTCCTCATCTTCAGATTGAGTATTTTGATCCTTCTTGGGATCATAGACAATGCATTTCTCAATGGTGTTCCTCTTTTTTTCTGTTTACTCATTTCCCCAGTCTGTGCCTGGTTTTGGGGTGCTTCCTGAGCTTTTGAGTATTATTGGGGCAACCCCGCCCCACCACGGATCTCAGTGTGTGAAGCTCTGTCTTCCCTCCTGGTCTGTGAATGACCACAAACATACCCCTCTGCCATGGGGCTGAGGTGTGTGTGGGGGGGGCCCTGCTGTTCTATGGGGAGCCTAGACTGTGATCAGGATCTAAATGTGGTCAGAGCCCCAGAGTCCTGTTCAAGGTACAGAGGAAAGACCTCAGAAGTCTCTCTCCACTCCCCTACCTAGGCTGAGCACTCAAGGCTCAGTTGACTGGGGGCTCCTGCTTACAGGCTTCTCCGGCTTCTGTTTCCTGGATCTGGGCTGCTTGGCCACTGCTGCTTGCTGAGTGCCCTGAGGGCTAGGCTTCATGTGCTAGCTCTGGCAGAGGTCCCCTCACTTATCTTCCAAGTTGTGCCTGGTACTCCTGGGGTGTAGGTCAGGAAACTGCCCCCGCTGCCATGAGCCTGGGCTCCCAGGTACCCTGGGGCTGCTTTTGGAAACTGAAGTTCCTTCACTCTGGCGGGCTGCCCCTCTAACCCTGTGGCATGGAGCCTTTCAGCTATTTTCCAGGTCGGGAGAATTGCCTCACTGGATCCCTCTGTGGGTTCTGTCTCTTGAAAATTTAGTTAGAGCCTCATTTTATGATTTTTTGAAATATTATGGAGAGGCTCTTCTCCTGTCATCACCTTGGCTCCATCCCTATAATCTCTTCTTTTGAGAAAGTTGTCTGTTATAGTTGCTTCCAGTCATTTAACTCTTTTCAATCTAGCTTCCATCCTCATCATTCAACTAAAACCACTCTCTACAAAGTTACTATTAATCCTAACAAACTGAATTTCTGCTTCTCAGTTATCATGCTTCTTGGCCTCTCTGCCATCTTTGACATTGTTGATTAACTTTTTCTTCTTTAAATTCTATGTTTTTGTGTTTCTATATTCTTACTTGGTCCTTCTCCTCCCTTCTGTCTCTTGCTGGATCTTCATCTGCATTGTACTTGGCGACTGTGGGGATCCCCATGGCTCTATCCTGGACTCTCTTTTCTTCTGCTTCTATGCTGTTTTGCTTGGTGTTCTCATCAGCTTCCATGATTTCAATGATCACCTCTAGTAAGAGAACTCTCAGATCTACTTATTCAGTTCTAACTTCTGCTGACTTTTGGAATGGAATGTCCTAAAATAGCTTAAACTTAAAACATCCATATTGAACTCATGCTGTCCCACCCCAAATCCTCCCCCTCTTTCTAACTTTTCCCTGTTGCTGTTAAGGTTATCACTTCTTTAACTCTACAACTACTCTATTACAGGTTTTTATCACCTCATGTTCGGATGATTTCAGCAATCTCCTCCTTGGTTTCCCTGCTCTGAGTCTCTCACCATCCCGATTCATCTTCCAATTAGCTGTCTAACTAATCTTAAAATGTGAGTCTGACCATATTGTCTCCTCATTTAATGAACTTAAGGTTCTCTATCACCTCCAGGATCAAATATAAAATTCCCTTTAAAAATGTTTAGTAAGCTGGCCTCTTCTGACATTTTCAGTCTTCTTCTTACATGTTACTCCCCTGCACATCTTCTATGTTATATAGTGACCCTGGTCTCCTTACTGTTCCTCTAAGAAGACAACTCCTATCTCCTAATGCTAGTTGTTTTTTTTTTGTCTCCCATGTTTTAAATTGTTCTCAATCTCCTAACTTCTCCAACATTACCTTCTGAAAGAAGGCCTTAATCTCATTGCCTTCTCACAGAATCTATATCTAATTTATTTGCCTATAGTTTGCATGTTGTTTCTTCCATTAGACTGAGAACAGTGACTATTTTTTGGCCTTCCTTTATATCCCCACTGTGCCTGATACATAGTTTTATTGTTTGTCCTATGTGTTCAAAGATCACTAACATTAGGGAGGTAATGCCATACCATATAAGTAAATTTGATTTAATGGGGGTGGAGAGTGCAAAGTCTCCAGTCTCACTTTCTCCTCTGGGGTCATCTGGGTTCATTGGTCAGATATGTATCAGGACAACTGGAGAAGGCTCTTCAGAGATGGGGGTACTTTAGTGTCCATATAGTCAATCCCATAGTCTTTTTAAACTAAGGTCTTTCCCAGGTCACAGTTTGAATGAGGCAACACCCATTTAGTGATTAAGGAGAGGTAAGAGAGCTGAGGGCAAGAAGCCAAGAATGACTACTTTTACTTAATTAAAAAAATAAATTGGGAGGGCAAGACCCTCAGGAGGGCAAGCCCTTAGGGCTTCTCAGTGATTAAGGCAGGTAAGAAAGAAATGAATCAATGTAAATGCTCAATGACTGAATTTTCTTGAAGCCTCCTACTGAGTTTTTCACTACTTACTAAGGTAGCACATTCTACTTCTAGGTAACACTAATTGTTAGGAAGTTTTTTCCTAACAAGAGGCCTAATTTTCTTTAACTGTTCTGAGTTTCATCTGCTGCCCTTCAAACACACCTGCTATAGTTATCATGTTTCCTATCTTGAGTCTTCTACAAAATAAATATATCCATATTCATTTCACCTGTTCTCACTTGGTATCAATTTAAGTCTCTTCACTGTCCGATACCCTCTTCTAGATAATCTTCCGCTTATCAATGTTCTTTCTAAAAGAGTGGTATCCAAACTGGAAAGAAGGAAACAAGAATTTATTAAGCACTTAACTCTTCACTGGCAAAAATAAGATAGTCCCTGCCCTCAAGAAGCTTACATTTTATTAAAAGTGAATAGGAAAGATGAGGTTAAAAAACATAAAAGGTTTTATCCAAAGTAATTTTGTGAAAGGGCACTGGCAAATGGGTAGATAAGAATAGGTCTCATGAAGAAGATGACACTTGAATAGAGCCTTGGGAAGGTGAATTCTCTGAGGAAGGGGTTGGGGAAACAGTGGAATACAAGAAGGGCACAAGGACTGAAAGAGAACACATGTATGGGGAATAGTGATGATTTTTATCCAAGTCATATATAAAAAATTTAAATAGCACAAGGCTAAGCACAGAATTCTGGGACACTCCACTCTGTCCAAGTGTCTTGAAATGATTTATGACTATTCAACCATTCCAGAATTGCATTTCTATCCATGGCTAGTCAACTGCACTTCCTTATAGAGCTGAGACACACTAATGGCAACTCATAATTTTATATCACTTCAAAGGTATGCAGAGTTCTTTCATTACAACAATACTGTGAGATAAGTAGTCTAAATAATAGTATCTCCTTTTAATGAATAAGGAAACTGAGGCTTTGAAAGGTTAAGTTTCATGATCCCACAGCTAGTAAGCTTTGGAGTTTTAGCTCCTTTCAAGCCAGAATAAGGATAACAAATGCAACTAAGAGACTTCAGTTTGGATCATGTCACATAGAAAACCAACTCATTTATTTCTACTCAACGCTAAATAATGAACAGAATTGTAAACACTCAGTTCCTTGAACAAAGACTAACAAAAATAATAACAATAAAAAGTCTGTTCCTTGAAAAATAGCTAATAATAGCTAGCATTTATACAAGATGTTCCAAAAGTCTTAGAGCAGTTTTAAGCTATTAAAGCTTATTAATTTAATGACACTAAGCCTTTCAGAAAACATTGTATAACATTTAAAAGTCTGTAAAGCATTCTATATATTATCTCATTTATCCTCTCAAACATGTGAGATAGGTTCTATTATCATTCCCATTTAATTGATGAGGAAAAAGGTTGAGATAGGTTAAATTATTTGTCCATGGTCATGAATAGTTAAGTATTTGAAGTAGTATTTTGAACTTAGGTCTTTCTGATTCAAAATCCAGTACTTTTTCTCATTGTGCCAATTTAGGGCATCCATTTCTCTTTAGGAAAAACTATTAATCAGATTTCCAGTTGAAAGGAATCTAAATTGAGTTTAAAAAAAAAACCTAGCCTCCAAAAATAATTTTGCTCATACTATGGGATAAGCAGATTAAGAATGGAAAAGAGTAACTCAAAACAAATCACATTTTACAATAAAATACTTTATTGCAATACAGATATTCAATGGGTTCAAAAATCAATACAAAGTAAATTAATAAGAATATTTACAAACAAGTTCACAACGATTGTGTAATAACAAAGCTGTTAGTAAACAGCATCAACACAATTTTAACTTCTAATTCAATATAATTTTCTAAGGCTTGATAGACAGAGAACACCTAACATTTTGGTCAGGTATATCTGATAAATAGCTAAAATTCACTGATTTTAATATAAAGGAGAAAAGTTCTCTACCAGTGCATTTTTTTAAGGATGAGTAGTTTCCCTTTTTTGAAAGATAACTTGGGAAAAAAGACTGACTCATTCCTGTTTATTATAGTCTGCACAACTTTTTTTTAATTTAATAGCAAAATTTCTAAGACTCCACTATTCCCCAAGCCCATCATTTATTTATATTCTAAACAACCACTTCTTGGTATTAACATTAAAGTATACTACATTTCACATATTATAAAATAACTAAATTAGCTGTTTAGTAGATTTGATACTAATAACCATGGTATATTCAACTCTTACTAAGAGCAATTTTAAAAGGATATTAATGGTGAAAGGATACAAATGTGATAGTTCCACTGTGTAACCACACAGAAATGTCCACAACTAGTGCAGTTGGATCATTTTTTTCCCCAAGTGAACACTGTTAACAGGTCAAATATTCTATCAGATTATGAAATAATATTTTGGGTGATAATGGGAATTTCAGTAACAAATCATTGCACCATAAATACTTGATCTGTATGCAGTATGCATTTGTGTGTTTTCCACTCAAGTGGACTTCCCTGGGGTTTATCTTGAAGAAGAGAATTATTTCTCCAGTTGCTGAGGGGTACTAAAAGCTTCATAGACATTAGCAGCAAAGTCTTTCACTTGTTCCATCATCAATAGGTCCTAATAGAGATGACAATGCAGTATTAAAATCTTACTCAATTTATATAAAGCACTAACAAGTGCTCAGGAAAACAAACACAAAATTTAAATGAATTTTCAGTAAACTGAATTTAAAATCACATCAAGGGGTTTTGAGCTGTTAGTAAAATTTTGACTTTTAAAATATTTGAAATTACTTGAGAGCAATCTTTTTTTAAAAATTGATTTTTCTATGTCCTTTTTTACAATGATAGCACAAAACATATATTAAAGCACTGATTTTATTTCTAATAATTTATAATAACCCTTTTCAGAAATAATTTTCATAAAATGATTTACAGAAACCATTAAAAAGGAGAGATAAATGCTCTAGAAATGACTGGTTTACTTTAAATCTGATTTTCTTGATCATTTTTTGGGGGGAAGGCAGGTTTACTCCTTTTCTGAATATATTTAAATGCATAAAATAAAATGTAATATATAAGTCAAAAAGGAAAACCAATTATATTGAAATACATTTATCAAAAACCTAAAAAAAATCACCAAGTTTGTAGAACCAAGGTTGAGAAGCCTACTTTAGGGGGATTTGATAAACATTTACACAGTAAGGATCTTCCTTAAAAATATCATTTATTTTGTTAGAACAGGGATGCCATGAGGAAAGTCATCAGGAAATGGTTAAAGTTATATATAAATGCAAATTATTATTGATCTCTTCCAATGCTAATATGAATTCTATTGACCATTATTGTATACTTAATCCAATCTATATTCTGTCATTTTCTACATAAATACTGACCCAAAAGCAGCAGCCTATCCTCACTGTGGTTTATAGCTTTCAAAAATATATTTTACTAAAAGAGAGAAATACAGTTCAGATACATGAATTCAGTAGTAGCATCTCCAAATTACTACACACTCTTATTTGCCAAGAAAATATGCTTCTTACCTGAACAAAGTGACTAGGGGTTTCACTGCAAACTGAATGGATCTGTCCATTTATTATTGGAATTATCTTAGCTAATGGCAGGCTGATGCTGGAGAGACTGTGGAAAACCACAAGGAGAATTATTTGGTGTGGTCATCTTCCAAGGCAGGCAAAAAAGAGAATATAAGGTTCTCATCAAAAACACTGAGCTAGGTACTGGGGATCTATGACAGATCCATTACCTTCAAGAGATTCATAATGTTGCTAGAGAAAAGACATGGACATGAAAGAATGAACAATACAAGACAACATACACTAAGTTCCCATTTATGGGCCAATGGACAATAGTTATTTAGAGCCTGCTCTGGGCAGGTACTAGGGATATACTAACAAAGAACGGCACAAACTTTGAGAACAAAGGGGACCAGTCATTGGGGTCATTAAGATAGGTTCCATGTGGAAGATGGTGTCTGACCCGCAGCTCAAAAGAGAAGAGATGAAGAGAGTGCATTGTAGGCCTTGGGGACAACCAGGGAAAGGTCAGAAGGCTGGAGAAAGAGGGTCATATGTGAGGACCCGAGGGAAGGCCAGCTTGGTCAGATTCCAGAGGGCAAGAGAAAGAGGAACTGAAACTACCACAAGTGAAGGAAGGCTCTATAGTTGAGGGTTTGCATTATGCATTCAAAGAAGAATGTGATTGCAATAAGCAGAAAATAAAAGGGAGAACATTTCAAGAAGAGAGACAGGCTTGAGTCTGCCAGGAGTATTTGCATAAGGCATTGAACAATTTGACCGAAACAAAATATAGGTTTGAATAGGGGATTAATGTGTGAGAAATAGAAGAGAGAGAGTTGGTAGGAGGCTTGAGTACATATAAATAAGTTTTGAAGACCAGTTTGTGGAATTGGAATTTTATTTATAGTTCACTTTTTATCTGAATTTTCATAAATAAGGTTAATTTACATTTATACCACAAAATCCCACAATGAAAAGGAATGGGTTTCAGATTTTCTAAAATTTTAAATAGGAGAAGAGTTTCGTTCATCTATTAATTTAAAAATCTTTTCTAACACCACTTCTGATAATAAGCATATCTATATCTATATCTATCTATCTATCTATCTATCTATCTATCTATCTATCTATCTATCTATCTGTATCTATGATGTTTCTCAGATAGTACTCATTCCTCTCAAAATCAATATTTATTTAGTATCTACAATGTGTAGGTTATCACTATAGGTACCATGGAGAATTTAGAAGTGTAAGACACAGTTCTTACCTTAAAGAAGAATAACTTAATAGCAAAAAACAAACAATCTTTCTGGCAATAAAAGATTATAATTAGATGATCTGTAGGCAAATGAATGATAAAGTTACGCTCATTTAATAAGTATTTGTTGTTCCGGCAACGTGTAAGGTGACATGTAAGAATATTAAGATATAAAACAATAGTTTCTGTTCTCCATGACTTTACAATCTAATAGAGACACATAAGCTATGTATATACACAAATTGTAAGGTACAAGGTAAAATATGATAAGTGCAAAGAACAGGTCTATGCAAAATGCCATAAGAAATTTTGAGGAAAAGACAACACTGGGTTGGAAGTCTGAGGACTTGAGCTCAAATCCAACTCTGCTAACTTGAATGTTTCTGGGGCTGTGTCTTCAGTTAACCTCTCTATACTTCAACTTCCTCATGAATTGGTTACCAAATGAATTGGTTTGACTAGATGATGTTTAAGGTCCTGATAGTTATAAACCTCATGATCCAGAATCTTGTGAGCTAAGATCTTGACCCTAAAACAGTCATTAATGTGTCACAGGTTTATAATCTCACTACCACTTTTATCTTCTTATTGTCTTGTAAGATCAAAAAATTTTTGAGTTAGAAGACATCTTAGAAATCGTTGAGCTCAGTCTCTTACTCAATTCAGAAATTCTATTGGTTACATATTATGTTATGAATCTGGTTACAAGAAAAACAGTAAAAAATTTGCTATTTAGATACTATAGTAAAACAACATTAGAATTCCACTAAGTGGGCAATTGTGATTTGAAAAAGGTCAATTTTGGTTTTTAGTTTTGCTAAGTTACATATATAAAAAAGAAAAGATTTTTAAAACACCTTTTGAAGTATCTCAAAAATATTATTTTTATAGCAAAATAATTACCATGTTAATTACTAAATCATTCAACGTAGAGTAGGAAGGAATTTTAGAGGCAATCTAGGCAGATCTCAACTCAAACATAAATCACATCTACTCCATCCTTAATATGTGGTCATTCATTAAAATTCATCTCCATAAGGAACTCTAATAGCCCATCTTTTATTAACCTAGTTACAGTTATATACGTACGTTTCTTTAAACAAAAGCAAAGCAGCATTTCTTTTAAAATATCCAATACTTAAAAGATTTTTTCTTACATTAAATTTTAACTGGTGAGTTTTTTAAAAAAGGCTATGCTTTGAGTTACACAAATACCAAGTTGATGATATTTACATAGCAGTTTTTATAGCACAGCACACAACAAAAGAAATAAATACACTTTTAAAGACTTAAAATCCAAGTGTTGAAAACTTTAGAAAGAAATTCTAAATTTCTTAAGCTAATGTTCATTTAGTGCCTCATGTATACAAAATTCTATTTGGGGCAATATGTAGTTTGTAGAGAGCAAATTACTTGCTTTTGATTAACTGAAGAACTAATACTCAGATTTGAAAGAAAGGAAAAATTATTACTTATCCTGGATGGTATAGATATATAATATTTTCAGATACTTTTAGCATTAGAGGGAGAATTCAAATCCAGGTCCTTTGACCCCAGAATCAGTGTTCTTCCCACTAAATCATACCCTTCCCAGAGAGATCATTAGAGAGTTCATAGAAAAATAGTTTTACTTTTTAACCACCTAGTGTATTACAGAAAATCTTCTTTGGGGAAATACTAATATTAGTTTTAATCCATATAGAATCTATTGCAATGGAACTCTAGTATTTGATTTAGCAGAATTCGATTTAATTGAAAGAAGACTTCTCTAATTTTATATACTAAGGTATTCAGTGTATCCTTAATAACTTAAGATGGAATAAAATGATCTTACCTATTCATGGAGTCACTGTGATTCAGATCTTGTTCAGTAGGTCTAAAAAACTCAGCCATATTGTCCAGAAGCCGACTGAAACCTCTGTTCAAGCAGGTGTTCAAAACTGTACTAAAGTCTGGACTGTGTAAAATTTTTGAAAATGTTAATATTTACCTATTTTATAAAGAAGGAATTTTAAAAAGTTTCCCCAATATGGTAATAATCAACAACTAACAGTATCAATTTCAAATTTATAATGACTTTAGTTAAAACTCTGCATATTAGTACCTATAGAAATTAATAATATTTTAATAAATGTAATATGAATAAAGTTTATGTACCAGGTGTAGAAAAATATTTGCACATCTTTCCTTATATTATTCATTGATTTACAGAATTTAATTTGATATCACAATGTCAATTTTATCTAACCCAGAAAGTTCTTCTAGTCTATTTGATTCATTGTTAGATTACTGGTGAATGAAGTGTTCACATTGTACAAACTAGAACTAGAAACAGAATTCAAGTCTGAAGAAGCCTATTTTAGGTTATTGTGAATGGTGAAAGATGACTGTTTATGTTGCTTTTATTTCTGGTGTCTCCATTTAAAAGAGTGTGCTATGTGGGGTGAAACTAGAAAGGCTTCAAAAAGCAAAGCAAAGAAAGGATAATTGGGACCTAGGGACAATATAAGGAAGTAAGTTTACTCAGAATAGTTAAGGAAGTGGGTTTACTCATCTAGAGAATGAGTGGCAGTTAACTCTTTCAATCAGTGCCATCACCATTCAACTAATCTCTCATGTTTGGGAACTTATTGTCATATTTGACCTTTCTCTAACCTCTCTTTCATATTCAATCAGTAACCAAGTCCTGTCTTCTAACTCTGTTTTCATAATCTTTCTAATCTGTAGCCTTCTTTGTATACTCCAACTTCCACCCTAGTATAGTCCCAATCATTTAGAGAGTCAGCCAAAAGATCACCCTGCCTTCACTTGTTCATCTATGCAGTCTGTCCTTCATATTACAACCAATTCAGCTTTTTTAGCACACAGATTTATTAGTTCTGATACGAATTCTCCAGTGTTTCTTTTTTGCCATTTGAATAAAGTTTACACTCCTTCATTCAGCATTCAAAGCCACTCTCTTATAGTTCTTCTCTATTCCATATCCTTTTGCTTTAACTATTTTCCATGGAGGCCCTTTACTTTCTCACCTCCATATTTTTGTGTGAATTGTTCCTCATGTCTAGGATAATAAAGATCCTCTAAATATGATATCTTTGTCTCTTGTCAGAACCAGATAACCTCTGTGGCACAGTGGATACCTGACTAAGAGTCTAGAATATTTAGGTTTGGATTCCACCTCAGACACTTACTAGATTTAGAACCCCAAGCAAATTATCTAAGCCTTCAATTTCAGTTTCTTTCTATGCAAAATAGGGATAATTGTACCTATTGCACTTATTTCAGAAAGTTTCTATGAAGATGGATTATCTTCTATGAAGATAAAATGAGCTATTAGTCAGCCACGTAGCTGCAACAGGTTGCATATGCACAGGCTCCAAAGCGCGGCCTAAGCTAGATTAAGATGTAATTGGGAAATACTTAACAAAATAAATAAATATACAATAATACACACACACACACACACACACACAGACAGACACACAAAATGTTGCTATGTGGTTTTCTAAGTCAATATAAGGTCCTCTGGCATCCTCACATGTGGTTTAGTGATCCTGTTTGCATTTGAGTTTGACCCTGCAGCCCTAAAGCACTAGATATAGATGATAGTAGGTAAAATAATTATTACTTTGATAAATATGGAAATATTCCTGATAAAGGAAACCAAAAGATAACAGAAAGTTGTGATTGTGTGGGGGTGGGTGGGGAGGGAGAATTCACAAGTTGCTCCAGAGAGGTAGAAAGAGGAGCTGATCCCCTTTGATCCAATAATACCACTACTAGATCTGTATCCCAAAGAGATTAAAAAAAAGAAAGGAAAAGAACCTATAAGAACCAAATTATTTATAGCACATACTTTAGTGGTGGTAAAGAATTGGAAATTTAGGGGATGTCCATCAACTGGGGAATGGATAAGCAAGTTATGATATATGATTGTGAGGGAATACTACTATGTATGATTAGCACATGCTCTCAGAAAAATCTGGAAAGATTTACATGAACCAATAAAAAGTGAAGTAAGCAAAACTTGAACACTGAACACAGCAACAGGACCACTGTTTGATAATCAGGGGTTTTGATAATTAGGGGACTTATCTATTCTCATTTAAAAATTACTACAAACTGTTTTTACCTGTAAACTGGGGAAAATTTTTTTAAAAGGAGTTAAGCAGTGCCCATAGGTAATAAAAATCATAATTTCATGGAATTTTTAATCATTTCATATTATAGGTTCATAATGAACATGAGCAAAAATAATTGCAGCTTAGGTTTAATATCTATTGCAGAGGATATAGATCTAAATCAAGAACTTTTAAAAAATTTTTTTAAATTTTTTTAGATTTTTCAAGGCAATGAATGGGGTTAAGTGGCTTGCCCAAGGCCACACAGCTAGGTAATTATTAAGTGTCTGAGGTCAGATTTGAACTCAGGTACTCCTGACTCCAAGGACGGTGCTCTATTCACTGCACCACCTATCCGCCCCAAGAACTTTTTTTAAAGAAAGATTTTAATTATTTTGAGTTTTACAATTTTTTCCCTATTCTTGCTTCCCTTCCCCTACCCCCCACAGAAGGCAGTCTGTTAGTCTTTACATTGCTTCCATGGTATACACTGATCTAAGCTGAATGTGATGAGAGAGAAATCATAAAGAAGAAAAGTATGAAATCAAGAACTTTTAAAGAATTGGGCTTAATCTTTCAAAATGCAGTCAATATAAAATTCTGTTCCTTAGGAATTTCAATGCAAGAGTGGGAACAGGTCAAAAGACTACAGACTACTCAGAAACCTCATATTTAATTTATACATTATAAATATTTTCTTACAGAAGAGTCACACATGCTGGATATGAAAAGGATGGGACAACATTAAAAAAGTGAACTGAGGGCGGCTAGGTGGCGTAGTGGGGGCGGCTAAGTGGCATAGTGGATAAAGCACCGGCCTTGGAGTCAGGAGTACCTGGGTTCAAATTCGGTCTCAGACACTTAATAATTACCTAGCTGTGTGGCCTTGGGCAAGCCACTTAACCCCATTTGCCTTGCAAAAAACCTAAAAAAAAAAAAAGTGAACTGATTACATGCACCTTGAAAGACAAGAAATGACTAGCTACTGATGTGACAGTCACAATTAGCTGTTGGTTTATAATCATATCAGCAATAAATTATAACAAGGGCCAAAATCAAAATCACACTTGAAAAAAGACAAAAGATGAGAAGACACTGACAATTGCAATAACTTCAACTGATTTAAATAATCCATCAATATAAAAAAGTGAATTGAAAAGTCAAATATTTTGTACTTTATTATCACCATTTGTTTTGCAAGTTTTAATTTCATTTTCTTATTGGTAAAGCTAGCAGTTCTAGTACATTATTGAATAGTGAATGGTAATGAATATCCTTACTTCACTCCTAATTAAACTGGAAAAATTTCTAGATTGTTTCCATTATAAATAATAATTTTATTTATAAGTGACATTTATAAATATATTTATATTAAGCAAAGTTCCATTTATTCCTATACTTTCTTGTCTCTGTGTGTGTGTGTGTGTGTGTGTGTGTGTGTGGTTTTTTGGGGGTTAACAAGAATGATACACCCTAGAATAAGAAAATGTGTGTGGGAATAGGGGACAATGTATGGTCTGAGGTATAAAAGGACTAATTATAATTTCCCCTAAACTTCCATGGATTACAATTTTTAAAATTTCATTAAAAAAAACTTTTAGTCACAAGAATGGTACCCCTACCTAGTTATTCTACAAGTTTATGTACAGGGATAAAGATTAGCCACCAATATAAAGTCACTCATCATGAAGATAAAAGACTGAGTCACCTATCTTGTTCCTGGGCTTGGAATCATACAGCCATATTTCTAGAACCTGTTCCTTGCATGGTAGATAGTTGGAATCCAAATTCATTTGCAACTGTTCCCTTCTGCCCTAGCTTTGTGGCCCTAACCTGGGTTAATGGGCCACTGAGCTCAGGATCCCATGGGATCTTTCTGCCTAGGTGTTTCCTGCCCCAGTGTTGTCTTGGTCCTCTTTCAGTATCTTGGCAATAGAATGTTCCCTGCTGCTGTTATAGTGCTCCTGGCTAGCCCCTTATTCCATTATCTGCAGACCTTCCTCTTTGTCTCCATGAGAGAACCTGAGATGGAAAAATAATTCACTATGACTTTAGTTTTCCCACAGAATTTGACCACTGTACTTGTACATCATCATGGAGAAGGTTATCCTGAGTGGGGCTAGGCAAAAATGTTTCCATTCACTCCTCTAACTTGACTCCAACTCCCTTACAAGGTATATTTAATAATAAATGTTTAATATATCTACATTTCTGTTTTCAAAGGAGATCTACGTGAGTGTGAAAAGTTAGGTACAATCTACCAACACTGCTGCCAAAGCTAAAGAGCTCCAGTTTATCAGATATTTATGTACAATATCCCCTCCAAAAATGTCAATGAGAGGTATCATCTTGTAACCACAAAATGTAAAACACATGGAGGGGGGAGAAGAGCTCAAGCATGTTGGGTGGTTACTCTGTGGAAACTATGCAAGTATAAGAAGATAGATAGTGATTTGTACTGATGGAGCAATGTCCACAATGAAATATTCAGTTATTAGAGATTTAGTTATAAGAGTTTTAGTTATTAGTGATTTAGGTGGAAAAAGAATTTTCATTTACTAAGACGATTAAATATAAAACAAATTGGTTAAGTATGTTACAGAATCACTGTCTAAAAACATTTAAGAACATGTCTCCAATGTTTAAGTGATATTATGCCTGAAATTAGTAGACCATGTTGTTATATCTCTTTATAGTTCTGGAATTCTATGATTTATTCATGGAAGTTAAGTTGAAAATCCAATTTTAATTTATTCCATTTTGAGAGCACTATAAAAAGCACACAAAAATTCAAATATATATATATATATATATACATACATATATATATACATTAATGCAGAATACACATACCTTTCCAACATATCTCTTGTTTCATTAAGTAACTTAATAGTAGTAATATCTCCTGCTGTGAGACCACAAGCCTAAAAAATAAATAGGTTATATTTTAGTTTTTAAGAACTAGTCTAGGGGCAGCTAGGTGGTGCAGTGGATAGAGCACTGGCCTTGGAGTCAGGAGTACCTGAGTTCAAATCCAGCCTCAGACACTTAGCTGTGTGGCCTTAGGCAAGCCACTTAACCCCATTGCCTTGAAAAAAAAAAGAACTAGTCTAGTTTTAATAGAAGTTAGTCAAATTATCAAATTTAAGAATTCAGAATTTTTGAAAAACTAATCTTTGACAATGTCAAAACAATGTTTAAAGAACAAAAACATTATTTACACACACACATTTAATGTATATGTATTTATAAACTGTACCTAAATGTGCACAAGTATAACTTTTTAATTTGGCTCACACCCTAAAGATCTCCAATTTATTCTGTTATACAAGATGAATATACAAAGAGGTCATCATAGTGGAAGTCTATTGGGGGGGTGTTTATCCTCCAAATCAGTCTAGTACCTGTAGTATCTTCATGGAATAGTTTAATCAATACTAAATGCACTGGACTTTTTAAGTAGGTACAAATTTTAATCCACTTTTTTTTGGAGACAGTACCAACCACAGTATCATCTATATTTTTGGCTATAATTGATTGATCATCTTGATAGACCTTTTAATACCACATAAACTTGCAACCACATTTTTTCCCCCTCTTAATTACTTCTGAAACGGGCAGCAAGAAATGGGAGAGAGAGAGAATTAGGCTCCAAAAGGAAAATCTGGTTCAAGTTGTGCCTCTGATACATAAGTGGGCACTTAATTTCTCAGAGCTCTAGGCAACTGTCTAATATTTAAGTTGAAGAGAAGGATTTTATCTAAATTGATAGAAGGCATTTCCTTATCTAAGAGTTACCCAAAACAATGAAATCAAAGGTCAAGATTCTCTTCCTACTCAGCATGAGTGCAGCAATCAAAGACTGACAATCTTACAATATTTACATTAGGAAACCAATACAGAAACTGGCTAAATGGGTTGTAAGATTTTTTTCATTACTCAGGAATTATATCTGGTGCCAGCTGGAAGTACCCTCTTAACTTGATGTCTCCTCTATATTCCACCAGATCTTGAGATCATGGAACAAGTTTTAGAGAGAGATATGATTTATGGGCATATTACTGGGTATGAATGGTTGAGGCTGCAGGGTCTCTTCTAGGGCTATTTGAGTCATTATACCATCCAGAGGCAGAACTTATTTAAAAGATCTAGTTTTGGGGAGTTTAGGCAATTATAAATTTCATGACTTCTTGCATTTTTGTCTCTCAAACTTTGACAGAACTCAGATTGGCACAGGTTTCTTATTTATCTTAGACCAGACATCAGCTTTGCTTAGTCTGAGAACTATACTTGTTTTCTTCTCCTCTCTTGGCTTTACCACCTCTTCCCTAGGTGAAGTCTATCCTTGCACCCCCACAGGAATTTTTCTAATTAAAATTGGTCTTGCCAAGAGCAGGATTTAGGAATATCCCTTAAAAACATACTACTAGCTAACTGTATATTGTTCTAGTTTTATGCTTAAACAACTTTTTGATTATAAAATTTGATCTCCTAAGGGGATTAACCCAATATGAGTTGACTGCCTTCTGCAAATGATAATAATAATAATAATAGACAACATTTATCTAGTGCTTCTTATAAAGCTAGGCATTGTACTAATTGCTTTGTGATTAGTATTTTTTTTGTGAGGTAAAGGGATTAAGTGACATGCCCAAAAGGTCACACAGCTAGTAAAAATCAAGTATCTGAGGTTGGAACTGAACTCAGATCCTCCTGACTCCAGGACTGGTGCTCTATCCACTGCACCACCTAGCTGCGCCTCCCTCCCCCTTCTTTGTGATTATTTTCTCAAAATTCAATCAACATTAATTTATTTGGATAAATCAGGAAAAAATCAGTACGGTTAAAAGGGCAATGAAATAAGCACCTGGATTGCTAATGGAGTTTCTTCATCTGGCATCATATACTGACAAAGTAAAGATTTGGATCCAGTCTTTTCAATCCATGATGAAGATGTATGCTGTTCAGTTATTTTTCTGATATCTTTTACTTTCTGTTCCAACTCCAAAAGGGACAAAGAATATTTAAGGGAAACACTGGGAATAAAGAAAAGTTATGCGGGATAAAGCATACTAAATATTATATAGTAATATACTTTGCTTCTTGCTATTTACTACCTGGAAAAACAACAACAACAACAAAACACTTCTGACAGACAGGATTTTAGCAATCAGGTCAAGCATAGATCAGGAATTTAGTAAAGCAATGTTATTTGGCAAGAGAAGTTCCATGGTAATTATAGATATTGCTGCTACATGAAATATTTCTATCTGCTTAGTTATATAAAAACCCTAGTGACACAATACCCTAAAAATCAAAAGGTTTTGAATATACCAAAACATTTCCTTGAATGAGGAAGGATCCTCCTAAGTACTCTAGATAATAATCATTCAAATTACTATTTGCCAAAAATTGACTCACTAAACTTAATTATTTTCTTTAACCTATCAGTATTCTAGGAATAGAGAAGATAAAAAGTGTAAATTCAAACAAGCTAGTCTTACCTTCCTAAAATTTTCTGTACAGCTTGTTTAACTACAGTGATCAACTCAGTCAGACCTATGGATAAAAAAACAAAAACAAAAATCCAAATTATTTCTTTAGTAATTAGTTATTACTATAAATAAAGTAAAATTAATCAGTTCTCAGATAAGTATCTTACCATCTCCTAGGAGGTGCTGAATACTTGACAAATATTGCTGCTGAACTTCAGGGGGAGCAAGAAGTGTCTATAGAAGTAAAAAATCAAATTGAGTCAAAGTAATCCACAAATGGTCTAATTTTCTTATTAAATTGTGTTATATTTAATAATATTTTTATACAATTTTCCTGGTCTACATACTATAGATCCAATCCCTTAAAATGGGCAAAGGACAGTGTCATGTAACATATAATGGAATTAGAAATGTAAATGTTAAAGGTCATAACCTTACCTAAGGTCATCATCTTCTGAAATATAGGCAAAGAGGCAGCTATCAGAATATTTTGTATGCAATACATGAAAATACAGACTTCTTGAAAGAGAGGGCAGACAGGTGTCTACTTAGGGTGAAAAACTTACGGTGCCATTTTTGCCAACTGCTGCATTATCCAGATATATATATCCACCAATAATATTTAATTGGACTCGCAGAAGAACAACAAGCATGCAAGTACTATATACAGCAACAATACTTCTTGTGAAACCTTCAAAGGAAAAGGAAATAATTTTGGAGTTGTTAAAACTAAACAACAAAGACTGTATTATTTATTTATCCACAAGACTTTGAAAAATATAACACTGCCTTGCAATTATAAGTACAGAAATTTGCCAGTCTTAAACTTTTAAAAACCACATAATAGATATACAGTAGTAAAATTAGAAAATGTTTCTTTTTCACTTGATATAAATAAATATTCTCTAAACCAAGAGGCTATTTTTTCCAAGTTATCTACTCTTTAAAGAGATTCAGTTTCTAACAACTAAAATAGTTTTAGTAAAAGAGTTTTATAATATCATCCTAGAAACTCAAGCAAGGAAGGACTGGAAGAGCCACTGAGGGTTGCAAACCATAGCATGCCAAAAAAAAAAAATAAAGCTTATACTTGTTTGGCTCATTAAACTATATCATAGAATATCATTTGGTATTTATGAAGGGAAATGAGTAAAAAAAGTACTGGTTTAAAAGAAAATATTTTTAAAGTATAGCAATATAATTAATATGGTTATAGGGTCTTGTAATTTGTACGAGAGCTAATTAGAAAGCTTTTTTTTGTTGCCCATCTGTTTGCCCATCTATTCTATTATTCATAACCACCTTCATGAGAGAGGGTAGAAGGCTTGTTGAATCTCAAACCTCTCATATTTTGTAACTTGTGACTAGTTCTGATAAAAAAAAGTTGAAAAGAGTTGAAACTAGTTACTCTGAAAGACAGCAAGGACAGCAGAGAGACAATAAGAAGACTTGGTTAAACTTAAGTCCTCACTTTGCCATTTACTAGCTGTGCAATTATGGATAAGTTCAACCTCTCTGAACTTCAGCTTTCTCACAATGAGAGTCACAGAATTTATACTATAAAGTTTTACACAGATATGAGCTATTAACATAATTATTATTTATAATTATTATTTATAAACATTTATTTAACTTATTTAATAAATGTTGCATTGATTACAGTCTAAAAAGGGAAGAAAGTGCAAATTATTCTTTTTGTGCTAAAGAATTTTAAAATACATAACACCAACTTGAATCTGTTGGGAAATACTCTCAATCCTTCTCCTAACTCCCTCAAAAACCTAATATAACTATTAGAATTTTTCATTATTAAGTTTCAGTTAATAATCTTTTTAAAAATATAGAAAGCAATGAAAATAAATAAAAATCTTACTTTGGAAAGAGACTATGATCAGAATCATAGCAGTTACTTAGTTATAACATTTAGACCTGTGATTTCACTAATACAAAGAATTTCCAAATATGGAAACTTCTTCTATCATCAGACTCATATCTCCTTTCTAACTTTTTAGAGACCCAGAGTTTTAGAGATTTCCCTAGATCACTAAGAGGTTAGGTGATTTGCTCAGGGTCACATAGCAGGACATGTCAGAGAACAAACATATTGAGAGAAAGGATGTTAGAATGGACAGAGTTATCTTTGGAGCAAGGAAGATCTAGTTCATGTCCCATCTTTGACCAGTTATTTACATACATTGCAATGTATATAAGGTATGATTATTGTTTCTGAGAATTTTTAATGTAGCTATATGGTTTCTGGAGTAGGTATAGAGATAGAGCCTGAGCCAGTAATTTCATTGATATGGTGAATTCCTTAGAAAAGGAAATTCCCTTTACAATGCAGGTCAGTACCTTCGCTGAAACTTATAGTCTTCTAAAATTGATGGAAGTACTCAGAGATTAAAGTGACTTGCCCAGGGTGAAACAGACAGTATATGCCATAGACAGAACTTGAACCCAGAGCTTCTGGTTCCAAGGCCAGTTGTCCATTTCACCATATAGCCTTTCTCTTCTAACACCATTCAGAAATTATCAAGCCAAAACAATCAAAATGAAAAAGTTTTATTGTGGATATTTATATTGTGAAGTATAGTTGAGTAAAGCTACTCTCTAACTTGAATAAAATGAAATTTTTATTCACTTAAATTGTGATAGCAGAGGTATAAAGAATGCAAACACCCACTGTGGCCTACTTTGTGTGTTCTAGGATCATATACTATAAGAATCAACCTCAAAATAAAGCATTAAAACTAACAGAATAATGGCAACTAACCTTTAAATTTTAGAATTATAAATACTTTAGTTATACTTTAACATATACACACAAACAAAACATGCAAGCTTACTTATTATCTTCAGATCCTCCCATATTTCTAACTTGTTTGAAGGTCTAAAGGGGAAAAATAACACAATTCTTAAATTCAGGAAATGAGAAATTTACAGAATCTAAAATAAAATGTTATTATTAAACATGCTATTAAAATCAACATACAAATTATTAAGATTGTCTATCATCATTATGCAGACATTATGACATGCTGTATTCATTATGTGCATGAATAACAAAAGGATACTGCAACACAGCATTTTTCTGAATTGAGTCTTTCAATTAGATGCAAAGGAGGACCTAAAAATCACATCAGTTTTGACTTTCTTGCTATTAAAAAAATCAGAAGATGGAAATGCAATTAAATGGAAGGATAGGTGCTGTTTTGCCTTGAAGGGGCAAAGAAAAGAATGGATGGAATTGTAAATCCAAAGGCAAGAAGAAACATTACTTCATGGGATATTTGGTCATCCTGTAGTAGTAATGATGATAAGCATTTACAAAATGATCATCATGAAAATAATTATAGCCACTGAACCCTATTTCAGCTCTTAAGGATCAAGAGATAAAGCAACTCTATACAGGATTTGATAAAAACCTTCATTTTAAATCAACATATGCTCTGAGGACTTTAGCACAAAAGTGGAAAAAGATGAGGACAAAAACAATGCACAGGAAAAATGGCTTGGGGGGGGGGGGGAATGAGAGAGAGACCAAGAACTAATAGATTATAGAGAAGCCTCTCACTATTGGACATGGTGAACACCAATTATAGTAATAGTAATAATGATGATGATGTTTGTCCTTCATTCTTGAGGAAGTCCATGACATCAGAGATGTGATGCTGTGACAAGCACATGAATTGGATCTGAGGGGGAGCTGTGTTAAATCACCAGCTTCACTTTCTTCTTCAGGTCATCTGGGTCCAAAGGCCAGATATGAATCAGGACGACTGGAGATGGCCCTGGCTGCAAAGCAATCAGGGATAAGTGACTTGCCCAAGGTCACACAGCTAGTGTCAGTTGTCTGAGGTCACATTTGAACTCCCGTCCTCCTGACTCCAAGGCCAGACCTCTATCCATTGCATCACCTAGCCCCTAATACCATAGATTTAAAGTCACTTGAAGGGACCTTGTGAGATCATGTAGCAATAAGCATCTCCTTTTAAAAATGAGAAAAATGAGTCTCAGAGATGTTAAGAGACTTGTCCAAGGTCCCACAAGTAGGAAGCGGAAGAGGTAGAATCTGAACCCCTGTCTTCTGACTTCAAAACTACTAATTTTTCCACTGCCTCTTATCCCTAAAAAGTTGCTTGTGTAAATTTGGACTATTAATTTGTTTTGGCAAAGATTAAAATTTGTTAATAAAAAATAAAGAATGAGAAAAATAGGGAGCAATTTTATCTTGAATTTTAAACAATTAGCATTGTAAAATGGAAAACACATTAGTTATGACATCAATATTAATTACAATAACTACTCAGAAATTTAAGCATTGTAAATCTATTGTCCTAAAAAGAAGACAGAAAGAGTCAAGAATTTGGCACTGTGATAAAGATGGAGTACTTTGCTTAGCAGAACTGCATTATAGTCTCAAATTTCTTCCAATTATATTTGTGATGGGTGATTGTGGTTAAACATCAATTTCTAAGTCTCAGTTTCTCTATCTTTGATGTGGCAATGATAGTCACAGTGCTGCCTACCTCACAAGGCTATTGTGAAAATCAAATGAGCTAATCTATGTAAAAGCTTTTTATCAATGTTTTAGAAAAAATTATTTAGTTATTTCTACTTGTCTCGTCTTTTCAAAAACATTTATTCAGTACTAACTGTATCTAGAGAACTGAACTAGAGGAGGAATAAAGTTTAACTAAGACATAACCTTATGGAGGTTACAGTCTAGAAGGGAAAGACATACATACATACACACACACATATATATAATACATATAAAATTATAGGTTCTACTAGAATTGGGAATTTTAGGAATGAGGAAACTCCCTCTCTCAATGAATATTGGGGCCTCGTTTGCATTTTTTTTAGGGTTTTTTTGCAAGGCAATGGGGTTAAGTGGCTTGCCCAAGGCCACACAGCAAGGTAATTATTAAGTGTCTGAGGCCAGATTTGAATTCAGGTACTCCTGACTCCAGGGCTGGTGCTCTATCCATTGTGCCACCTAAGCCGCCCCTAATTTTTCTTTTTCTTTTTGCAAGGCAATGGGGTTAAGTGGCTTTTCCAAGGTCACACATTTAATATTTTTAAATGCAAACATTTGCACTTAGTAACATTAGGAAGTTGCCAGGGCATGACAATTTAAGTGACTTGTTTAGGATAACATAAGCAACATGTATCAGAGGCAGGACCTAAATATGAGTCTTTCAGCTCCAAGGCCAGCTCTCTTTTCACTCCTATGTAACTGTAATACATAATGATATTTAAGTGTATTAGGAAGGTGCAAAAAAATTTGCTATATAAAATCTAGATGCTTTCATGGATTATAAGCTAAACATAAGTAAATAATGTAATATAGTAATCAGAAAAACAAATCTGATCTTAGATTGTATTGAGAAGACCATCCAGAAGAGAGTCTAGACTTTTGGTTGTCTTTTTTGCATCTCAAATTCAACATGTTCAAAACTGAATTATTTATCTTTCTCTCTGAATTGACCTATTGCTCTAAACTCATCTACTGAAAGCACTTCCACCTTTCAAGTCACTATGAGCAATAGCCTCAGAGTTACCCCTGACTGCTTCCTTTACCTTATTTTCAACATGTAAACAGTTTTCACTGCTTTCCATTTCCCTGCTTTTCAATAAATCCTCCACATGGGCAACAAAATAATCTTCCCAGGGTGAAGATCTAACTAAATCTCTCTCTCTCATAACAAAATCCTTTAGTAAAAATCATTGTAAATCTATTACCCTAATAAAAAGACTAAAAGAGCCAAGAATTTGGCACTGTGATAAAAGATGGAGTGCTTTACTTAGTAGACTTGCATTCTAGTCTCAGATTTCTACTATTTATACATAATGGTTCCTATTGCCTCTAAGATAAAATACAAAATTCTTAGTCTAGCATTTAAGGTACTCCATACTCAGATAGTATATATCTTTCAAGTCTTAATTATGTCAGTCCCTTTTATACATTCTATGTTCCAGTCAAATTCAATAATTAGTTGCTCCTTATATTGCATATACCACATGCCACATTTGCAGAAGTTATCTCCAATTGTTTAAAAGCACTCTATTCTCTCTGGCTCTTTGGAATTCTTATTCTCTTTTAAGCTCAGTTCTTTCTTATCTACTCATTTCTGATTTCTCTAGGTTCCTGTTTTTTTTTCCCCTCTCTAAACATTCCTAGAGCATTTCAAATAGATTTCTTCTTACTCTATTATTCCCAACTTTATATTAGTTATCTGTAATCACTCTTTGAGAGAAAAAGTTTTTAACTCCAGACCCTAGAACAACACTTTCCACTTAAATGTCCAACAACAAACATTTACTAAACTTCTACTATGTGTCAGGAACTTTTCTAAGCAGTAGAGATACAAAGAAAAGCAAAAGACAGTGTCTGCTCTCCAGGAGCTCACAATTTAATGGGATTTAGAGTCTAAATATTTGCTGAACTTAATTCGCTGTATTATTTTGAGTTGACATTTCTTTGATATTGATGAATTTTTATTTAAAAATTACTTTTACTTAAAATTAATTTCTTGTGCTGTATTTCAGATTTTTATCCTTTTCCAAAAGTAAAACTCTTCACACTTGATAGAAGATCAAAAAAGTGGCACACAATCTCAAAACTACTTGATCTTGAAAGCTCTTTCTTCAATCACAAGAAACTGGTACTCTTATATATCCAATTATATTAGCTAGAGATAGAGAATTTAAGTGCATAAACATCTAGACATCTTTTCATTATAAAAAAATCATTTAAATGGCAATCATTATAAAAATACTAGTATCAATAAGGTACATATCTTAGATTACTTTCCCCCCCCTTATTTTGACTAGGCAACAAACTCCAACTGTGTCCATTTCACATGAAAACATTCTGTGTTGGACTTATTTGTCATCTCTAAAATAATTTTAGATTGGGATACTTCCTGGAAATGAATGAATAAAGCATCTACTAAGTACTTCAGCTAAGTGTTGGAAATGCTAAGAGAAAAGTAAGATGGCCCCAGCTTTTGATAAACTAGCATTCTAATGGAAGAGAAAATACATATGGAAAATTTCAGCTAAAAGAGAAAAAAGTCCTATGGCCCTTAATGTGCAGTGGCAAAGCAGATAGCAATGCCTTTTCTTTAAAGTAATTTCCAATGATACTATTATATCATTTTGGGCTGTTGAATCATGTGATAATTCCAAGGGCTTTACGGGCAAGAATTTTTATTTTCTAGGTCACAGTAGGATCTACAGGAGCAGCTGCCAGGTTGCATTTCCACAGAGGCTTGTTTTCCAGAGTGTTGACTGAGGATACCAGGCTAGAAGTAGGCTTTTGGACTCAGGGTCATCTCCCTGGGAGTGTGAAGGGAAGACAAAGAGGTGATGGTAGTGGTAGTTGTGGTGGTGATGGTAGTTCGGTCACCTGGTCAAGGCACATGCTGCCCCCTTTTCTTTCCCTCAGAGGGACCTTGTTGCTTCAGCTAGGTTGCCTAATCTGCTTTGTTGGTGGTAGCAGATTGGCTTAATTACACAGATAGTCACCTATATTAACTCAGAATATTGATAAATCAACTCTGAAGCATCAGAGAATCATAAATTTGGAGCCGAAAGGACTAGAAAGGTCATCTAGGCCATAATTTTACAAAAGAGGAAATTGAAGACAAAATAGGTTACGTTGCTCGCTTAAGGTCACTCAGATAGTATGCGGCAGAGCCAGGATTTGAATCTCAGCACACTGATGTCAAATCCAATGTTCTTTCCGTTGCAACATGCAACTTGCTCTTGTCTGTCTTGGAAAGCCCAAACTTCTCCCCCTCCCCAGCCCCCTATTAAAACATTATATTTTTTTAAAACATTTTTTCTTTATAAATTTTGATTTCCAAATTATCTCACTCTCAACCACTGAGAAGGCAAGTGATATATAAATTATACATGTAAAACATTCATGTTAGCCATACTGCAAAAAAAAAGTGAGAAAATTATATTTCACCTTGCACTTAGTCCATCAGTTCTCTCTGGAAGTGGTTAGCATTTTTTTAAAATCATAAGTCCTCTGGAATTGTGTCAGATGATTGCAACTAAGTCTATCACAGTTGACCATTACAACATTCACTATTACTGTACACAATAATTTCCCTATTTTTCTCACTTCATCTTATATCAGTTCATATAAGTCCTAATGACATAGACTCTTTTAAAACAAACAAAAGACTATTTTTAGTTGCCTATATTTGTCTTTGCATTGCTATTCCAATTAGCCAAATATATTTAATATATTCTTTCTAATTTCAAGATTCTACGATTGGGGCAGCTAGGTGGTACAGTGGTTAGAGCAATGGACCTGGAGTCAGGAGGACCTGAGTTCAAATCCAGTCTTAGACACTTTATAATTGCCTAGCGTGGGACCTTAGGCAAATCACTTAACCCCATTGTCTTAAATAAATAAAATTTTTAAAAAAGATTCTGTGATTATTGAGCAGACATTATTCCCACTTCTGATCACTATACAACACTCTCATTTATGTACCACAAAGCATATGCCTATGAATCTGTTACTTTATGGATATGGGTGGTTCCTCTAATTATTCAGATAGCAGTTTTCTGCTACCATACTACCATAATGTCATCCAGGGTACCCAACTAATATGAAGGTGGAGAAGACTTTTTTATTTTCTTCTAATAGCATGAGAATTTCAGCATAGCAGAAGGTTATTCACTGATCAGTTCATCTTCTTTTATGAACATTTATTTCTTTGATGATATCCTTTAGTCTGATTCTTCTTCATAGCTACTTTATGTTGAAGCCTGCTCACATCTACAATCTACCTCTTCATTGCCTGCAGAGTGAAACTCATTTTTAATTCTTTGGAGACTGCAGTCCTATGACTAGAAGCCATACAATAACAGTGACTGAATACTGGCTTGTATTGTAGGAACTTTCTCAGTATACTTACTCCTGCTCTAAAGTTCCTTGATGTTTTTCTACTCAAGACACACTGCTTACTCTTCTGTGCTTTAAGTCTCTAACTCTCAAAGAGAAGCTTGCAACTGAGATAATTTCCCCAATGAATTTGACCTTAAAATGTTTTCAGACAAAATATTTTCAAAATTTTGTTTGCTGAACCAGGTATTTGACCTCCTCATATTTTTCCCTCCAGATCAGATCAATGTAACTTTTTTAGTTACACTGTTTTTAGTTACATTTAGTTCTATTTTTTAGATGGATCTAGGCAGCAACTGGGGGAGAAAAGATGGAGCAAATATATGATTCAAATTACATTCTGTTGGAATCATAAGCATAACATTACATTTCCAAGGCATTTTATGATTCAAAAACACGTTTGCATATATCAATCTGTTTACACAAACACACACACGTTTATATTTTGTGTATATACAATTAAATTGATCCATATGACAATCCTGTAAGGGAGGCAGGGTAAACAGTATTAGTTCCATTTTACAGACTGGAAAACAAATCGAGGGATATAGCTAACTGGAAAAGCTGGGACTAAAACCTATGCCTTCCAGTTTTAAGTTCCTGACAACATTCTTGTGTTTCCAATAGAAGGATTTAAATAGTAGATTGGAAGCTAAAGAATCTGAGGTTTAGAGCAATTAAGTTTAATGTTGAGACAGAAGAATTGGGAACAGATAGGAGAACAGGCTGAGAATGGTGATTAAGACTGTTGGACAATGCTGTAAAATGTTAATGATAAGTGTGTCTAAGTATTTAAAGAAAATTTGTAGTAAATAACAAGCAAACAAAATGATTACAAGACCATTTAAGCTGTTAATTAAAAAAAAAAAACCTTTGTGAAACTATTTTCTGATCCCAACTGACAATCTAATGATTCTCATAAGTTTTCCCATATTAATGCATACAACTTTTATGAAACATCATTATCCTAACTTCAAAATATTCCTGAAAATTGGACAGATAATGCCTATTTATATGAATCTGTTTGTAAATTTGGGATTATGTAGATTTATTTATTAGATACATTTTTCTTTTATTTACCTGTTTTTCAGAAGAGCTGTGAGATTCTCAGAATTTAACTGCTGCATTAAGGCATCTCTCAATGTGGGAAGCATTGATAGCACTGTAATTCAAACAAAAATGTCAGTTAAAAGGCTAGGAGTTTTGAGTATCTTAAATGAATAATAGGAATAGTCTTTTAAATTGTTTCTAACACAACACATATGGCTGGTATATGTTGGCAAAGAGAGGGAAGAATGAAAATTCAAATTAGGGGGCTTTTTTTTAAACCTATAGCTTCTGCTTCACACTTCCATAATAATTTAAGGGAAAAGAATTTATTAAAATTTAAGAAAATATAAACAGTTATGCATTTTTGGTAAAAAGAACACTAGACTGGTCAGGAGAACTGGAGTCCCAGTTTTGTTTCTATCACTGATTATGTGTCTTCGAGTGAATTAACTGTACATCTCTGTGTTACTGTACCTTATCTTTATCCTTAAATCATGTGAATGCCATAAAGACAAAATGAGATTCTATGTGAGAAAGTGTAGAATCCCAGTTCTGGACTCCCTTATCCTTTCCCCAGGTGAACGTTAGAGGGGCAGGAGACAAGGATAACAAGGGAGACAAGTACTCCATCAAGATCTCCCAGTGCTCCATTTATTCACCAGAATAAAAGTGCTTAAATATCCTTCCCAGACCCTAGTCCACTCCTACTCCTGTGGCACTTAGCAAAACAAGGTTCTGATGCTCAAAGGCACCAGGTGATGATAATTTACAATGCTCCCATACACAACAGTTTCCAAAAAGAAAACACTTTGGATATAATGTGGTATGAACTATGCAATATACAGATCATTAGTATACTTTCTGATGCCAATCACAACCTAAGAAACTCCAAATAAATATACGAATATAAATAAAAAAAATTAATTTCTAGATATTAGAATTTATCATTTAAAATGAGAAAATGAGGAAAAATAGATGAATATAAAACAAATTTATTAAGCATAAATCACTAATTCAACAATGTAAAAATGAAAAATTCAATTTAATTTCTTTGAAAAAGTATTTATTTATTGTTTTTTAGATGACCTGCAATATTAGGTACTCAAAGACTAAGATGTTTCCATTAATCACAGTTGTAGCAGCATCTCTGGTAAAATTGCTGACATTAAAAAGACGAAAACTTGAGATCATTGTCAGGGTCTGATACTTAGAATAAAGACAGAAAAGTCTTTTAGAAACAGAAGGTCTAGTCAATGCTGAAGGCAAAATGTCATTTGATTTAGATCATTTAAAGGAAGACCATCTAAAAGAGCATGGTGAGGTAGTAGGCTGGGGTAGCCCACACAACTTCTTTGGCATCTCCAAAGTTGTAGGAACTGGATAGTCTGTCTACATTCATACACCTTACTGATTACTTTTCTTCCTCCCTCCCTCTATTCTTCTCTTCCTAAGATGGCAAGCATTCTGACAAAGGTTATTTTATGTGCTATTATGTAAAACTTACTTCTATGTTAGTCTATGTAAAAGAAAAGTCCACAAAAAAAACAGTGAAGATAGTAGGCTTTAATCTGCATTCAGACTCCTTAAGTTCTTTCTCTGTATGTGGATAGAATTTTTGGGAATTATCTTGGATCATTGCATTATTGAGAAGAGTCAATAACAGTTGATCACCACAGTGTTGCTGTTACTGTGTAAAATGTTTTCCTGATCTGCTCACTTCACTTTGCATACATTTATGTCTTTCTAGACTGATTGTTATTTCCAGTATCCTGGGGGGGGGGGGGGAAGTAGAGAGCAGGAAATAAACATTTATAGAGTACCTACCATGTTAGACACTGTGCTAAGTTTTGTTTTTGTTTTTTAGGGTTTTTTTTTTTTTTGCTAGGCAATGGGGTTAAGTGGCTTGCCCAAGGCCACACAGCTAGGTAATTATTAAGTGTCTGAGGCTGGATTTGAACTCAGGTACTCCTGACTTCAGGTCCAGTGCTCTAGTATCTAATGTGCCACCTAGCTGCCCTGTGCTAAGTTTTTAACAAATATTTTTTCATTTGAAACTCACAATAACCCTGCAAGGTAGGTGCTTTTATTATCCTCTTTTTACAGAGGAGGAAAATGAAGCAAATAGCAGTTAAGTGACTTGATCAGGTCACATTTGAACTCAGGTCCTCCTCAGTTTAAGCCCAGCACTAGATCTCTATTCTATCTGCTGCCTGTGAAAGATGGCTCTCACAATGAATAGGATGAGATAAAGGATGAAATTTAAGACCTGCAACAAAGCAAACCTGAAACATTCACTCTACTAAAACCATCTTTTTTCCACAGTACATGACCTGTGTGTATGGCCTTTTCTGAGTGGAGCCATAGTGATTTCTGTGATTGCCACTTCCTTTTCTAATAGAACATTCTAGAATTTTGCCAGAAATTGAAGTAAGACTCATTGGTTTATAGTTTGCAAAATCCATTCTTTCCCCATCACCCTCTTTGGGGAGGAGAGGAAATCAGAACACTTCCTCTTCAACAATCATATTGTAACTTTTCTATTTTCCATTATCCTTCAAAGTTCACAACTCATTAATTAAATTTTTAAATTCTTTAAATACCCAAGGATGTTCAACATCATTAAATCCCTCATAATTTGCCCTTCCTGCTCACCCTCTCTATGCTTCACCTGAGTCCTGTTCTTGAAGATCAAACCTTCTATTCAGCTCTGGTCATTTCAACAGGAAAGTTTGAAAGACCCCTATTTCATTGAATATCCAACTTTTCCCCTGAGAGTTCAGTTTTGCTGAGAAGCTGATTCTTGGTTGTAACCCAACTCTTTTGCCTTCCAGAATATCATATTCCAAGCCCTATGAGTCCTTAATATAGATGCTGCTAAATCTTGTGTAATCCTGACTGATACTAGAATTGTTTCTTTTTGACTGCTTGCAATATCTTCTCCTTGACTTGGGAGTTATGAAATTTGGCTATAAAATTTCTGGGAGTTTTTAATTTTGGGATCCCTTTCAGGTGGTGATTTCAGGAGGCAGATTCCTCAATTTCTATTTTATCCTCTGCTTCTAAGATATCAGGACAATTTTTCTGGAGAATTTCTTTAAAAATGAAGTCAAGGCTATTTATCTACTCATGATTTTCAGATAGTCTAATAATTTTTAAATTATCTCTCCTAGATCTGTTTTTCAGGTCAGTTGTTTTTCCAATGAGATATTTCTCATTTTTGTCTAGTTTTTCATTCTTTTGGTTTTATTAATTGTTTCTTGATTTATCACAAAGTCACCAGCTTTCCTTAGCTTCATTCTACATTTGAAGAAATTATTTTCTTCAGAGAGCCCCCCCCCACCCTTTCCATCTGGTCAATTCTGTTTTTTAAGGCATTCTTTTCCTCATTGACCTGCTTTTTCCATCTGACCTAAAATGGTTTTTAAGATGTCATTTTCTTTAGTATTTTTAATATCTCCTTCACCAAGCTGCTGACGACTTGGTTTTCATGATTTTCTTGCATCGCTCTCATTTCTCCTCCCAACTTTTCCTCTACCTCCCTTACTTGATTTTCAAAATCTTTTCTGAGCTCTTCCATAGCTTGGAGGCTTTGGATACAGAAGCTTTGACTTTGTCGGCTTCTGAGCAAGTATTTCAAACCTCCATGGGATCAAAGTAATTACCTATGATCAGATTCTTTTTCATCTATTATTTGCTCATTTCCCCAGCCTATGACTTGATTATAACTCTTTGTTAAGTTGGGGTTCAGCTTCCAGAGTGGAGGACTCACTTTTCCAAACTTTTGAGGATTTTTGCAGCTGTTTTCTAGGATACCTCCCTCCCTCCCCCTGGGACGTCAATTCCTTCAAGGGCTTATGAGTGGCTCTGACTACTCCTCTGGTCTGTGCTCTCCTCTATGGATAACCACGGACTCCCCTCTATTCTGGAACTTTGAGGATGGCTCCTGCTCAGCTAGAGAAGTATGGGGGCCTCAGACTATGACCTGGATCTGAGTGGTAAAGCAACAAGAGCCCTGCCCCAGGGATGGCAGAGAGACTTCCCTGACTCCTTTACTGACTGTGGGCCTAGTGCTCTGGAAGTAGATTAGTGACTCAGCAGGCCTGATCCTGGTTCCCAGGCTGTGCTGAGGCCAGCACTGGACTGGGCTCCATGCTCATTCTGGTGCAGCAGAGTTTTCCCATTGACTTTCTTAGTTGTTCTTGGTAATCTCTGGGCTGAGAGGTCTGGAAACTGCTTCTGCTACCATGGGTCCAGGCATCCCCCAGAGACCTAGGTGCTCTGGATGGCTGGAATCAGTTTGCTCCAAGGGCTGGTAGAGCCCTTTCCAACCCCAATGAAATAGATCCTTCCCATGGATCTTCCAAGGTGTCTTGGACCAGAAAATTATTCAGTCTTTTTTGGGGTTCTATCACTCTAGAATTTGATTAGTCATAATTTAAAGGCATTTGGAATAGTCTGGGGAGAGCTTCTGGAATGTCCTGCCTTCACTCTGCCATCTTGGTTCCATCCTCCTTAACATCTTACTTTCTCTTTTAAATATTTATTTTCCCTGTATATAGCTTGCTTTGTATATATTTGTTTTCATGTTATCTCCCTCTTTGGATTCTAAGACTGTCTTTTGCCTCTTTCTAAATCCCCGCTGCTCAATACAGTGTCTGGCACTTAATAAATATTTATTGGTTGACTGATAATTATGGGCACCATCAGAAAGATGTCTAGTGTGATGGGTAGAGAGAAGGATTTGGATTCAAGAAAATATGGAATATGAATAGCCTATGTGACCACAGGGAAGTTAACATTTTCAGTATTTTAGAAAATTCTCTACATGAAGACTAAATAGCAGAACAGTTGTCAAGCTGCATTGGTTAAAAGAAATTTTCTCACTGCAGAGATCTATATGGTCATAAAACAGAGATCCAAACAAAAACTAAATTATCTCCCTAACAGCCATTTAGGTCATTCTCTATAGGAGAGAAATAAGAACAAAATGAAAGCTATACAATTTCATTTTCTCTCCCTATCCATCCTGAGCAATTAGTTGTCTTATTCCTCATTTGACAGTCTTCTTTTCTCCAATCTAGATAAAAATCTAATAACCCTGGTTCATTCTGAGCTTTAGCACTAAGACTAACATGATTTTACTCCCTACTATGTAACACTGCTTCTCTATTTGCAGACTATAATTAAATAACATTCTCTCTTTTGTCATTTTTAGTCTCCCCAACTCTTTGTGACCCCATTTGGGTTTGTTTTTTTTTTTGGCAAAGATACTTGGAGTAGTTTGCCATTTTCTTCTCCAGCTCATTATACAGATGAAGAAAAACTGAGGCAAATAGGCAAACTCTCTGGGCTGGATTTGAACTTAGGGCTTCCTGATTTCATACCAGGTGCTCTTTCCATTGTTCCACTTTATTATATAAAATTATAAAGAACAAAGGTAATGGTAATGAAAGCAAAATATTCAGATTTAAACAGAATCTAATTTTGTCAAATACCAAATTACAGAAACCAATAGTAAGTATGTTAAATATAATGGCAATGAAAAAAAGCATACTCAAACTTTTTTACATTCAGCTAAAAAAAGCAGGTCTCAGGAAAATATATCTGAAATATGATAATTGCAAATTTTAAAAAGGTTCAGTCAAAAGTGCATGAAATTAAAAATACTAAAAAGTAAATGAGTTAATTCTAAAACAAACACAAAAGAAAAATTTGAAAATTATGGAAAGAAAATTAAAAAAATAAGTCTATGTTTTCAAAAGACTAAGAGAATCAATAAACCTTTAACTAGGATTAGGAAAACTAAACTGTCAGAATTAAAAATAATATGAACATGCAACACAAAGGAAATAAAAAATTATCATAAACCACTATAAACATTTTTATGCCAAATAAGTTCAGAATTCAAAGGAAATGATTCAGTCCCTATAAAAATATAAAATATTAAAACAAGCAAAACAAGAAATAGAAATTTAAAAAACCTAATCTCAGAAAAGACTTCTTTTATTTTAGTGTTCTACTGTGCTACATAGATACTCCCTAGATATACTTGCTGTATTAATAACAAAAATCAAAGGCATAAACATCAACAGAGTTAAGAAAAATTAACCCTATTTATGAATGACAGGTTGGTGCGCTTGGAAAACTCCAGGAAATCAGTAAAGAAATTGAGAAATTGTGATATGTGTGAAAGAGGGCGTTTGGGCCTAATTATCTTTATGTCACCAATTTATTATTCAGGGATGTCTGATTTGCTGTCCAAAAGTCTAGGTCATGATCTCATACCTGCTTTCAGACAAAGATCATTTTGCCATCAATCCCATGATGTCATATATTCTGATCTGTTTCAGTATTCTCCACAATCTATTTAAGAGGAATTGTCTTTTTGTGTGAGGTCTTTGGCATTAATGGAGGCAAATCACTGACTCATTTATTGCAGATAGCATGTCCCTGCTAATAAAGCCTATCTTGTGCAAAGATCTGCCTCAGTTTACTCTTTTGTTAAAATTCAATCTTGACAGTAGCTGCTCCTGGCCTGCCATCCAGGGTCCATTGAAATTTTTTCTTTTTATACGGCCTTCATTTCCAAATATATGCTCCCCTCTTCCCCAACACTGAGTGTCATTCCTTTAAATAAGTTTTTAAAAGATGGGAGGGGGGAGGAATAGTTCAGAAAAACTAACCAACATGGATAATAATAATGATCAGCAACCAAGGTTCTCCCATATCTGCAAGGAAAGAGGTGCATATTTCCACTTCTTATTTGAGATCAAACTTGGTCATTATAATTTCATTCAAGCTTCAATTTTCTTTTTCTTTTATTTTCTTTTTTAGGTTTTTGCAAGGCAAATGGGGTTAAGTGGCTTGCCCAAGGCCACACAGCTAGGTAATTATTAAGTGTCTGAGGCCAAATTTGAACTCAGGTACTCCTGACTCCAGGGCCGGTGCTCTATCCACTATGCCACCTAGCCGCCCCCAAGCTTCAACTTTCATAGAAAGAAACAATCCTAGAAAATGGCACAAAAGTAAAAAATGCGTCTGTTGATATATTGAACCTATGGGAAATAGGGGCTTAGGTTCCTGCAAACAATAAAAACTGTAATCTTTCACTAGAGATTGCTGAAAATTCTTTATAACATTAATTCTGATAATATGTACTCTTCCTAACATTGTACCCATAAAATGTAGTATAAAACATAAAATTGGTAACATGCAAAACAATTTTTCTCAATAGTGATTCCTTAGAATTCTCTGATCTTTTGTGCTGACATTAAGATTTTAAAAAATTGCTTTCAGAAAATATTCATTTTTCATAGTACATGAAATCTATAGTACCATGAATTTTGCATAACAAATAAAATTCTTAAGACTAAAAGTTTTCAACCTGAATTTTATTTTCCACTGTATCAGAAGGCAAGCCGTGTGAGAGTATATTGCATATTAAATTACAGTAAACTGCTCTGCCTGTATCAACATTTGAAAATCAAAGGAAAGGTTGCTGGGACTTTAGTCAATACAATGAGGCCTCAACATCACCTACATCACTCTGTCTTCAATTGCTGGTGAATAGTGTTAGAAATTATGAAAGACATAAGAGTTTGAAATATTTTCCTCTTTTCTGTGGATATAACTGATTCATTAACACCAAACTCACAGCTCACATATTATAACATGAAATTTTTCTAACACATTTATTTTCTCACTAAATTGTATCACAAAATTTGCATACTTGGGTTTAAGAGTCCAAAGCTTTTGCACTATACTTTGAGAACATCACTGCAACCTAAAACTTTAATTTCAAAGGCAAATAATGAAAATATGCAATGAATGAAGTGCCAGTGGAATATGCAAAGGAACTTGCACACATTGCACCTCTAATTTGTTCTTCAATGTGCATAGTCATGAATATGTATGGTTGCCAACATGACAGCAAAAAAGAAATAATAAAATCACAAGAAGGGGCAGCTAGGTGGTGCAGTGGATAGAGCACCGGCCCTGGAGTCAGGAGAACCTGAGTTCAAATCCAGACTCAGTCACTTTATAATTGCCTGTGACTTTGGCTGAGACTTGAAGGAAGCCAGGAGGGAAAATGAGGATGGAGAACATTTCAGGCATGGGGGAAAGCCAATGAATATGCATGGAGGCCAGTGTCATGGGTTTGAAGATAAAGTATGGGGAAGAGAGAGATAGTTTAAGATGGAAGAAGTCTGGAAAGATAGGAAGGGGTCAGATTATAAGGCACCAAACAGAATATTTGATCTTGGAGATGACAGGGAACCAATAGTGTTTATTAGAGGCCCTTTTAACAATTTTCTTCCATCAGCTGCTCATGAAAGCATCCTTTTTAAGCACACACAGAGGCAAGCATCCATTAGAATATCAGTTTCTTGAGAGACTGTTTTTTGTCTTTTTTTGGTATCCCGTGCTTACCACAGTAACTGGAACATAATAGGTCTTTTTCCTCATTACATGTAAAAAAGAATTTTTAACATTATGAATTCTCAATTTTCTCACTTCCTCTCTTCTCTCCCCCTCATTGAGAAGGCAAGGAATTTCATATAGGTTATACATATATAGCCATACAAAACATATGGGGTGTTTAGGGAAAATTAGCACCTCTGGTATGAGGGACTGCCAAGCTCTTTTCAGGGTTGCTCATCCACCTTTGGTGTCCATCTGTCTAGTGCTTAACTCTCATCTGTAGCTCCAAAAAACTGTAGCTTGAGCAATGGACACACCCCAGCTTCCAGGATTAGGGTAACCAATAGGCTTCAAAACCATCGAAGAATTATTTCCCTAACTCATGTCTACCTCAAGCATGTGAAGATTTCCCAGGGCAGAATGGGTGAGTGAGAACAATTTGTTCCAATGGCCATGAAAGTAGCTAGAGCAGGCATTGTGTAACATTTGGAGCTTTGGTCAGACATCTAAGATGCCAAGGGCATTCTCTGGATCCTGAACCACTGCCAGTCATCTTGACTTTGTCCTGACAATAGATTTTGATAACTCTGGAAGAGACAATTGAGGCTGATGACTTTTTGCAACTCTACCTCATTTAAATTCAATTCAGGCAAGTCAGACATCGCCTCCTACTGTCATTGGTCCACTTCAAAAAGGAAGAACAAACAATAACATATTCATTTATTTGTGATTTCTTTTATTAGATTGTGAGTTCCTTGAAAGCAAAGGTTATCTTTTGCTTCTTTTTATATCTGCAAGGTTTAGAATGTAGAGTCTGGCATATAATAAGCACTTAAATATTGAATGATTAATCAAGAGACAGTTTTAATATGTTAATCCTTATCTCAAATACAATCTTGCTGTCTTTCTCCCCATCCCTTATTCTTTCTAATCAATTCTTTCTATTCTTATCTAATTCACACTGTCCATGTGAATTTATGAACTCTTGCTCTCTCTCCTCTCTGAACTGTACTTCCCATTTCCTTGCTGTTAGCTTAAGTTAGCTGAGAGGTATGTCTCTGGATTCTGAAAAAGTTTATCTCTAGAAATATCTACCACAGCTCAATAGCAGGGTTCTTTACAAAACCTGTGTCTTATGCTCTTTCCTTCCTCAGATGGGTTCATATTGCTGCCAGATTGTTTTTCCCCCTTTCTGCTGGCTATACCAAACTCACATTCCTCTATATTCCATTTGGAGTCTTTTATTGTCATTTTCCCACTGATTCAAAGGCAAGGCAATAAACTGAAAGTCTTTCATGTGTCTTGACTAGTCATGATTTAGGCCCTCTGATTTTACCCTTTCCTCTCTCCAAGACAGATTGTTCTGTATTATCTTACCTACAATACTGAATTATTAATGAGTATGAATCTCTCACCTGAAAAATTAATTTGCTCCCTCTACTCTTCTTCTCCATGCCCTTTGCCCATTGTTTCTCTCCATGCCTTTTATAATGATGCTCATTTAATATGAAGAAATTTTTTTTGAACAGGTGTCATTCTGCTCCCAAAGAATCTCCTGGGAGAGTTTTATTCAACTGCCTTTGGGCTCAGCTCCTCTCAGACAGCCTCATAGCACAGAGGTTATCTCAGAAGGGAAGATGAGAGGTGGATATGAAGAATCATGGTCCAAGAATAGAAGGGAAGGAGCTATCTCTTCCATTTCTTGCTTTCCCCCCAGAAAAATACAAATTTTGGAAGAAAAACCCTTTTGTCTGTAGCCTCCTCCCTTCTCCCCTGCTGCCCAAAGTTTTGTCCTGGAGAGAGACCTAGGTTAGTGAGGGCCAGTGAGAGAGTCCCTAGGGGATATCCTATCATAGCATGTCTGGGAACAGGGACACCAAAGTCCTAGTTGTCCTCTGTCACAATTTCTTGGTTTTTTTGCAACTTGTTGTTCCTCTGGATGTTCTGTTTCCATAGGAGCCACCAGTACTCCCGGCTTTCAGGCTCCAGCAACTCCAGCGTCTTGGGTGGCCCCAGGTTCATCTCAAAAAGCCAATCTGGATACTCTGAGTCTGGCTTCAGGGCCACATGCTGGCCCTCTTTGTAGATGTTAACCCCCCCCCCCCCCCCCGGCATGTGTAGTAAGCAGGGCAGGGTCCTTGCATGCATCTGGGTCCTTCAGAGCCTCTGTGGGTAAAGCTTTACCTTTGCCTCCTCTTATGACCGGCTTCTTAATGTATCCCTGAAAAGCGAAGCCCCAGAGGGCAGCGGGACCCCACAGTGAGGATGCCCACAGGGGACCCTGAAGACAAACCGCGTGGCCATAACGTCCTCAGATCACCCTCCGAAAAATTTTTTTTAAAGAAAAAATAGAATATTCACTTCCTGAGTCCACATATATCAGTAGTCATAATCCCTTCCTTGGATGCCTTACCATTCATAAATAAGAGGACAGCTAGGTGGTGCAGTGGATACAACAATAGTCCTGGAGTCAGGAGAATTTGAATTCAAATCTGGTCTCAGACATTCCTTGGACAAGTCACTTTACCCTGATTGCCTTCAATCCAGGCCCATCTCCATTCATCCTGATTCATATCTGGCCACTGGACCTAGATGACTCCAGAGGAAAAAGTGAGGCTGGTGCCTTAGTACAGCATCCCCTTACTCAAATCCAATTCACTTGCTTGTCATGGTCTTCTTGGAGAACAAAGGACAAACTTCATCCATTTGAATTTCTGGAGTTATTCTGTTATCTTCTTTCAATTTAATTAAGTTAAATATAATTTCATTAAAAACTATAAAATTTAAGTTTGTGCTTTTTCCTTAAAATCTATTCTATTATTTCCTCTCCTTTTTCGAGCAGCACTTAGTTCTATACTTTGTTTTCCTTATATTAATCTGAGCATGGTTTCTACTTAAAAGTTTTCCCAGATGCCTCTTTGGTCTACCTAGTTCCTCCTGAACCCCTCCCTATTTCTCCTACCCAGTCCAAATCCACTGAGTTCAAGATAATTCCCTTTTTGTCATTCAAAATCTAGTTTGGTCACCTTCTCAAGCTAGCTAAAAGAGGTCTCCACTCAAACTTACCTACCTACCAAGTCAACTAATTCATGTTAGTAACCTTTTCCAATTCATCTCCTTCTGGATTTCCTTCCCCTTAATGATACTTTAGAATCTAATCCATTCATCCCATATATTAGTGGGATTGTGGATCTTATTTCCCTTATCTTGTATTTTATTTCTGACAGATCTTCTGAAGAAATTCCTTTATAGAAATATTAATTCATGATGGGTCAGTAGTGTGATATGATAGAAGGGGTTCTGTATCAAACATTTATTAAGCAGCTGTTCTGTACCTGTATTAAGCAGGTACCAAGGATACAAAGACAACAAATAGTCCCTGCTAGCAAGGAACTAGCATCCTTTCAGGGGAAAGCAACCACATATAGGCACAAGATAAATCAGTAATTTTTTTCAGTAGATTATTAGCATCTGGGGAAGATTAGGAAAGATTTCATTTCAGAGATGACAAATGAGGATTCTAAGAAGTGGAAATGAATAGGGAGCCCATTTCAAGCATGAGGGACAATTTGTGTAAGAAGGGGGAAGTTTGAAAGTGGAATATCATATATAAGTGGGCAGTGTGTGTAGGAGAATAATGTGCAAGAAATTAGAGCCAGATTGTGAAGAATTTATTTAAATATATCAGAGACTAGTTTGTATTTATTTGATCCCAGAGGCAAGAGGGAGTACCTAGAGTTTTTTTGAGCAGGGGATTGCCATACACTTAGCCTTTTCTTTAGGAATATCATTTTGGCAGCTGTATGGAGGATGAATTAAAAGGGAGAGATATGGAATAGGGAAACTTATTAGTCTTTACAGTGACTACATAGCCAAGAAAAGAGGTAAGAAAGTTCTCAATATAGCAGCCATGTAAGTAGCCAAAAGATCAATAGGAGATACATTGTGGTGCTAGAATTAATAAGACCTAGCAATTGATTGGTTGTGGGGGGAGGGTAATGACCATCCAACGATGATTTGGGGCTCTCTCCTGGCTATTTGCAGGATTTCCTGACCCTTGGGTCTTTAGTGTGGTCTGGATTCTACTGAGCTATATACTTTGTCCTCTGTTTCCAGTACTTCTAAGTAATTTACTCATAATTTGTTATATTATTTAGGCTTTTAATCATTTTGTTTCTGGAAGAGCTGTAACATTTAGGGTAGGTTTATTTTTAGAATTATTTCCCTTAACTAATAAAGATTTCATGTTTTCTTTAAAATTCTTTGTATTTTGGGGGCAGCTAGGTGGCACAGTGGATAGAGCACCAACCCTGGAGTCAGGAGGACCTGAATTCAAATCCAGCCTCAAACACATAATAATTACCTAGCTGTGTGGCCTTGGGCAAGCCACTTAACCCCATTTGCCTTGCAAAATTCTAAAGAAAAAATTCTTTGTATTTTGATATTTTTCAGTCATTTCATCTCATTTCTACATTAAGTTACAATTTTTTTCCTGATAAATTCTCCATTATTTGCTCTAAATTCTGTCTCTTTGGATTTTTCATTTTTTTCCCTTTGAGAGATCTAATTAGTACCCATATTCATATTTATTTCCTTTTTTTACTGCTCTATATCATGAAAGATCTTTCTTGGGGGAGGACTTTTAGAAGCTGCTGTGGTACTTTTCCTTTCACTGAGCTTTTTCAAGTTGATTGCTTTAATGCCTTAATAGTTCTGTATTTGTTGTATGTTATGCTGTGGGCAGCTGGGTGGTACAGTGGATAGAGCACTGGCCTTGGAGTTAGGAAAATGGGAGTTCGAAGACACCAGCTTTGTGACCCTGGGCAAGTCACTTAACCCTGATTGCCTTGTATCAAGGGCCATTTCCCGTCATCCTGATCCATATATAATCACTGGATCCAGATGGTTGTGGAGGAGAAAGTGAGGCTGGTGACTTAGCCCTCACTCAAATCCAATTCATATGCTTGTCATGGCATCACCTCCCTGAAGCCATAGTCTTTTTTGAGAATGAAGGACAAACATCAATTTTATGATATTTATGGTGACAGAGGGGAACTGACTTAGGTATGACTTTTTGCTTAGGTACCTTAATATAAGTTCTGGTACTTTCTCTTCTTTTAGTTGTTTTTTTCCCCTCATCTTTTAGTGGTTTAGCCATTTAATTCCTTTCTAACAATTCTGAGGTGCTGAATGGATGTTGGACTAATATCCCATCTCTTATTTGGCTTTCTTTCCAGACAAACCCCTTTCCTTTTCACTTCAGATAATACTGAAAAAGGTCAAGTAAAGCAATACTAAGTGCTTTTTGGCATCAAAGACAGTTTATTTTCTCCCTAAAAACACAATGGCTGGGGTTAAATTAACAATCAGTTACCTAGTTTGAGGAGTGAGAGTTTTGGCTAGATTACTGCTATAAAGAAAATTCACAAGTCAATGATGAGGAAATGCAAACAGCAATCTGGATGAACAGTCTCAGAGATTTATCATCATAGACAGAACTCTTCTAGGGGACCCAGATTTGACATACTTAAGGGAAAAATTAAAGTTCAAATTGGAATAAATTTTCAAGACATACAACTAACATACAACCGGGAATATGGTTGGGGACTAGGGACAAGAGGAAATGAGCCAAGGTATGGAGACTATTTTTGCCCTAGTGAATACCTATTTATTATTCTAATGCCCAATTCAAAGGCCATTTCTTTCATGAAGCTTTCCCTGATAACTCCAAATGATAATGATTCCTAACCTGACTTCAGAAAGCACTGTTTTATGCATCTCTAATGGATTTTGCATGTGGCACATTCCCCATTTAAAACTTAAGATTCATGAATCCCACCCAAAATCTAAGCACACATTTTTAATGGCTATGGAAGATGAGGAGATGGAAGAATTGAGTTCAAATCTGGCCTCAGACACTTCAACCTAGCTGTGTGGCCTTGGGCAAGCCACTTAACCCCATTTGCCTTGCAAAAACCTAATAAACAAACAAACAAACAAACAAATAAATAATGACTCCCAGAAATAGTCTGATGGCTCCAGAATACAGTGGTGGAAGCCTGTGGTTTATGGGAAAAGTACTGGATGCAAGAAGACTTGGGTTCCTATCTTCCCTTGGACATTAGTAGTAGAGTAACTATGGAAAAGTCACAATTTCTATGAGCCTTAGTTTCTTCAATTATAAAATGGATATATATATATATATATATATATATACATATATATATATGTATATATATTTGTGGACAAAGAGCTTTAATAGAACTTAAAGTACTATATTATTATAGTACTATTATTAATATTGTTATTAAATTACTATTAATTATTAAATTATTAAATTACTATAAATTAATATTATTATATTATTAAAGTACTATTATTAATGATTAAAATATTACTTCCCGTGACCTGTACATAATTTACATTAATGTGGGCTAGAATCATATCTGCTATTTTTAGTAGTTTTATCATACTGCTCACTTATATAAAGCTTATGATCTAAGATGACCATAACATTTTATGCATATCAATGTTAAGCCATTTCCTCTATATCTATACAATGGATTGCCTGACTCTGAACACAATCCTCAGTATTTAATCCTGTTAAATTTCATCATTTTGTTTTCTGCCCATTATTTCAGTCTAAATGCAAGTATATAACCTCTTATCTTATCAGTGATATTAGTTATGCCGCCCAGTTCCATATCATTTGAAAATTTGATAAATCTAAACCAAGTAAGTGATAAAAATGTGAAACATCTCTAGACCAATAACAAAATCTTGTGGCATGCCAGTAGAGACTGCCCTTAGGTTGAAAAGAATCATTACTCATCAAAAATGATACTCAACTAGTTCAACTGTGAAATCTACCCTCAAGTAGCATTACCCAGAGGCAGCCCATATTGTACCACTTTATCCATAAAGACAACTTGGAAAGCTTTAAAACATGAACTTAGACTCCAAGAGATCCTGAAAAACAGAAGAGGATCTAGTGTCTATGGTTCATGGCGCCACAAAGAGGCAGACATGACAATGACTGAACAACCAAAAAAAAAAAAAACCACATTTTACTGAAACACTGATCTCTGAAATTACTTTATTACTCTTTTTGAATTTATATAAATATTTTATGTTTTTTCAACTACAGTGGTAATTTTTACCAATCACTTTTTTGCAAGGTTTTGAGTTTTATAATTTTTCTCTCTCCCTCCTTTCCTTTCCCCCCCTCTCCCCTGACAGAAAGCAATCCAATATAGAAAATTACTTTAATACTTCAAAAAGAACCATAATTTCGTCAGTGTAGGTCACTTTCCACTAATGCAGGTTACAACTCCTCTATGCCTTAGCAGAGGATCTCTATGAGAGGAGATGACCAAAAGAAATGATCAACTGATGGCTAATCTAATGGTGAAGAGCTCTCCATTCTTAGGTAGGGTAGTCATTTCAAGTCAACTGACATTTATATTAAGTGAAAGGGACAGAGACAAGATCTGTGATTTCACTCATTTAGGAAACACCCTACCCCAATATAGGTCTAGTACTTTGTCAGAAGCTATGATCTTAGAGAACAGTCTAGAGCAGAGTCAATTGTAAGTTGACAGTCAACCAAATTAAGATGTAATTGGTAAAAAGATAATGCAACAAAAATAACATTTATGGCTTTCTAAATTAATGTGACAGCAGAGATCCATTTCTACACACACACACACACACACACACACACCCCGTATTTATACATACACACACAAAGTTTTGTGTATACACATACACATAAACACATGCACACTATGTATACACAAACAAACAATTCCATGCATAGAGAAATATTCTGTCTTACCTGTCATATTGCAAGTTCTCTGGTTACTTTCAAAATGATATTGTCGCCTTGCTTGGGCAATATATTCAGCAGCCTCTCTCTCTTGTATTTCTCTGATCTTCTTTTGTCCATATTTCCCAAGGATATATACTCCTAAAAGTTTTTAAAAATGAACTAATTATGGTATCTGATTTATACATTTATGACTATTTTGAACGATCAAAGATAAAATTAAATATTCCTTTTGTGGGGGGAGGAGTCAATCAGGTTTAAATGACTTGTCTAGGTCACACAACTAATAAATAAATGCTCTTTTATACAAAAGACAAAACAATTGTCTTGAGTTTTACAAAACTAAACAATACAAGGAACATGACATAAGTTTATCTGCCAATAGTAAGATCAATAAAATTTTAAATAAAGTATTTACTATGTGTGTGGTACTCTAACAGGCACCAATTATATAAAAGACAAAAAAGTAACACTATTTGCCCTTAAGAAGTTTTACTTACCCTGAGGGGAAAGCAATATAAAAGGCAATCAGAAAAGGACTCAGTAGCAGGTAGTACTGATGCTGAGCATAGAAAGAAGGTTGTTGATTCCAAGAAGCAGAAGAGAGAGTCTATTCCAGGCAGGAAGAGGTAATAACCTTTGCAAAACTGTGAGACAGCATGTCATATTCATGGAACAAATAAGCCAGTTTGGCTAGATGCTATAGTTTGTGAAGGGAAGCAATATGTATAGTTATTTGCATAATTAAGTTAGGAAAGAGGCAGAAACCATGTTAAGAAGAGCTTACTCAATACACAGAACAAGTCTGTATTTGAAACTTTTTAAGCAAGGAAACACTTTGGCAATTGTGAGAAGGATGAAGTGGAGTGGAATGGGTCTTGAAGCAGGAAAACCATAATAATTAAGACTAAAAGTGTTGAGGGTTTGAGCTAGAGAGGTAACCATGTGAATAGAGAGAAGGAAAAGATGGGGCATAAATTATGGAGATAGTATTAACAAACTTGAAGATTGAATTGATGTGAGGGAAAGGAAGAGTAGATGATGACTGACTTTCTGAATCCAAGTAAATGGAAGGATGGAGACACAGTGAGTAGACATAAAGAAGTTAAAAAGTTGGGTAGAGTTTAGGAGAAAAAGGTAAGTTGGTAATGGATAGCTAAATTAATACTCAGAAGAAACTAGGGTTACATAAAAAAATCCAGGAATCATCTGCATAAAGATTATAATTGAACCAAAATAAGTTGATGAGATCATAGATTACCATCTATAGAGAGAGGAAAAAGAGGACACAGGACAGAATCCAAGAGATATATTTAATATTGGGAGGCATCATATGGATGACAATCTAGCAAAGAAGGCTGAGGAGTGGTCAGGGAGTAACAGGAGAAACAAGAGTAAGTAGAATCAGGAAAACCTAGACAGGAGAATATTTAGGAGAAGAGATTCTATATTAACACAGGTTATCAGTTATTAATAATAATAATAATAAAATTTATATAAAGCTTTAAAGTTTACAAAGCACTTGGAATATTATCTCATCTTATCTTCTTGAGAAAGGTAGATAATATTCCCGTTTTTACAGATGAGAAAACTGAGAAAGTCAGGAGCTAAAGTGACTTGTTAAGAGTCACACAGCTAGCAAGTATCTGAGGCCAAATCTGAATTCTGGTCTTTTTGTCTCCAGGACAGATGTAGCTACTTTCTTTTTCTGTTCAAAGGCTTAGCTCTAATTTTCATTAAGTTTTGTCTTATATTTAGCTAAATTCTTTTGACTCAGTAACTTCCACCCACAGTTCCCAGTTCTGCCCTCTGAGACCAAGCAAAAACCAGCGTATTTCTTCTTTCCAATAACAGTCCTTCAAATGCCTGAAGACCTTTATCAAATTCTCAATGGAATATTAAATGCAATGTGTGCAGTTTAGATAAAAACATCTAAATGCAAAAAGAATTAAGATCTCAAAACAAAATTCTACTCAGTTTCAAACAACCATACTTTCATCAACAAAATTAAGGATTTAGTTTTGAGTTTTTTGGATTAAAACACTAATTTTGCCACAAATCTGAGACAGCATGTCATATTCAAGGAATAAATAAGCCAGTGTGTCTAGGTGCCATAATTTGTGAAAGAAAGCAATATATATATATATATATATGTATATATATATATATATATATATATAGTTATTTGTATAATTAAGTTTGGAAAGAATTCTGATAATTAGAATGTCTTATTATTTCTCTATGGCTTTGTGTGGAAATTTATAATCAAAATAAAAGATGAGTCAAATTCTTTGGGAAATTCTTGTCCTTAATTTGTAAGCAGCTTTGTATTTAGTGGTTGTTTAATTAAATTACTAATAATTAAATTAATTAAACTCCTTGTTTAATAGAATTCCATCTGTATGTTCACAAGCACATCAACATTTTCTCTCCCTGGCCTCCTGAAAATTTTAGTAATTATGGCTACAGGATAGTAAAATTTCCTTTTATCTGTTCTTCTGACTCCAGGGCAGACTCCCAACAGAATCTTAAGCTCAAAGAAGACTGATGAACCTCTCAACTGTCCTTCTAGGTCATCTATTAGACTATATCAGTATTACATGGAATTAAATAATAAATATAATAAATCTATATTAAATTTATACAATAAATTAAATAATAAAATCTAAATAAATAAATCACCTAAATCAATTTAAAAAAAAGTACTTGGATCTTTCTGCACAAATACAACAATATAGTTTAAAAAGAGAGAAAGGCAGGAATGGGGGAGGGAGAGGGAAGGGAATTTAAAAAAGGGGAGAGAGAGAGAGAGAGAGTCTCAGAAATAGACTTTAGGCAACTTCTTTAGTGTATTTCCTGGTATGGGGTGACTAGGTGGAGCAGCTTGCCCTGTAGTCAGGAGTACCTGAGTTCAAATCCCTAGCTGTGCGGCCTTGGGCAAACAAACCACTTAACCCCATTGCTTCGAAATAAATACATAAATAAATAAATAAACAAACAAACAAATAAATAAAAGAATGAATTAATAAAGAAAAGAAAGAAAGGAAGGAAGGAAGAAAGGAAGAAAAAAGAGAAGGAAGGAAGGAAGGAAGGAAGGAAGGAAGGAAGGAAGGAAGGAAGGAAGGAAGGAAGGAAAAAAGAAGACATGAAGGCAAAGTTCTGGGTGTTGCAACCCAGTGCCCTGCGGTCTCTCCAGCAGGTCACCGGTAAATGGCACCCAAAGGCAATCTGCCTAATCCAGCTTGTGACAGAGGGGAAGGGGCCCAGCTGGCTAGCTAACACTAGCTTGGGCGAGCTAATACTCATATGAACCTTCTCATTTCATAGAGCAAGTCCAAGGAGCTTTTATAGATGAAGCAAAGGAGAGAGACGAATTTGAAGATATAATGTAATTTTTTTTTTACATTGTAAAAATGAAAATAAAATAAATTGTAAAACTCAGCGGCTAAAAGGGAAAGGTCCGTCTCTGGGCCTCCGCTTTGTCATCGGTCAAAAGAGGGCCGAGGGCGTGCGAGGCTCGGGCCCCTGCGCCCCGGCGCCCGCACCCACCTCCGAGGACTGTGCCCACAAACAGGCATTTCTTCTTGTGACGTTTCAGAAAATTCCACACGGACTTCAGCATCTTCCGGTCCCGGAGGGGCGTGTTGGGGGGCCGTGGGGGGCGCACGCAGGAGCAGGGGGCGCGGGCCGAGGCAGCCGACGCCTCGCCCCTTCCCGGTCCGGACCCCAGTCAGCCGAGAGGCGGGGCGGCGCGCAGAGCCGACTGAGCCGTCCGGGCCGCCGTCCCGCCCGCCGCCGCCGCCGCGGCTGCCTCGGGCCGGAAGGCCGCGTCCGTCGCGCAGTCGGGCCCGGGTGTGCGCAGCATCCGGCGGTCCCCCCCGGAAACGGCCGCCGCCGGCCTCCGACGTTCCGCCGCCGCGAGATGGAGGAGGAGACGGCTGCCGCGGCGCCCCGGGTCCGGGTGCCGGCGGAGGAGCGGGAGGCGTGGATGGAGAGGGCCGCGCTCATGGTGAGGGGGCCGGGCCTGGGCGGGGCCTCTTCCGCGCACTCTGACCCGCTGGGAGGGAGGCGGCGGCCGGGGGCCTCCCGGGCCGGCACCGGGCGGGGGCGCGCACCTGGCGCCGTGCGCACCTGGCGCCGGCCCGAGTGAGCTCGGGGTCCCCGAGGCGGGCCGGGACCCGCTCTTGGCCCCTTCCCCGCGCCGCCAAAAAGTACTGTCCTAGCTCGCCCCGGCAAGCACTTGCCCACCCTTTAGCCCCTCTCATGCCCCCCACATCGTGGGGGTCCCTGGCCCGGCACCATTTCTTTCCTGCCAGAAGGGCCGGACGCGGAGATCCGGGTTCAGCCTTCTCTCCGCCTCGGTTTTTTAAATAAACATATTCCCAAAGACAACTCCAAAGGCTCAAATACAGGAGAATTAAGTGAGATCATAGAGACAGGCATCGCTGTGCAAGTAACGGCTCCCATTCACCATACAGCGTATTTATTAACTGCTGGTGCTTTGCAGGATTCTAGATCCGGAGCTCCAAGACAAGGGCCTTCCTCCTAGAATAGACCCAACTATGGGCACGCAGAGCTATGCTCGGACTCGCGAACACGGGTCTGCAAATCCTGCTTCTCACATAGTATATTGAAGACAATATGGATATTGCAGGGGAAGGGGAAAATTTCGACAGTGATACACTGTTGTTGGAGTTGTGAACAGGTCCAATCATTCTGGAGAACAATTTGGAACCGTGTCCAAAGAGAACTATAAAACTGTGCCCTTTAACCACTATATCTGTATCATAAAGAGATTCTTAAACACCTCCCCCTTCCAAAAAAAAAAAAAGGAAAAAGGACCTCTCCTTTAAAAATATTTATAGTAGCTCTTTTTGTGGTGGCAAAAAATTGGAAGTTGAAGGAATACTCATCAATTGGGAAATGCCTTAGTTGTATATAATTATGAGGGGTTTCTGTGGTATAGGAAATGACAAGCAGGATGGTTTCAGAGAAACCTGGGAAGACTTAGATGAATTGCCACAAAGTAAAATGAGAACACTAATAGTGCTATTGTATGATGATGTGACTGTGAATGACATTCTCCACAATACAGTGATCCTTGTTATTACATGTAAATTGGACACAAATATAAACTATAGGGGCGGCTAGGTGGGGCAGTGGATAAAGCACCGGCCCTGGAGTCAGGAGTACCTGGATTCAAATACGGTCTCAGACACTTAATAATTGCCTAGCCGTGTGGCTTTGGCCAAGCCACTTAACCCCATTTGCCTTGCAAAAACCTAAAACAAAAAAGCAAATATAAAATATAAAAATTTAAGTCCTGCTGACATATTGGTGGGTTGACTCCACTCTCTCAAGTACTGATTCTTAAGTCATTATTGTGTGAAACTGTTTCTCATTAGTTTCCTGTGTCAGTGAGATCATAGATCCATTTTTTTACCCCGTATTCCCAACTACAATATGCCCTCCTTGAGGCCAAGGATTTTTTTTTACTTTCTTTGAATTTCCAGCACTTAACACAATGCCTGGCAAAGTGTTTTAATCAACAGTTATTGATAACTAGAACTCAAAGCTCATCTGTACAATGCATTCATGTTATAGTTGTGAAAACTAAGGCTTAGGGATGTTAACTGTATCTCCTAAAGTCACTCGATTAGTAAGTATCAGAAACAGAATTTGAACCCAGACCCTCTGATTCCAAAGTCAATATTCTTTCTGTTGTACTGAACCTTTATCCTCATTTTATTGTAGTTTTTGTGTTTTTTGTTTTGTGGTCATCTCTGGGTCCTGATTTCTGCGTCAAATATTTATTAGCAAATTTCTTATGAGAGCTTGTCTAAATGCATTATAACTTTAAATTATATAATAGGAAAAGCTCTGGACCTCAAAAATGAAAGCTCTAGGTTCAAAACCAATTCCTTCATTTTCTATTATGGAAATAATTTTGCAAATCACTTTAGCCTGTGTATGAGCCTTGATTTCCTCATTTGTAAATAGAAATAATATCTTAACTACCCAAAATGCAGACTTTGTATATAGAAAAGACTTTGTAACCTTTAAAGTGTTATATGCATGCAAGGAATTCATTATTCCTTTCCTTCTTTAGCTTCTCTAGTAATACCTTCAGTGTTGGCTGTCTTCAGTTTAATTAAATGATGTCACTAACATGTTTCTTAATTTTATCTACAAAAACATCAATCTTCTCTTCACTAGTTTCTAATTTCTCTACTCACATTCTTTTGACTTTGCTGTATATTTTACCAGTTGGTTTCACTATGTCTAACAATTTTCATTTCTTTCCAGTTCCCTTTGCCCACTCTCTATTTCAGACAGATTTTTTAATACTCCCATTTCAAGTGATTCTCTGTTCTTTCTAGTGCCTGCACTACTGTCTACATAAAAATAATTTCATACACACAATTCAAAACTCACTTTCTCCATAAACTTTACAGCACTATATAAATGTGTAATTATATCATCATCATCATATTTTCCTTAGTGAACACAAATTATGTATCTTTGTGAAAAAGTTCACACATATATATATATATAATTGTAACATTTATTGATCTACCTTGTCTCATCTTTTGTATCATAAGGCTGTCAGAGATAAAAACAAAACTTTGTTGCCTATAATTAATTCCTTGTAGCTTTTTTATAGTATCACATGTTCAATAACTAACACATATTAGTAGTAACAATATTTTAAAAGTGAAGCATTGCTACAGTATCTTACAGACCAGGTTATATCAATTTCTTTTTCACCTTGCAGTAGCAAGTAGAGTAGAAATGGAGGGAAAAAAAAATCTAACTACCAATTGAAGTCTTCTCAGGAAACTATAGAAATAGAATTTAAGTTTATTTTCTCCTCCAATGTTAACTTAGTTGCAAAGAATAGAAGCTTTATCTTCTGTATTTTGCATTATGTTTGAACAGGAGAAAGGCTTAGCTTTCTTTTCCTTTCTTTAAGCAACTTTTTTTTTAATACATCACTGGTTAATTTTTCACACTTAAAAATTTAATTTAAGCATCTTTTTTTTTGCCCAAAGATTTTGGAATTCATCCAAATAGAAAAATTTACAAGCCCTTACTTTGAAATCAGGCAGTGTTTGATTATGCACTAAAGCTAAATCAATCAGTATTAATTGTTTTAAATAAACAGTGTTATACTATCTGGATTGTAAATGCCTATCCCTCAATTTATACATCATTGTACTGAGTGGTTGTGGATTACTTGCCTATTGGTTTGGTTTGTGATAAATTATCTGGTTTCCTAAATTTCAAGGAAAAGAAATTCCAGAAAATAGAGAATTAACTGATAATAAATTACAAACATATATTTTACTGAGAACTATCAAGTATGATTTTAGCTGTCTGGATATGGCCAAATCTGGAGCCAACAGATTAATTGAATCTGCTTGAAGAACATGAAGGTGAAATTTCAATCTTGATAAATCATCAGTATTTTTTTTTGCCAGAAGTTTACCTGAAAATGATCATGCACCTGCAATAAGCAAATGGCTATTCATTTGGAATGGGAAAAGATCTAAAAGAGAGGGAGCAAACAAAAGATGGTGTAGATCTCTTGCTTGTTTTGTCAATACTGTAATTCTCCTAAATTATTAAAGTTTGAAGATTTGAGGTCAGTTTTAATTCCTTCCTTACTCTTACCTTCCTTTATAATGTCTTTTTCTTTTAGTTCCACAGTCACCTTGGTGTACTCTTATTAACTTTTTCCCTATATCTGGACTATTTATTTCAGTCTTCCCCTCTTTATTCCATCCTGCTCACAACCCCAGATTGAGATTATTTCTGTCATAACTGACATAGAAATCACAGATGCTGAAACAGAATGGATCTCAGAAGTTATAGCAAAATAAGGTTTTAGTACTGGGTAAGAACCTATATATTATGTAATTCAATTTCATCATTTTATAGATATGGAAATTGAGAGTTCAAGAAGTAAAGGGTCTGACTCAGAAACACAACTCATAAAAAGCTGAACTAGGATATGAACCCACCTCTGTTTCTAAATCTACTTTTCACTATAATCTGACCATTTATTACCATTTTTGTCACTACTGCCTATAGTCCCCAACAAATGATCTCCAGTAATTTGTTACTTTATGAACTACTATTGATTAAAACAAAGAAATAACAACAACATCAAATGTCATGCATGTAACTTACCTCTGTTGGTCCTAGTTCTTGCCATCGTATCCAAACAGGAAATCTGACCACTCCACATATTGTTGTTGCTTGTTCTCCTCAAAAAATAACCATGACAACATGAATTGGATTTGAATGAGGAGGGTTTGGGTATGAATCACCCTGGATACAATGGGCAGGAACCTTGGCTTTTTTTTTTTGAAGCTATCTATTACACCCTCTCCTCATCACTACATCTAGTCTCTTTCATACTTAACTTTCCTTCAGTTGATACTTTGGATGGTGGGACTTAAGAGTCTTCATCATCATGGATGCCCACTTATCAATTTACTCTGATTTGATGATATTGTTAATTTCTTCTTAAATGTGGTGCATTGTACTTAATGAATATTTAATATTTAGTAAATAATAGGCATTCAACAAATATTTATTAAATTGAATTAAGGGACAGTGATAGAGAGAAGAGTGTATAGTTCCTGGAGTCAGAGGACCTGGGTTTAAATTCTAGCCTTGACATTTATTCCACTATCTGGGAAAAATGATAAAACCAATAGCGAACAGGTTCCCACAACAAAGACATAAGACCAGGAGCACTACAATGAGAAGTGTAATAATGTCATTCAAGGACATCAATGCCATTGCAGTGTTAGAATTGAAGTTACCTCTCCATGCATATTTCTGGTCCACAGATATTCCCTATTTATGTGCCCTTCCATATGTGTTCTCTGATCATATGTGCTTTTTGTGTGTGCCTCTCCATGTGCATATACTTTATATGTCCATTCTTTTTATTAATATTGAATGTATTTTTGGAAGTTACATCTTATGTTTTATAAAGCAAATGTTTTGCTACTACTTTTTCTACACTGCCATGTCATTAAATGCCTTTGGTTTCAGTAAATTTTGTGCATTGCTGACTATTAAAATGTGAATACATCAAGTAGGGAATGATGAACTATAGTTTTTGCGAATGCCGACTCATCAATTACCTAGACCTTTGAGTAGACTACCCTGCAAGTTGTTTGCCCAGTTGTTATAGTTATTTCCCAGAATTCTCTTTTATAAACTCTGTTCCTAGAAAACTGACATATTATTCATCATCCCTTCAACATGTCTCATGAATTCTCAATTCTTCATTTTTATGTCTTCGAATAGAATTCAAACTTTTCTGCTTCACTAAATCCTATCACTCCTTCAAAACTATCTATATTATGAATATTTCCTGAACCCTCCAAAAGTGATCAATGTCTCTAATCAAAATTTTAAACCAACACATTTAGCACATAATATATTTACATAGATACATTTGTATATTTTATGTTCATATTTTTTTAAAAAATCAAATGTTTATTGAACTTCTACCTAATTAAATATGGAAACAAAAAGAGGTATTTCTACTCCTTTTTTTTGAAGAGTATTTTATTGGTGGATCATGATTTTTATTGATGGAGGAATGCAGATTATCACCTGTTCTCCAATTTATAATCTTTGAGAATTATCTGATACTGTGAGAGTCTATTGGCAAACAATTATTAAGTGAGAGCACCCTGCAATGCTTTGGTTAAGTGAGAGATTAAGTCCCTAACTAAAACCAATATGTATCACAGTTAGTACTTGAATTTGTGTCCTGTCTTAAAACCAGTTTTCTATCCATCACACTTTGCTGTCTCTTAATCTCCGTTCTTAAAGACATTTTAGTTGGGGAGATAAGATATACACAAGAAATATTAATACAATATAGGATTTGTGCTGTAGGACTTACATTCAATAGGCATTTTAAGACTCCATGACAAGTTGTATTCAAAGAAAGATTCAAAATACCAGAAGGATTGGTAGGATTCAGAAATTCAGGGAGACATTGGTGCCCTGTGAAAAATAAAGTGGGAGTATATGAGATATGTTAAGAAGACTGTGATTAATTAGTAAAGTGACTTGAAGCATAAGATTTAGTGTAAAAGAATAGTGTGAGGTAATATTGAAAACTAGAATGATAGGACTTTGGCTCCCTGTGAGAGGTAAGTGCTTTAGGGTAGCTGGGCAGTTTAGTGGATAGTGCACTGGCCCTGGAGTTAGGAGGACCTGAGTTCAAGTTCAGCCTTAGACACTGGCTCTTACCAGCTGGGTGACCCTGGGCAAGTCGCTTAACCCTGATGGTCCTTTATCCAGTTGTCCTGATTCATATCTGAACCCTGGAGCCAGATGGCCCTGGAGGAGAAAGTGAGGCTGGTGACTTAGCCAGCACCCCCTCGCTCAAAAACAATTCATGTGCTTGTCATGGCATCAATTCTTTGTTGGCATGGTCTTTTTCAAGGAGAAAGGACAAACGTTATGCAATAGGATATGACTAAGGGTAACAAAGGTAGAGTAAGGGCAGAACCAAAATGCAATGGCAGCAGGCTTTCCTGTGAAGGCCTTTCCTGGGTCCACTCCCTGCTCAAACAGTGGAGATTAACTAGAGTTGAGACTCTAGAGTGTTAGTGTCAAACTCAAATATTGATTAACTTAGAAAACCACAAATTAACACTTTCATGCTTTACTGTATTTTTCTTTATTTTGTTAAGTATTTCACAATTACATTTTAATATGGTTCCATTTGTGCTAGGGAGTGCTTTAAATTGACTCATTGGCAGCCATTTTAACACTCCTGCTCTGGAGTAACAAGTAATTTATGTAGGTGAGAAAAGGTGAGGTAGAAAGCTCTAAATATTTGTTTTTAAAATTTTAGATTTATTTCAATAAGCAATAGAGAGATGTCATGGATGTTCTACAACTGTGGGTTCAAATTCAAATAGGAAACCAGCCTCCTAAACCAGGCCACATCTTGACTTAGAGAACCACATAATAACATTATGTTCTATTGTATTTTTATTTATCTTATTAAATATTTCCTAATTATATTTTAATCTGGGTCAAGCCTAACTGTGGAATGGTGTGGGCTGTGGACTGTGTACTGCCTAAGGACTGAGTGTTTGATACCTCTGTTCCCGTTCCCATATTTTCTCTAATTCCCACCCACCCCCATAACTTGTCTCCCTAGTATCATATTTGAAGTTGTCTTTTGCCTCCTTCTTCACACAAGTTAAAACGTGCTGTTCATTTATATTCACTATGCATGTTTTGTTTTCCTTTTGCCTACTTGTAATTTTGACTTTTCTGAGATTTTGATGTTTCATGATTTGCGCCTTAGGGCATTACCAGAACTTTATTAATATTAAAAAGTTGGGATTTTGTGGCATTGACCAGGTTAGGATTATCAAAAAGAATTATCCAGTTGCCCACATGAAATCTAACTCAGTTCTCTTCAATCAATGAAACAACATTTTTATTTTTTGAAAGATTTTATTTATTTTGAATTTTACAATTTTCCCCCAATCTTACTTCCCTCCCCTTACCCCTCACACCCCCCCAATTAAGGTAGTCTGTTAGTCTTTACATTGTTTCCATAGTATGCATTGTGAATCAACATTTTTAAAATAAATACTATGTACTAGATAGGTACTGTGCTAAATGTTGAGGATATAAATGCAAAAAAGGAGTCAGTCTCCCCTAGGAATCTTATTCTACTTACTTCACTGGGCTAGAATATAGTAACATTCAAATGAGTCAAATGTTCTGAGTCCTAGTATGGGAAATAGAAATTATTTCCACCATCATATTTTAGCCATGTAAATGGTTAAGCCAATCTCTTGTTCCTTTTGTGCTTTCATTAAAATGAAAGTCATGATGTGAAATGCTGACTGAATGTAGGTCCCTGCTAAGAAGGCAAAATGTGTGAAATTCAAGCCTTCTGGCAAGCATTCTATTTACCTTCAAATTGTTTTATTCGTTTTTAATTTGTGGAATAAAATAAGCTCTTCCATAACATAATATAATTTTAAAAAGGATGAATGCAGGTAGTTTTGACTGTGAACTGAGCTCTGCTGCCTTCTTTACAAAAATGATTAGATTCAACTGTAGAAGACTCTTGTAAAAATAGCATTGGAAAGAATGATTGAAAAAATTTGGAAGTACGAGCAGTTTTGGGGCAGCACAGTGGTGCAGTGGATCTTGTCTAGAACTCAGCACAGTGCATGGCATGAAGTAAGCACTTAATAAGTGGTTGTTGAGGTTGATTTCAAATATAGTTCTCTTTCCAATATACCACTGCTTATATATACTATATATATATATATATATGGTATATATATATACCAATATATACTGCTTCTCTGATATATAATTGCACCTGAAAAGATCTGTAATTTTATGTTAGTGCTCTTTTCACTGATACAAACTGAATAACTTAATAGGTAGTTTTATGGAATTGTTGTGATCAGAAAATATATTCTCCTGGGCAGAGTCAGCCTTATGTTGAACTTTCTACATATCAAGGCTGAATGAAACTTGGACAATACTTGTAGAATTTCCAGCTTGGTAAGACCTGCCAGAACTTGTACTCCATTTGTTGTAGCCTTTGAGAACTCAGGATCTTCTCAAGACCTTGGTAAGGCATAAGCCCATATATCTGCCTATAAACTTATTTGCTTAAGTTATTTGTTTAATGTCTTTTTATGAAGTGAATAGAATTTGACAGTGGTCCCAATATGTTCTATAGAGTGATCTTTTTACCCAGGTTAAATATTTAACACCTAACTTGGGAAAACCACTTAAGATTGGTTATCTAAATTATCATAGTCTTTTTAGTATTTTTTTAAAATTTAGTTTTTTAACATTTAACTTAATTTTTATTCATGCTTGCTTTGGGATAGGGACTCGATCATTCAGTAAAAACATCTTGGTTTCTTTATACATTCACCATATTTTCTTTTTAGTATTGACAATAAATAGTCTGTAGAATCACAAAAAGAATGTAATTGATGAACTATATAAACATGAATGAGAGATAAGATAGGATATAGAAGAGTTGGAGAAAAGCAGAATAAAAGTAAGGAAATAGGAACGACATAAACATTCTCAATTGCCAAAAGTTGTAAGGTATATAATGTACTAGTATTCCACAATGCAGTGTAATCCTGGCAGTTTTTCATTAGAACACGCCTGATCTCAGAATGGTATTATATGGGTTCGGCTTGAAATGTATTCCCACTTCCTCTGGTACTTTTGCTCTAAATTCCCTGCTTTTCCTTCATGTTTGAAATGGCCCAAATGTGGCATAATAAATCTCCTTATGTGTTGTTTTACAAAAGAATCCTGGTTACATTGTCTCATTTCATGTACTCGTTTCTAGTAACTCTCTCACTGGTGCACTTAGCTTCTTCCCCCCCCCTCATTTTTCTAAACTTCCAGCCTATTTGTCCCCCTTTTTTTGTCATTTAAACTAGATTCAAACCTGAGCTGTTGATAAAGATCTAATTGGTAAAATCACTATGGTGGAGAACAAGTAATCCAAGTCTCAGCATGTAAGTACTTGAGTTGTGGAACAGCAAGCAGTCTTCTCTGACAAGAGGGTCTATTAGAAGTAGTTAGAAATCAAATTCTACCTCAGCTTTTTTCATGCTATTTCATGTATCTGATCACATACATACCCATGCTAGTTTTGTGTAATGTTGTGAAGTATAAAGATCATTTGGAACCAAAAATATTCCTATCATCATCAACATTCCACATTTTTTCTGGTTTTTTTGCAAGGCAGTGGGGTTAAGTGACTTGCCCAAGGTGATATACCTAGGTAATAATTAAGTGTCTAAGGCTAGATTTCAACTCAGGTTCTCCTGACTTCAGTGCCAGTGTTCTATTCACTGTGCTATCTTGCTGCCCCCGTCATTCCCCTTTTCTTTAGATTATTCCACTTATCTACCAGTCTATGAATGAATATACATACCTATATATACCTTCCATACCTATAAATAAACATATTTGAATTCAACATTCCTTTTTAATTTTTAGTACTTTCTTGGTTTTCATCCCATTCATTAACTATTTCCATGTCTGCCCTTACTTCATAGGTTTCTCATGATTTCTACTTAAGTCTTCTTTAGCTTTTGTTTTCTTCCATGGCTGCTGTTTCACAACTTTACTATCCTTCTTTACCTCTCTGCAATTTAACTGACCTTTCTGTCCCATTTAACGGCCTCTCCTCTAGATTTTTCTTCTTATGACTTGGGACACTACTGCTAGCTGGATCTCTGCCTCTCCATCTCTTTGCACCTTCTCATTCTCCTTTGCAGAATCATCATCCATCTCCTGTCCCCTAATTCTGGATTTCTCAGAAGACTCTTTATTGAGTTTTCCTTTCTTCTTTCTATATAAATCCTCTCTCATAATTTAGTAAACTCCTGTGAGTTTAATTCTCATCCCTATGTACATGACTCAAATCTATTTATCTAGCCCAAATCTTCCCTTTTAACTACAGACCACATTGCCAGTTTCCATTAAACCTATTTTCACCCCATTTTCTTGTAGATGTTTCAAACTCAGCACATTCAAAATAAAACTCATTCCCTCTCCTATTTTTTGTTGAAGGCATCATCATCAATTCAATATCAACCTGTGTTCACTGGATCCTTATTGAAGTGCTGGATACTGGGATCAAAAATCAAAATCAAAACCAAAGTAATAGCTGAACTTACATTCAACAGTGAGGAAATATACATGGACACAGATTAACACAAATTTTATATAAAATAAATATGAACATTTTGGGGTAGGAGGACTAACAATTGAGGGAATCAAGAAAGGTCAAAATTCTTTTTTTCCTTCTAAGGTAAAATACAACCTTTCTACCTTGATATTTAAAGACCCTCATAGAGTAGTTGCAGCCCATCTCTCCTAATTTACTTGACATCAATCCCCTTTCTATATTCTTTATTTCCCTGAACATGGCATTCTGTTTTCTTCCATAACTTTATACAGGTTATCTTCCATACCTAGAATGTACATCTGCCTCACCTTAGCACTGTCAATTACATCAAAATGACTTCCCCAAAGCCTGGAGCCAAACAGAGCAGGTTAGGCTCTAGGGAGAGTCAGGAATCAAACAGAAGTTTAATTTCAAAGAGAGGAAATGACTTGCAAACAAGATGGGGATATAGTACATGTACCAGGGCCCTGCAGTATGGACCCAAGGCAGTGTGGGGAGATCTCAGTACTTATACCTATGACTACTATAGTCCTAACAATGAGGAGCAACAGGGATAATCAGACAAGTTTGATGCATGAACTTCATGACCTGAACAAGGGTACTTGTCCTGTGCTTGTCTGAGTTGAGAGAACACCTGTTGCTGGTCAAAGCAATACAATAATTATGAGATTTTTGCCAGAGGGTGAGATCATCCAGAAGGTGAACACAAAGGATTGTTGTTATGCCAAGCTCAGGACACAGCTTATTTGCTGGGTCTTAATTCTAGAAAACAGAGTAACTCCTAATATTCTGATAACATGTTTAATATCCTTAATTTACTTAAAATAATGCATCATGATACTGTTGTTCCATAATTTGTCCAGCCATTCCCCAACTTATGGGGGCTCTTAGAGTTTCCAATTCTTTGCTACCAAAAAAAAGAGCTGTTATAAATATTTTTGAACAGAGTGATCTTTTCCTCTTTAATCATTTTGGGGTACAAGCCCTGTAGAGTTACAGCTGAAGTAAAGGATAGTAATGCATAGTTTTAGTGATCTTTGGAGGATAACAACTTATTTTTCCAGAATGGCAGTAATACGTCATATTTTTATCAATTGTGCAGTTATGTGTTTTCTCATAGCCCACAACATGTCATTTTCCTTTTTTGTGTTTTTTTTTGCATGAGTTCTTTCTTTCATCACAAGGTGGACACTTCAGACAGTCCTAAAAGCTATGGTTTACTTACTTTGTACATAGCCTCTTTCACCTCTGGGACAGATGCATCTCTTCTCAGATGTAATTGCTTAAAGTGTATAATTACTACAGTTATTTGGGAGCAGGATATGGGGAGAACATCAAGCATATTAATATTTCTTTTTTTTTTTTGGCAAGGCAATGGGGTTAATTGACTTGCCCAAGGTCACACGACTAAGTAAGTATTAATGTCTGAGGTCATTGAACTCAGATCCTCCTGACTTCAAAGCTGTGTCACCTAGCTGTCCTAAACATTAATATTTCATTCCAGTACAGTACTTTACTTTTTTAAATAGTGAAAACTTGTTGTAAGCATGTGAAAATGTAATTGTCTCATCTTGCTTTTGTGTTTTGGATAGGCAAAAGCATTTAAAAGGGTTTGATACCTATAGCTAGCATTTATATAGTACTTTAAAATTTGCAAAGTACTTTACAATTAGTATCTCGTTTGATCCTCACAACAATTCAAGAGATTTATTGTCTACGTTTTACAAACGAAGAAACCAAGGCTAACAAAGGTGAAGTGACTAAACCAGGGGCACAAATTAGCAAGTGTTTGATTTAAACTCAAATCCTCCTGATTCCAGATCCAGTACTCTAATCTCAGTATTGCCTGTCTGCCATATAGATACACACACAAAAAAAGAGGATTCAGTATTTCAGAGGAAGGATGGATTCTGGATTATGAATTTTTCAGGACAAGTACAAAATACTGCTGATAGAAATAAATTTTGGACAGATGGATTTAGTACTGTTTCATAAAAATACTCCTGGAGCCTTGTATGTTTCATATATGTATTTTATTTTTAGAACTGTTCTCTCAGACTCAGTTTCCTGTAAAATGGGAATGATAACTCCTATCTCACAGGATTGTTGTGAAAATCGAATGATATATGATAATGTAAAGCACCATGTAAACCTTAAGTACAATATAAAAACTAGTTATTATTTTTGCTTCAAATTTGAATATTTTATGACAGATTTCATTTATTTTTCTTAACAGGCTAAAGAAGCTCTAGAAAATGGAGAAGTTCCTGTTGGGTGCCTTATGGTCTATAACAATGAAGTTCTGGCAAAGGGGAGGAATGAAGTTAATCAAACTAAAAATGTATGTTGCCTAAAATACCTGAATCCTAAGCAGACAGAGATAATGATAGTAAAAGGAGTAAAAAGGATGTGCTAGTTGTAAGAAAAGGAGGGTGTATATGTAATCAGTTTTTAAAAAAGAAAAATTTCCACATATTGGTTCCTATGCGATAGTGCCATTTTCATTTTGACAGACTTTTTTCTAATGCTAAAGCTAACTAATATGAATAGTAAATCCAGTGAAGTGGTCCCATGTATTCTAATTTGCATTATTTAAAGTTATAATTATATAAAAATATGGTAATGGTTCCAGCCCAGTGGAAATATACAGTGCAAAATTTTACTTTATGGAAGTCACAACAGACTTATTTATATGATTTACATATGAATAGCACCTCAGCTGAGTCTGAACAGTTCATCTGCTCTTCTAAACCTATTTACTGTTGCAAATCCTAAGGCTGCCCAGCACCCTCAGCCTCTAATTCTGGTTTCTACAACTCATTGTTTAATTCTATGGTGACATCTATAATGGTACAGTTAGCAATGGCAGTAGGAAAAGGGTGAGAAAAGAGAAGGAAAACTCCTGTAATTTGCAACTGAACCTGCTTCTCACCAGGGTCTTCTACTTTTCTTGCTTTCCTAGTGCATAGTAGAATGTGTCCTATCTTTTAAAATCTGCTCTATTCCACCATACCTGAAGAAAGCACCTTTCTCAGGTAAGACCTACAGCCTCACTTCATTTCCAAAATATTTTCAGTTCCCATTTTTCTACTTCACTTTGTTCTGAAAAATCAGAATATCTCTAAAGGATTCTATGCTGTGATAAGTGGAAAGTAAGTTGTTTCCTTGCTTTATCCCATTAGGAGACTTCCATAGTTCTTCTGTCTCTAATCATTTGGAGTTCTTACCTCTGCTTTTTATCACTGTCAGTGCTGGGTTATTTGGGGTAGTTTTGAAGGAAGGTTGTGTCCTTACATTTAAGTATCTCAAGGCATATTGTTCTACTAGGCATCCTAAGTAGGAATTCTGAATGCTACTATCAATCACAGTTATATCAAGTCCTTTATTTTCCTAAAAGGTCATTTCTTCTCTTTTCCCTCTACCCCCCCCCCCCACCTTCTCCATATGATTATACTTTTCCTGGATCAATTGTTCTTGGCTGTAAGCTTATATTATTTGCCTTCTGTAATGTAATACTCCAAGTTTTCCATTCCCTTTTGGTGTGGCTGTTGATCCTGACTATGGTGCCTTAGTCCTTGAGTTCTTTCTTTCTGGTTGCTTGCAGTATTTTTTTTTCTATGACCTGGAAGCTCTCAATTTTGGCTATGTTGTCCCTTAGAATTTATTTTAGTTAGATTCTATTTTCATTTTAAGAAATCTGGTTGTGTTTTGGGACTCCCCTCCCTCCTCTTCTTTTTTTTTTTTTGATAATGGCTTTCAGGAAATTCATTGAGTCTTAAATTTTTCTCCTCTCTGTTTTCTAGGTAAGTTGTTTTTGCTGTGGGATATCTTATATTTTCTTCTATTCTTTTGATTTTGTTTTAATATTTCTTGTTGTCAGTGACTCCTTGGTCATTGTATTAGGTCCTGTTATCTGCCTTCCAAATCAACACATCACTAAAGGAAGAGTGGGGCTCAGATAGGCTCCTGCTTCTTTGTTCATGTCTATAAATATGTCCCACATTTATCATGGCTTACTGGAAGTCCACAGGGGCTTTTTATAGACCTTATATATAGCTGCCTGAAACTTTTGATGGCTGTCATCATCATAATGGTAGCAGTTAGCATTTATGTGGTGCTTGAAAGTTTGCAAAGTGCTTTACATGTTTGGTCCTCACAACAGGCAGATGCTAGTATTATTTCCATTTTACAGATGAATAAATTGAGGTAGGTAGAGGTTAAATGACTTGCCCAAGGTCATATGGATGCCTGGTGTTTAAAGGCAGCATTTGAATTCAGATCTTCCTTGCTCCAAGTCCCAGACTCTACTATGAGCCTTCTAACTATCCAGCTACAATATGATACTGCCCGACATGTTCAATGACTAAAGTAAGTACTTGGGATCCCAGTGGGGTCAGCCCACAGACTGTTTATAATCCTGTATTCACCAGTTCTCTTCTATTCCTATTATATTTTGGCATGACCCTGCCTCTGATCCAGGGTTATGATGCTATTTCAGTCATGGTATAAATCCTTACTTCTTTCTTTATATTGGAGTCCCAGTATGAACAAGCTTGTCTACATATTCCTGAGGGAAAATTTCACTGAGGTCTTCATTCTTACATCGTCTTTGATAAGAGTCTCCAGTTTATTTTTCATTTCTGGACTCTACTAGTCTTAGACTTCCAGATAAAAACATCGTTTTATACATATCACCCTCAGGACGATGATCAGATAAGACAAAATAATGTACATACTCTAGTAAAACCTTTGGTGCTATATCTTCTGGTACCATCTAGATTACTTCTCTCTGTAGAATTCTTTATGCTTTATTCATTTATCCAGAATATAAATCTGTACAAAACTAAGATTACTTCCCTTTTTTTCTTCTCTTACTTTATGCATAAATAATCTTCTGAGACATTATTTTGCAGAACAGGTGGAAATCTGTATTGGGAGAGAGAGAGAGAGAGAGAGAGAGAGAGAGAGAGAGAGAGAGAGAGAGAGAGAGAGTTTTTTTAGCAGTAACTCCCTATACCAATGGAATTATAAGTCTGGTCCCCCAAAAAAACCATATATCAAAATTCTTACATTTAGTAATAATCAGGGAAAATTGAAATCTTCCCAAGGTGACTTGTACTGCATTCTATAAATACTTGTGTCATAAGACAAATTGCAGACCACTATTACATCCTACATATCATTAACATGATTAAGATACCCCTGAGTATGAGGTATTATGTCTGTTTATCCTTCTGTAATATACACATTAACAAAATTTTCTGAAAAAAAATGGAAAAATGATCATAGGATTCTTCTTATCACAGATAAGTCTTATGATCTACCAACATGAATTCCCATCTTCACTCCTGTGTTCCACTTACCATTGATCAGATAGGCTTACTTGGAATAGAAACTACACCTTTTGAGTCTTTACTTTTACCTCTCCTAATTTTGGATGGATAAAAAGAGTACCTTATTCAGGATATCACAGAGTCTAAGATTTTAAATGAACCTCACTTATACCTATTCAAAAATTCCTTTCAAAACATCCCCAGCAAATGGTCTTTCTATTTTGATCTGATGAACTCCAATGAGGAATCCACTATGTCCTGATGGAGCCCATATTTCACTTCTGGTTAGTTCTAATTTTTAGGGATTTTTCCTTTTATGGAGCAAAAATCTGCCTCCAACTTTTGCTCATTGCTACCAGATCTTCCTTCTGCCTAGAATCTCCTACAAGAACTTCCTTCATAATAGCTCAAAACCCACTTTCTATGAGACCTTTCATGGGTATACACCCAAACTCCCCAATGAATCAGTGCCTTCCCTCTGATATTATTTCCCACTTATACTGTATATAACTTGTATTTACATTGTTATTTGCATGCTGTCTCCCCTATTAGAGTATGAGCTCCTTGAAGAGGGGCCAAGTGTTTGCCTTTCCTTGTAAATACTTTGCTAAATAAAATATAAGTGCTAAATAAAAGCTTGACTGACTGTTTACCTGTTTGACAAGCCAAAGAGGTCTCTTTCCCCCTCCATATAGCAATTCTTCAGATGTTTGAAGCTTTCATAACCCATATAAACCGTTTCTTCTCCAGTTCAAATGTCCTCTCCTCTCCTAGTTTCTGAAGCAGATCCTTCTATGAAATGTTTCCTAGACCTCTAACCATTCTAACTACCTTCTTTTGAACACATTCTGGTATAAAAAGTATTGCTAGGAATTGAATACAATGCCCCAAATATAGTTTATCTTCTCTATGTTTGGGAAATCATTTGGCTATAATATCACACTTATGACTCAGTTTGGGTTTGTATTTCACTAAAACCCCCATATCATTTCCAAATGAACTGCTGTTTTTTGAAGTTGTTTTTTCCTATTACAGCCTATTCAACTTGATCTATTTTTTTTTACCCTATCAAGATGTTTTTGGATCTGAATTTTGTCAGTTATTGTGTTAAGTATACCAGCAAGCTTTGTGTCATTTGCAAATTTCTTGATATATGCATTCATTTAAATCTTTGATAGAATAGAGTAAGGGATATTGACTCTTTATTAAATTCCTCCTTCCAAGTTGACATAAACTCACTGATCTTTGGGTTCACCTAATTCCCATTCTTCCTAATTATTTTTACTATTAAACACATATCTAGCTTATCCATAAGCAGAGACATTGAAAAATGTTTTGTTGAAACCCAAGTCTACTGTGTCAGTAACACTCCCCTGATTTAGTTTCCCTGTCAAAATCTTTTATATTATCTTGATCTGTCTTTACCTCAAATTCTTCATCAATAAAGGAAAGAAATCAGACTAAATGACCAGTAAGATACTTTCCAGTTATATATTCTACTCTTCTGATATCTGTGAAACAGAATCTTTTTCTCAATACATGATATAAATTGTTGCTAGCAAATATTTTAAATAATTATATATAATATTATAATTCACATTAAATCATGCTGTCAAGATGTTTATTGTACTAAATATTTACTTTCATTAGAAAATTTTTATTGTATATAAAGTTCTATCCTAAAGATAAGTTAAATAATGATACTCTATGAAATTGAATATAGATTTACCTAGAGTGAGGGATCATGAAAATTTTAGAACACATTTGAAACTGGAGCATAAGCTTATGAAAATTTCAGAGTTCCCCTGAAATATTCAGATCCATTATTTTCAAATCCTTTCTTTTGAGCTATATCATTTCTATGTGAGTTTAACAGAAGTTTTTCCCTTGAAGCCTTGGCTTAAAGAAGGATCTAAATCAAGAGGAATTTTATGAAATTGTAGATTTTCCTTTTTTTATTAGATCAATATTATTTATGTGGAAAATGAATTTTTATCAGCTGATTTGGAAAGCCTTGGATACCTTTGTTATGAGTTTGACAAAGGTAAATTATGTCCATAGAGTATGGAAATATACTACAAGAAATGTGTTTTTGGGGCAGCTAGGTGGCACAGTGGATAAAGCACGGGCCTTGGAGTCAGGAGTACCTGGGTTCAATCTGGTCTCAGACACTTAATAATTACCTAGCTGTGTGGCCTTGGGCAAGCCACTTAACCCCATTTGCCTTGCAGAAGCCTAAAAAAAAAAAACCGTGTTTTTGTTAACTTGAATGTAAATAAATAAAATAATAACTTTTAGGGAATGGAAACATTAAGTGAAAAGAATTTTTTTTTCTTTTCTCAGGCTACACGACATGCAGAGATGGTAGCAATTGATCAAGTTCTAGAGTGGTGTCGTCATTATGGTAAAAGTCCTACAGATGTATTTGAACACACTGTGTTATATGTCACTGTGGAGCCATGTATAATGTGTGCTGCTGCTCTTCGTCTGATGAATATCCTTTGACTTTGCTAGATTATACACTTGTCCCTTTTACGTGAACACAAAAGCATCTGGATGTGTGCCCCTCCACAATATCAAAAATTCAAAATAAGTCATGAGACGTTCTTATTACAAAAGACTATATCTTTTACAAAACAATATTTTGGGGGTTCTTAGAAATAAAATTTGACTGTTTGCTTATAATTACTTATACTACTTATAACTATAACTGCTTATAACTACTTTGCTTATAATTACTACACATAACTACTTAAAGAAACTGAAAGTAGAAAAACCACTGAGTTAGCCTCTGGGGAGCCAGTGCCATCTAATGGTAAATCAGAAATGAAAATGAAACATCAATGACTTTATAATTTAAATCAATATGAAAACATAAGATTTTTAAAATAATGCTTCATAAACTTATTTTTGCATATTCAGTGAACTTTACAAAAATAGTAATCATGAAAACTGATTAAAAAGAAACTACCTTTTAATTTAAAGGTTTCAAAATTTCTTTGTTTTAAATATTTTTGTTCGTCTATTTTGCCATCCATACATAATTGCAGCATTTTATTTTAGTTACCTATGCTGGTGTGTGAGAAAGACAAATAGTTCCCAATTTATAAATAATGAACTTTTGTCAAGTTGGAATTATAAAATTTCGCATGTGGAAGGAATCTTAATTATCCAGGTGTTTCGAATGATTTTTCCAAGAGTCCTCATGGCTTCTTGGGAGTAAAGCTATGATTAGAATCCAGGTTTTTTTGATAGAATGATTTAATTATATAGTAAATTGATTTAATATATTATAAATTATCCTGTTTAAAACTGAATCCATGGGGCGGCTAGGGGGCGCAGTGGATAGAGCACTGGCCCTGGAGTCAGGAGAACCTGAGTTCAAATATGACCTCAGATATAGTTACCTAGCCGTGTGGCCTTGGGCAAGCCACTTAACCCCGTTTGCCTTGCAAAAACTTAAAATAAAAAAAAGAATGAAAAACTGAATCCACGATCTTTGTCTTTAAATACTGTATTTGAACAACTAGTTATATCTATTTTTCATGCCAACTGTCATTATAAACACTTTGAGAGAAAAAAATGTCATTACTCTTTTATCTCTAGTCTTTGGCCTATGACTTGAAGATTCACATTTTCCAAGTTGGAAGTGATTAGCATATAACTAAATGGTACTCCCCTCTACAAGATGCCTGCTGAACTGTAATCCAACTTTGATTTAATAATTTCAATTGAGGGTGAACCCTGACTCTCTTCTACTTCAATTCTAATTTTGGATAGTTCTGTTTGGAAAATTCTCCTTAAATCAAACCTAAATCTGAATCTATTCGACTTCTAAACATAGTACCTAATTCTGCACTCAGGAACAAAACAGCTTAAGCATAATCCTTTTCCCTCAATAACCTTTAAAATAGTCATTCAATCATTAAATACACCTATTTTAACCTACACTTCTCTATTTCCTCCATAAGAAAATAGCGTGACCAACTTTGAAAAATGCCCTGTTGGGGGGTGGCTAGGTGGCGTAGTGGATAAAGCACTGGCCCTGGAGTCAGGAGTACTTGGGTTCAAATCCGGTCTCAGACACTTAATAATTACCTAGTTGTGTGGCCTTGGGCAAGCCACTTAACCCCATTTGCCTTGCAAAAACCTAAAAAAAAAAATGCCCTGTTGAAATCTATGTTTTGATTATTGATTCCAGTAAATGCTAAAAGAAATAAAGTTAGTCTAACATGATCTATTTTTTTTATGGTGTTCTGAATCTAGGTGATCCCTTTCTATTCTAAATGAATAAAAACTATCTGATTAATGATATGTCTTAGAAATTTGTCAGGAATTGGTCACATTCACAAGCCATTGTTTTTAGATTCTTCCCTCTTGTTTTTTTTTTTTTTGAAAATCAGATCAGCATTTGCCTTTTTTTCAAAAATTTTGCCTGTTTACAAAAATCTTTTACATATGAGTCAGTATGGTTTAAATATCATGTATCTTAGATCTTTTTTAAGCATTTGGGAATATAGTTAAGTTAGATATGGTAACTTATACCAGCTCTCACTTATCCTCCATCTTCCCTTTTTACATGACAGAGACAGCGAATAGAATATTTTCTCTATTTCTATGGTCATTGTCCCATTCTCCTATGACAATGGACCAATGTCTTAATTGATCCATTCTTGACATAACAAAAAAAAGCCTTTCATAGCTCATTCAATCTTTTTTTTTTTTTTTTTTGCAAGGCAAAGGGGTTAAGTGGCTTGCCTATGGCCATGCCGTTAGGTAATTATTAAGTATCTGAGATCGGATTTGAACTCAGGTACTCCTGACTCCAAAGCTGGTGCTCTATCCACTGCGCCACCTAGCTACCTCTCATTCAGTCTCTTATTTATTGTGCCACTCTATTGTGTTCATTTTCCTTTACTTAACCTTGCTTTTATTTTCCATATTTGTCTTTTACAAATGAATTCCTTATTCACCCACATTGGCTACATTAGACTTAGTCCACATTTTTTTTTCTCATTGTAATTTCTTCTGTTGGGAATTCAGAATTTCATTCTTGAGAGATTCTGATTGTTCTTAGGCACACTTTCCCCTTAGAATTTTAGATCATGAGATTCTACTTCACCTTTGTTTGAACTCTTTGAAATCTGTTCTTACAAAATATAGGAAACGTATTAGATTACACATGACACCTTAACCTTCTCTTCTAGTGTCTCAACTCTAAGGTGGACTGCTTCTTATTCTCTCAAAGTTTACATCATTTCTACTTCAGCAATTATTTTTTTCCTTAATGATTTACATCAGGCTCAAAATAACAGAATTCTTCATTGCTCTCTCTCTCTCTCTCTCTCTCTCTTTAGGTTTTAGCAAGGCAAATGGGGTTAAGTGGCTAAGTGGCTTGTCCAGGGCCACACAGCTAGGTAATTATTAAGTGTCTGAGGCCAGATTTGAACCGGATTTGAATCCAGGTACTCCTGACTCCAGGGCCAGTGCTTTATCCACTGCTCCACCTAGCCGCCCCTGCTTTCTCTTTTTAAAAGAATAACATAATTGATGAGACCAGAATTTATTAGTTGACTCGCTTTTGGTAGAGAAATAGTTCTAGCAGTTCTCCAGATAATTGAAGTCCACCGTTGTTACTAATTCGTGGCTCTGTGCCAGGTTTATGATTTATTTGTTGAACACATCTATTTTATCTTCTCTGAATGGTCTATGACGTGCTCTCATAATAATCTTGCTTCCTACTTGATATTAATCCAGATGTTTTCTATCATATCCTCATTTTTTGGTTTCTGGATTTTCTCACATGAGCATATTTTCTAAATTTAAAAATGTCACTCTGTGCTCTTTCCCCTTTTATCTATTTTCTTTCCTTCTCCCTTATATAACTAAGATCCAGGCATGAGTCTCAGTTATCATTTTGAGTTCAAATATACTTCCTTACTGTAGGATCTCTATTGTACTTTTTAAAAAATTTACTTATGCTTTCTGCATTTGTATATATAACTATTTAAAGCTGTGGGTTTTCATTACTGACTCCCTTCCTAAATTTTGACTGCTGTGAATTAATGAACCTGTCTACTGCTATTTTTTTTCTTCCTGTGTTGTAGCTGCCTCTTAGGTATGCTTTAACAGATATGTATAGGTAATTTTCTTTCTCTTCTCTTTGACATTTAAAGTCCACTCTATTTGATTTGCAAGACTCCAGGAAAATATTTATGTTGTTACTCTTTTTAAAGTGTATGTTATTTCAGAACAAAAACTGATCATTCCTCTTTTTTTTAAGGTGCAATACAGAATTTTAACTAATTGTTTACTTTGCAAAGCTACTTTTCTCTTCTGAAGTCTTTAATTGTCAAATGATATCAATAATGAAAACTCCACCCATTCTTCTATGGTCTTTGGTTTCTTGCTCAGGACTTCATAATCCTTAGTCATATTTTGAGATTTCTTCCCATGGGATTATTTGACCCCATGAATTATCAGAAATTGTTATTGACTTTCAGATTTCATTAAATTGGGGATAGTCTCCATCATATTCTAGATACATGTCCTGGAAAGACAGCAGATACCACTGTTATTAATATTAAGAAGACAGATAACTGCTTTAGCACCCCTCAGCAGGGAGTCATAAACCCATTCTTTCGACTCTTATTTGATGATCCCTTTCCAGATATCACCTGTAAGTTCATGTCTTAATTACCTGGAGTACCAAAAACTCCCTCTATGATAGGAACCCCCCAGGTATTCAATATTCCATATTAATGGGCTATATTAAAATTTCACATTATTTGACTTCAACTGGGCCTTCACTATAGCAAGGCAGTCATTTTATTGTTGCCTAATTGATTTATCTCCATCCATTCAAACTTACTTTTCCCTCTTCCAGTCTCTCATATATACCCATCTCCTTACCTCTTACTTGACTGGAAAAATTAAGGGTTTTTTTTTTTAACATGAATTCCTTCTTGCTTGGTATTCTCCATCTCAAAATCCCTTGACACCATTTCCCATTCTCTCCTCCTTTTCTTCAATCTCTGAAAAGACCAGTCCTTTGCAAATACTAATCCTTTTATATTTATACTTGATTTCATTTCCTCCCATCCTCTCCAACATTCTTAATCATTCCCTCAGTCTTTCAAATCTTCAACTTCTTTCTTAAGCGATCATCCTATATCTTTCTTCTCACTTTCTCAGGCAAATTCTTTGAAAAAGATGTATTTCCAAATGTCTACATTTTCTTTTCAATCACTTCTCAAATCCATTAGAGTGACAGGATGAAGTATCAATAACTCCTCCCATTCCATCCTCCTAAAAACCTCCTCCAAACATTTAAAAAATGCACTAAACCAATTCCTGGCCAGAAATTCAATGGAAAAAAAATCAAAGTGAATCAACTTTATATCCCAGGTTGGCATAGAGAGAAAGGGAGAACAGCAGACAATAGGGACAGGGTCTAGCTGGGAACATTGAACATTGCATAATGCATTTAAATTAAGGAAGAAGTTATGCATCTAGGAAAGAAGGGGTCACAGATCTAGCACAGATGGATCCAAACCTATTTATGTTGTAGGAACAGATAACAAATAGAAATTATGCTCCTTACTTCCCAATTCTGGGTCACAGATCCATGAGAGATAGTGAAGGGGATCTAAGCTTAAGAGTGGTAGTCCAAGATAAGAAGAGGATATGGATCCTACCCTATGTGGTGAGCAAGAACAAATTCAGAAGCAAGTAAATGTCCATGTAGCTTGGACTTCAGGAACAGAGACAGTTCTCAGTTCCAGATTCTAAAATGATGTTTGCAGAGGAATAGTCAGGGCAGGTATTTCAAACCAGAGGCAAGTCTATGGTTCTATTACTCTGAACTAGTAGAACTTTCTAGCTGACTGACAGTGGCTAAATTTAATAGCAGTTTACTTTTGCTCAGACTCAAAGCTAGGTCAGGAACTTGCACAACTCAGATCAAGGAGGCAGTGATCAGGCCTCTCTGAAGTCACTGAAGGCTTGCAGGGCCACAACTTGAATTGTTCTGAGAGCTTAGAATAAAATAACACTTATTACTTCAAGAAATTGGCAACAGGACCAGCTCAGATCTTCACTCCAGAAGTACACAGTACTTGGAACCTGATATTAAGCCAGAAAGCAAGCAAGAAGAGTGAGTTTAAAGTCCCACCATAAAAACTCAGAGAAATCTTCAAGAAAAAACTCAGAAGAGAATGACTCTAAAATATTTACATGCAAAGTTTTAAATAAAAACACAGCTTAGGTACACATTCAACTAAAGTTCCTTGAAGAAATGAGAATTGTAGAAGAAAGAATTGAGAGGGAAATGAACAGTTTGATTCAAAACCTTGCCCAAGCAACCGACTTCTTGAACAGACCCAGTTGAAGCTAATGACTCCATGAGACAAATTAAGACAAAGTCAAAAGATTTTTAAAAAGTGGACCCTAACAGCAACATGGGGGTGATGATCAACCTCGATGGATTTGCTCATTCCATCAGTGCAACAATCAGACACAATTTCGGGGTATCTGTGATGGAGAGTAACATCTGTATCCAGAGAAAGAATTGTGGAGTTTGAACAAAGACCAAAGTCTATTACCTTCAATTTAGGGGAAAAAAACATTATCTTATTATGTAATTTTGCTATCTCTTACACTTGATTTTTCTTCCTTAAGGATATGATTTCTCTCTCATCACATTCAACTTAGATCAATGTGTACCATGGAAACAATGTAAAGACTAACAGACTGCCTTCTGTGGGGGTGGGGGTGTGGGAAGGGAAGCAAGAATAGGGGAAAAGTTGTAAAACTCAAAATCTTTCTTTAAAAAAAAGATCAGAGGGCATAATGGAAATAGAAAGTATCTATCATTTCCTGAAAGATACCTCAAAATAAAAATTCTGGGGAACATTACAGCCAAAATCTAGAACTTCTTGGTGAAAGAAAAAGTACTGCTAGCTACCAGAAAGAAAGAATTTATGTATCAAAGAGCCACAATTAAGATCACACACATTTTAACAACCACTACAACAAAAATAGGATTTGAAATTGATAGAAGGCAAAACAAATAATATAGATTTGCAGCCAAGTATAATTGACCCAGAAAACTAAATATAATCATGGGGATTGGGGGAAGAGTAGGGGAAAGTAGGATAGAAAAAGAAACTTTAATGATATGGAAGAATTCCAAGCTTTCTTGATGAAAAGACTAGAGTAGCATAGAAAATTAGAAGTTCAAATATAGGAGTCAAGAGTAACCTAAAATGGTAAACACAGACAATCATTAAGGATAAAAACAAAGATAAACTGCTTCCATTCTAAAATGAGGGAGATAATTCATGTGATCTCTCTCTGAATCCTGTCATCATAAGGAGTTAGAAGGTCTTGATGGTTTTAGAAGAAGGGAAGGAGAAAAGTAAAGAATTACTCTTGGAGGGAAGGGAAAGGAGGTTAGGGAAAAATATCTCACATAATTGGGTTGTACAAGTAGAAGTCTATACAAACAAGGAGAAAGAGAAATGGCTGATTCTTGAGCTTCATTCTTGTCTGAACTGGTCAAAGGAGAAAAGAACATACGCAGAATGAGGTACAGAAATAGATTTCATTTAATAGGGAAATAGGAGAGAATGGGGTGAAAGAAGAAGGGGGGAATTAGAGGAAGGGTAGTTTAAAAGAAGGATTGATGTTAGGTAAGACAAACTCTTAACCAACTGTGTGAAATATTTATAACTCTTGAAGGTGGCAAAGGATTACCATCTGAAGGGGTAATATTCAGTTGGAGAAAGACTGAACAAATTAATGTGATGGAATGTTATTGTGCCATAAGAAATGAGGAAAGGAATCATTTCAGAAACACCTGGAAAGATTTATATGAGCTGTTGAATAGTGAAGTGAATAGACTAGGAGAACAATTTATACAATGATGGTAATATTGTAAAGACTTTGAAAGATTTTGGAACTCTGATTAGTACTGTGTGTGTGTGTGTGTGTGTGTGTGTGTGTATACACATACAAATTATAGTATTGTATAGTATAGTCCTCTGATGTTGAAACATGTTACCCACCCCCAATAGAGAGAAGAAAAATTCAGTGTGCAGAATGAGACATATGCATAGATGTTTCTGTACTTATCAAAGGAAATGAAATAATTTGAGGGGCCCAGAAGAGAAATGTAGGCTTCTTTATTCCTTTAGTACTTAGTTTAAACCATGTTAATTTGTACTAGTTATCTGTTACATGTCTTTTCTTCCTAATAGACCATATGCTCTATGAAGGTAGTGACTTTTCTCAACTTTGTCTCTATCCCAGAATCCCAGAGTTCCCTGCCTGTAGGTATTTAGTAAATAATGGATTTAACTTAGATTGAATTGACTTACTAGAGGTGAAGAAGTACTTTATTCTGTTTAAGACCTTAATTCTTTCACACAAATCCCACTTGTTGTATATGGTTGCCAGAATGAACGATTTGGAGGTTGTGGATCTGTTCTGGATATTGCTTCTGCAGATTTACCAAATACTGGGACACCCTTCAAGGTAAAAACAACAACAACAAAAAAAGATCTCTTCTTATTTGAAGTGTTACTTTTCTTTTTGTTTGGTTGTTGTAAATATACTCTTTGTGATTGATAGATTCGAAACAGAAATGAGATGACAAAAAAGAACTTCATGACTTTATCAATCTAGCTCTTACCCTTGCCTCTGGGCAGATCTACAGAGGAAACCATTTCTGATAAGCAGGTATATAATTTATTGCTTACAGTTAAGGAGATTTTACAGCCTACTTTGGTAGTCCAACACAATTTCTATCCCATGTGTATATTGGAGTCCTTCATTTTTTTAAATGTTCATTATATTAAGTATTGTCAAGTCTGCAATCTATAAGGTTTTTTGTTTTTGTTTTTGTTTTTGCAAGGCAATGAGGTTAAATGACTTGCCTAAGGTCTCATAGCTAGGAAATTATTAAGTTATCTGAGGTTGTATTTGAACTCAGGTCTTCCTGAATCCAGGGCTGGTGCTCTATCCACTGCACCACCTAGGCACCCCAATAGTTCTTAACACATTAAATTAATATATGGTTGAATCTACACTAATGAAAATTTGCATTTTAGTATAATCTTGTTCAATTTAAACTGTGTCTGCTCTATTTCCCTTCATTGATAATGTTGCACAGAAATCAATCACTGTGCTTCTAGATTGGATTTCATGTTTCTTAGGGCTTTTCTAATTGAAGTTTCTTCCTGGCTAAACCATATCAACTTTTAACTTTTACTTTTACTTCATTGTTCTAATTTCTAATTGTTTGGTTTGTCTTTATGAGGAAGTTAATAAAGCAAATCTCTTTCACACTCTCCTAATTTTTACTAATCCTTCCTATATGAATCTTATGACAATGAAGATTAGAAGCTTAATGCAGTACAATAAAAATTGTATAGAGCAAAATTTTAATACTAATTGAAGTTCTTATCTGTTAAACTACATAGAATTTGTTCTTTGAGTCATGCTAATTTTCATGACTTCATTGACCAGATTGTTTTCCTCTTCATATTTTATAAAATGTGTTTAATCTCGCTATGTTGTTTTTAATAAAGGCCTAATTTATGATGGGCATTATAGTAGGTTTACTTCAAAGTTCTCCAGAGTTGTACTTCTTAAAAAACATGTAGTTGTGATATGAAGGATTAAATTTTGCGTAAATCCTGGAGAGGAAAAGTTCTATGAAATAAGAGAGTTCAGTATATGACTCCATCACAAGACAGATTACTTTTCTAAGCTGAAACTAGTAATCAATTGGGGGGGCAGTGGGCTTTCCTAACAATCTATGATTATGTATGTAAAAGAATGGAATAGATGATTGTATAAGTCTTTCTGAACTTAAACTCTTGTAGAATAAAGGAGATTTGTGGGGTTTTTTTTCATTTTTTCCCCTGTCACTTCTATTTTCTCTTTAAGAAAATTATAGGGACAGCTAGGTATAGGTGGTGCAGTGGATAGAACACTGCCCCTGGAGTCAGGAGGACCTGAGTTCAAATTCGACCTCAGATACTTAATAATTACCTAGCTGTGTGAACTTGGGCAAGTTGCCTTGCAAAAACCAAAAAAAAAAAAAAAAAAAAAAGGAAGAAAGAAAGAAAGAAAATTATAAAAATTCCTGGTAGAATTAATACTGTGCAGTTGATTTATTTTCTCTCTCATTTATGAGAGGTCAGGAATAATGTTCACAGTTCCTAAAAAGACAAAGGAAGAGTTCTTGGAAATTCAATATGGGTGGAACCTCTCTTGAACATGTCCATGGGTACATATATGCTTACATTGTATTTTTTTTTTTTTAGTTTGTCTGAAAAAGAGAATTCTGTTGTGGCATATATTATGTCCATATTGGCTTAAAAACAAGATTTGGAGTTCAAATATCTAAAAGATTGTTTTTGAGGTATCCAGAAATTCTAACATACTCTTATCCCTTGCCTCTGGTTGGTAAAAGATCAAAATGACACCTGGGGAATTTGGCTTTGCTCTTTCTTTTCTGAATTTTTAGGCATATTCCTGGTCTTAGTGTGATGACTGTGTTATAAGTTCCAGAATAAAGATGATGTGAGAAATAACCTGTCAAATTTGAAATTCATTTCACATGAGTGACTTGTTGATCCATCCTTTGGAAAAGAATGTGATTAATATTAATATTATACAGCTGGCACAATTGCCATAATTAATATTGCTTTGTGCAGAATGCATGTTTTACAACTTATAAGACCATCCTGCAACTAAATTGATTGCATGAAGGAAGCACTTTAATGCCTTAGAAATAGAAATTATTCATAACATGAAGAGATAGTGCTTAATTCCCTGAAGACCAAGAGGGCATTAGTAGTCCACTCTTCTGGGTACAGAAGGGACAAGAGACTCCCAGTAGCTCCTTCCTCTAATTTCCTTTGCTATGGAATTAATTTCTTTGTATTTGAGAAGTATCATATGTTGTAAAATTTGAGTTTATCCTTGACCTTACCCCGCCCCCCAACTCGGACATTCTTTAAGAATGACATGACCTTGGGTAATGTGGTTTATGTTTGTTAAAGACTGTGCTTTGAAAAGCAAATTTTCCTACTTTGCTCCCAGTCTCTCCTGAATAATAGTGCTTTGAGAAAACGTGTCATATTAGCTCTCTTATTTATATGTGTGTCCATGCATATGCATGGGTACAAGAAATGACTTAGGAGAGATGGGAGAAAGAAAGGAGGGGCAGTGCCCATTATTTCTTCTCGGTTCAGCTTACCTAGAGAGGAATATTGATTTCTATGCACCATTCAGCTTTAATTTGGGAAAATTTGGGAAGAAAAGAATAAAAGATATTATATATATATATATAGTATAATGGGGAGGAAAAAACAAGAAAAAAGGAAAAAATTGACTTACTCCTTTCTATCGTAAAAAAAAAATAAAACTATTAACAGTAGCACAATTATTCTCCAAGTCATCCAAGTTAAAAAAAAAAAATGTGAGAGTCATTCTTGCCTCTCTCTCTTCAGAGAATTATGGATTTTCCCTCATCTGATTATGTACCAGGATTTGTCAGTTTTTTTTCCTCAGAAATATCTCTCACCTACAACCTGTATTCCTACAGCCTTCACTCTAGTTCAGGTTCTTTAGTTTAGGTTCTAATTAACTCCCACTTGCATTACTTACTGGCTTCCCTAAAAATCAGATTTTTCACTCCTTCAGTCTATTTTGAATAATGCTTCCAGAGAGGTTTTCCTTAAAACATATTTTCATCATGTTTTCATGCTGCCCAAAAAAACTGCAATGGCTCCTTATTGCCCTCCACTTTTACATTTGGAACCAGCATTGCTTAATCACAGTAGGAGTATAACTCCATTAGGCAGTAGAGTGAGTAATTCCACACTTGCCATTTCCATCCTTTTCTGAATAGTCCAGTTCTTTGACTTTCCATATCAAATTCAAATTCCTTACTGGCATTTAATATTCTCTCTACCTAGCTACTTTATTTCCTCCTGCTTTCTAACACACTCCATTCACTGCAGTCAGACTGGTCTTCACTGCCTTCCCCAACCAAAAACTAAAACCAAAACTAAAAAACCACCCCAACTATTTGTGTATCCTTGCTTTTGCTAATGCTATTATTTGAAATAGCCTCCCATACCTTTTCAAATCATATCTAGCCTTTAAGGCTCACCTCAAGTCTCATCTCTAATATAAAGCTTTTCTCAACTGCTCTAGTCAATATTTACTTTTCCAGATTATAAGGTCTTTTTGCACTTATAATCTTTTGCTGAATACCACACAATATGGGACTTATTTATTGCTTTATAAATGTTAGTGTCTTCCCAACTAAAAATACATAGTTGTTATTTGATTGATATATTAAACTTAGGCCACCTTGATACCATTTTGGAAAAGAGGAGAAAGTAAAGAAGAGCTTTACTTCATAATTTACATTTCTAGTGAACCCAAATGCAGTGTATATTTGAAAGGATTTGGAGAATTCTTTAGTATATATATATTTTGCCACCCTCTAAGAAATTATATTTTCATAATCTTGCTTTTTTTTACTTTTCTCATTTCGACAGTGTATTCCTGGTTATCAAGCTGAGGAAGCAGTGGAAATGTTAAAGACCTTCTACAAACAAGAAAATCCAAATGGTCAGTTTTCCTGTAATGTTTAGAATATCTATTGAAGTAGGTCAACATAAGAAATTCTGACATGATAATAGTAATTTTTCTCTTTCTTCTTTAACATTTCTGTAGCTCCAAAATCGAAAGTCCGGAAAAAGGAAGGTCACAAATGATGAATTTCATCTGATAGAAGATCAACAAAACTCTTGAAATGGAAGCATTTAATATGACTGAATTACATAAACACATACATACATACATAATACATGCATACATATATATGTATGTATATATGTAGTCTTTCCATACCAGGAAAACCAATGTTTCTCACACACACAACTCCGTCAATTGCAGTGGCTATCCTTCATTCCTGAAATGATCTCCTTCCTTTTCTCTACCTCTTAGAATACTTGGTTTCTTCAAGATTTAGTTCAAATCCCATCTTCTACAGGAAGCCTTTCCTGGTTCTCAAAATAGAAGTGCCTTAACATCTTAACAGAGGTTTCCTTATATTTACCTTGTATGTATATTATTTATATGTAAGTAGTTTTACATTAATAAATATCTTATTTAGAAATTTAAATAAATGTGTGTGTGTGTATGTGTGTGTATGTTGTATATTAGAATGTAAGCTTCTTGGGGAAGGGAACTGTTTTGCTTTTTTCTTCTCTAGTATTTCACACAGTGCCTGGCAAAGAGTTTAATTAGTTAAAATGGCCTTTGATAATATGTGACTCAACTTCCATCAGAGAAGGTTTTGAGAGGACTAGAAAAAAATTTTTCTAATAAGGAGTAGCTGACTTGAAGGAGTTTCACATAATGAAGTTCAAAGGTTAATAAGTTTTGGGAGAAGAAATTTGAAAAGAATTAAGAATTTGAAGAACAGACTCCAGACTCAGTTACTGATCCAGATTCTCAGTTGCAAGACAAACACAATCAAAGATAATCAACAGGAATACAAAAGGATTAATGAAGAGAAATTAAAATAGATTTAAGAAAAATTAGAAGATAGATGCTAACATAAAGCAAGATAAGTTAAAAAAGGATTAGTGAAAATATTAGTGGATTCAATAAATTAATAGAATGGTAAGGGGGCAAATTGGTGAGACATGAGATTGGGACAAGATTGAAGGGAAGATGAATGGGGTCATGGTTCTGTAGTTGTTGAAACAAAGATAAGGATATAAAATAAGGTTTATAAAAATTTTAATTAAGTGCATATGGTTGAGGTGTTAATTTTTTTTTTTTTTAGATTTTTCAAGGCAATGGGGTTAAGTGGTTTGCCCGAGGCCATACGGCTAGGTAATTATTAAGAGTCTGAGGTCAGATTTGAACCCAGGTACTCCTGACTCCAAGGCCAGTGCTCTATCCACTGCTCCACCTAGCTGCCCCCGAGGTGTAAATATTAATACACAATTTTAAGAAACAAGCCTGAAAATCTCAAGGGGAAATTGTGTAGTAATTTGCATTGAGTGTGAAATATGTGTATTTCTGCCACAAATGAGTGTCTATTATTTGTGTTCCTAGTAAGGCTCATTTCCCTTCTAAAGGATAATGTGAAGGAACTTAATGAACACCTCATTACACCCTTGGGTTCTTAGCAGGGTCATGCTGCGAGGGGGTGGCATGTGAGGCAGAGCTGAGCCTCATCTCTGATTGGGTAGGTTGAAGACATACATATGCCTTTACTATCAGAGGTGAGGCTGAGTTCTGCCTCACTTGCTGCTCCCTCAGCATTTCCCTGGTTCTTAGGAACAAAGAATTTCTAAAAGAAATACAAATAAGGTTTCAGTAATGAAGAAAGGATTACTTGTCAGTATGTTAAAGAATGGAAGAATGTTACACAGAGAAGAAGGGACATGAGTGCTTAATACAGATCTGATGCTCTTTTTAAAGAAGTTTTTTGTTCCTTCCAAGAGTAATAAGTAGAACCATGTAAGATATCAGGTATGAGATCATCTAGTAAGAGGCAGAGAAAGAGAAAAGTTGTGGTAGTGATGTCTATGCTCATCTCTTTGTAGACCTGTTAACAATGATAGTGAGATGTGTTATCTTCCCAGGGTATATATCCAAGATATACCAGAGAACCTCCTTAAACTTAGCATAATAGGTAACAATTATTCCTTTTTGGGCACAGGTGACACATATAGAATCTAAAAATTATTGCTATTATAAAGTATTGGAAATAAAGGCCATGGAACTTCAGAGATGGCAGAATAGAAGATTTAATCTGAGAACTGAATAGCTAACTTAAAAAATGTGGTATATGAGAAATAAATTTGAATCTATGGCTCCTGACTTGTGTGATATTGGCAGATTTCTAAAGAGAAGGTGGAATATACCTATCAAAGACTGATAAGAATGTATTTACTAATTGTTTTGAAGCTCTAATAAAAATGCTTTAAATTAATAAGGATGGGAAAAGGATAAGATAACTTACATAGTATCCCCTCATTTAGATACAATAGAATGAAGCCACAAGAAAGGGAAAAGAATAGTAACTCAAACACCAGTATTCATAGGACATAAAATCCAAGAAAGAAGCCATTCATAAAGCCCGTGGCCTCAACTATCTGCTCAAATGCCAAAGTGTAGGCAATAAACAAGAACTGGAGATATGAAACAAATGTTATACATATTCAAAATAAATATGATAGGTTAAAGGGGGGGAAGGGTTACATTGTAATTAAGAATGTATACTCCTAAAAAAAAAGAATGTATACTCCTGAGGAAATCTAGAAACCACAGGAATAAGGTATTTGAATAAATTTGAATATTTGAATAAAAGCCAATGGAGGGAGGAAAAGTGATTTTTGTCATCAGAGTACAGTATGACCACTGGGACAGAAAGAGTAAACAGGTGGGAGAATTTTGTGAAGAAAAATCACAAACCTAGCTAGCACAAGAGCATGATATAGTAGTATTGGGGGAATTTAAATTATTTGGACATTTGCTAGAGCACTATGCCAAAAGCAATGTAGCTAATATGTCTTGAATTTTCTTGTTGATAATTTAATTCTTCCAAAGTTGGAATATCCAGTAAATTCTCTTCTGTATTTAATTCTCATATGTAAGAACTGTTTGTTGGATGAAAATTATGGGAAACTTGAAGATAAGTTATCACTCTTTCATAGAATTTGTGATAGAGGAGAGGAAATTTAGGCACTCTACCTTCTGGAAAAGCAGGTTTCAAAGGATTCAGAGGAAGAATAGGGAGGACTTTATAGACTAAAATGCTTAAAGGGAAGTTAGCCCAGGGAGATTAAAAAAAGCCCATACATGAAATTCTGAAGAAAAAGAGTGAAATAGCATCAATGAAGAAGGGGAAAAAATAAGATTTGATTTGATATCAATACATGATCCTGAGGAAACCTAGAAACCACAGGGATAAGGCATAACACTATTTCAATAAAAGCCAAAAGAGGGAGGAAAAGTGATTTTTGTCATCAGTGTACACTACTAAGCTGATCATTAAATTTTAGCATTTTTTTTAGGATTTTGCAAGGCAAATGAGGTTAAGTGACTTGCCCAAGGCCACACATGATTATTAGATTTTTAAAAAGAAATGTTCCAAAAATGGAGCAAGATCAGACAACAGAGATGAATTTAAGTAAGAGCATCTAACTTATTAAAAGTGTCAAACATGCTATGGAAAACCAAAAGAATTTTTTAAAGCTATATTGGTGGGGAAAGAAGATTAAAGATGGGTTGAAAATCTTGCTTGGAATGAATGAGACAATAATAATAACAAACATGGACAAAGCGTGACTACTAAACTCAATTTCTTTCTATTTTCTCTACAAAGAAAATTAGCTCTTTACTGGAAATTACAGAACAAAAATTGCTTGGACAACTGATATCCAAGATAAATAATGAGACAATTAAGAGAACACCTAATTGTCCTTCATGAGTTCAAGTCACCTGGTACAAACTGGGAATGCACCCGCAAGTCCTAAAGGAACTGGCAGATGTGATTACTGAGTCACTCCACTGTTGTTATTTGAAAAATTATAAAAAATGGATACCTCAAGACTGAAAAAGGGCAAATGTCCAGATTATCAAAAGAGGAAGGAGAACAAGGTTTTAATTGCCAGATATCTAGAAAAAGAACTGTGGTTTCATCAATAATAGATCATGCCAGAATATCCCCATTTCCTTTTTTTGAGAGATTTTTGAAATTAGTAGATGAGAAGAATGTTGTGGATGGAATTTATGTTATACAAGCTTTTAACAAAGTATTTCATACAATTCTCGTGGAGATTTAGATTACATAATAATAATAATACAAAGAGATGGATTCATAACTGATCTGTCAGCATGGCAGGAGGGCTCTGTTATTTAACATTTTTATCAGTCATTTGGATAAAGAAGAACCTATGTCATCAAATTTGCAGATGACATAAAGCTGAGAGAGATAGCTAATACAGTGGATGACAGATTCAGGATCCAAAATGAGGTTAACCAGCTAGGGTGCTAGAATGAATTTAAAAAGATGAATTTCAATAGGGATAAATGTAAAATTCTCTGCTTAGGCAGGAAAAAAATCATCCTCACAAGTTTGAGATGAATGAGGCATAGCTAGACAATAGTTGTTCTGAAAAGAATCTATAGATTATTGGATTGGAAGCTCAATATGAGTTGACAGTGTGATATGGCAGCCAGAAATGCTAATGTGATCTGAAGTTGCATTAAGAGAGAGCATAACTTCCACAAGTGTACAGGTGATAGTCCCGCTGAATTTTTCAGACTTCAATTAGATTTCTGTCTGCATAAGAATTCATCTGTAATACTCTGCTTAGATTTGCACACAATTATTTAAGAAGGCTGTTGATAAATTGGAGACCATAAAAAGACTGGCAATTAGGATGATGAAGAATCCATGACAAATGAGGATCATTTGGAAGAACTGGACTTATTTGTCCTAGAGAGGAGAAAGAAAGACCTCAAAGAAGCTCAAGTGTTAACAAAATTGAGTGGAAATTAAGGAGATGCATGAAGACAATCTAGTTCACTTCAATAGTACCTTATTTTTTTTTCTTTTTCTTTTTTTTTTTTAGATTTTTGCAAGGCAAATGGGATTAAGTGGCTTGCCCAAGGCCACACAGCTAGGTAATTATTAAGTGTCTTGAGTCTGGATTTGAACTCCAGGGCCGGTGCTCTATCCACTGCACCACCTAGCTGCCCCTACCTTATTTTTTTCAGGCAACTTTTATCAGCTTCTGCTAATGGGAAAAACTTTAAAGGTGTTTATTTTCCAAACGTAAGTTGGAAATCTACATTTCTAAAAGAACCCATTTTATTGAAGAAAGAAAATTAGTGAAAATCAGGAGAAGCAGCTGCAATAGAGAACCCTAACTTGCTGGAAATTGTCAAACAGCTGGTCATTGGGCCTGATTAGCTATTTTTTCTGAAAGTTGCCAAATTGTAATCATTTGATACATTTGTTCAAAGTCTTTATTTAATATAATGATTCTGTTTAATACCTGGATAACTTGTACCTCTATATACTTTTAAAAAAGACTACTCAACAAGACTCAGTGATATGGTAGCTCTTTTCTACTTATATCTGTGATGAATTCAAGCCTTGTAACAATTATTGAATAGACAAAAGGAAATTTTCTCATTACTATAAGATACAGTACTATTTTTTCAGATGTCCATTCTAATACCTATCTCATAGGTCAATTATCCATTGTACACAGAAAAATTAGGTTTTAATCATTCAAAAAATGTAAATATAATTTTTTGGTCTTTTTTTAAAGTGACTTGCCCAAGGTCATACAACTAGATAATTATTAAGTGAGTGAGGCTGGATTTGAACTCAGATTCTCCTGACTCCAGGGCTGCTGCTCTATCCACTGTGCAACCTAGCTGCCCCAAAATAGAATTTTTCATAACAAAACTGAAAAAAAAATGAAAACCTGTGGGTAAATAGAATATGACAGTTATATTCAAGTATTTGAAGGGCTATCATTTGGAGGAGGGATTGAATTTGCTTTGTTTTGGCTCCAACTGGTAATGGGTAGAAATGACAAAGAAGCAAATTTGGGATCAATGTCAGGAAAAACATCTTTCCAGTTAAACCTGCAGTTCCAAAGGGTAGGGAGTTGGGTGGTATGTTTCTGCTCCCTGGAGATCTTCAAGCAGAATCTGAACTGGCTGATCATATGTTTCATATGTGGGACTGCATTTTGTGTATGGGTTGAACTAGATGATTGTTGAGATTTTTTCAAACTCTCGATATGCTGCGTCAAATGAACCAATGAACACTTTTCCAAAATACGATATTTTGTAAACATCCTTTCTCCAAGCTAAAATAATATTGCAAATGGAGACAAATTAAGGTCTAGAGTTTCAGAAATTAGCAACTAGTGAATACTTAACCGCCAAAAACAATACTCTCAAAATACTGGATTGTGCTGACAAATCAGAGAATGTGCTGTAAGACACAATTACCTGATATGTGTGTAGATTGTTATGTGCCACAATTGAGGGTGAATGTCCATGAGCCTGTTATATCAGCATTTGATCCTTAATTGTTTATAGCCACAAGGATTCCTGACTGTATTAGGCCCTGGACCTTCTGAGTAGCATTATGGGTGGAATACATATTGTGGTTACATGGTTTTTAGAAGATATTTCTGCTTACTGAAAGCATTTATAAGAGATGTACACAGTTTTACAAAAGGTTAGCCATGTCATTTCAAACTAGAGCATATTCTAGAATGAAGACTTTAGAATATCTGCTTCAAAAAAGAACAAAACAAGACAAAACAAAACAATACAAAACAATAAAAAATAAAAACCATTTTGTGGCATAATTCTTCTATAATTTCTTCCATCTGAAATTCACATCAAGATTAAAGGCAGGACTAGATTTATTGTCTCAATCATCATTTTTAGAGTTCTTTTTTAAAAAATTATTTAAGGCAATGGGGTTAAGTGACTTGCCCAAGGTCACACAGCTAATTATTAATGTCTGAAGCCTCATTTGAACTCAGGACCTTCATGAGTCCTGGGCTGGTGCTCTATCCACTGCTCCATTTAGCTGCCCCAATCATCATTATTAGGATAGACAAATTAGAATATTAAAACAAGCCACACATGGAAACAGTTTCAGTGTATGTAACTATTTGGGCTTATTGATTGATAAATTGAGAGAGCAGCTGTAGGGCAGATTTACGTATTAGTGCAAGGACAATCATTTCATAAATTTCATTCAGAAATGTTTTCTTTAGGTCATTCAGATCATTCTTAGAGGAGAAACTGAGAGCTCTCACATTCCCTCCATAACCATAAAGTGCAGCTGCAGTAGTAGCAGCAAGCAGTTGCAAAAACTCAGTCCCTAGCATTGCTCACTGTTAGTTGGCCTATGTTCTTGCCTTGCTGTGCTGTTTTGCACAGCTTAAACCAGAAGAGGGCCTTCATGTTCCACCAATAAAGCAGAGCTCCAGCTAGATCCTCAGTTGTGGTACTTCTTGGAAATTCATTTCCTTAATGCAAAGGTGGATTTTCTGATTTTAAGAATTATGTAAGTTTGTCTTTAATTACATCATAATGTAATAATGATAACAGTGTTTTTTAATATTGCTGAGAATAGTAATCATAATTATAATATAGTAATCATAAGGTATTAATATAAGTATAATATAGTAATCATAATTACTGAGTTTCCTGATTGCTTGAGATTTACTCTTCATTTTTTATTTTTGCCACATTTGACAAGTTTCATGGGGAAGGGAATATTTAATTTTAAATATTCAATAATTCTGTGTATGCAGCTTCTGCTTGATATTATCAATTGTTAAAAGTGAGAATCTCTTTCAATTTTAGTTCTTTAAATAGTTCACTACTTGACTTCACACATCAGATAATGTTGGTTAGAAAAGACCTGAGATATGATCTAGTTCATTCCCACTTATTTTATACTAGAGAAACTAAAACCCAGAAAGGCAAATGTCTTGCTTAAGTTACTGAAGTAACTTACAGAAGTTCTTTAGTGATCATCATTGCTAAACTGTTCAATTCCCTCTCCTGTGTAGAAAGTTTCACTGATTATTGCCATTGCCCCAATAATAATTTTTAGAACAGACTTAAAAGTCAGCAAGCCATCTATGGTAATAGATTTGACATGAATTTTCATATATATAGTTTTTGGACTTATTGATAAAGTTTTGAAAAAGAAATAGAACTTTTGGAAGACTATTGAGGATGCATGAAGCCAAGATAGGATTTAGATGTTAGTCCAGAAATAATCATTTCTCAAACTATCTCCCCCCCCAAAAAAAAACCACCCCAGAACTGTTAACAGCTGCATGATTGGAAAAAGTATTGCATATCTCTTCTGAGTAAAATTTGACTTAACTTTGCTATATTTTTGAGAAATGGAAAAGTGATTCCTGATTTCTCAGGCGTTTGAACATATTATTTTTAGTTTGCCTTTTATCTTCTCTAAAATGACTGAGATGTTAAAATTCAGCCCTAAAAAGTCAATGCAGAATACTTCACTTTAGGAAACATCAAAATTACCCCTATCTTTTGTTTACAAAGGACAATACTTTTCCCAAATAGGTATTCAGGACTCTCAGGGTATCACAAGGGAATTCTTAAGAGGGTCATAGAATCAGGCTGCAGAGCTCAGATCTCTCTCTTTATGGAAGTGAATATCTGAATAGTGGAATAATAGTGATTCAGTCTTCTGTACTTCCTGATCATTTTCATTCTTTCAGATTTTAACATATTCTTCCTTAGACCTTCCAAAAGACTTTTGTGCTTTTTCTATGAACTGATTTTTTTCTCTTTTTTAGTCTAGTTATTGAAATTGTGTTACAGTTTCCCTAATAGATTGTTAAGTTCCATGAAGGAAGTGACCACATCTAATTGATATTTGTGTCATGTCTACCAGTAGCTAGCACAGTATTGTACATGTAATAAGTGTTTAATAAATGTTCCATACAATTTAATTCTATTCAAGTCAACAAATGTCAAGTACTTACTATTTGTAAAGCAGCAAGGCTCAGTGGAGAGGGTATCGGATCTGAAATCAGAAAGACCTGAGTTCAAGCCCAACGTCAGACACTTACTAGATGTGTGATCCTGGGCAAGTCACTTAACCTCTGTCTGCTTTAATCCACTGGAGAAGAAAATAATCATATACATCCCCATATTTTTAACTAAGAAAACCTATGGAAAGCATTGACATGCTATAGCCCATAGGATTACAAAAAGTCATGAGACAACTGAGTATCAACAATATGCGAAACTCCCGCTAGTCACTGAAAATGCAAAGCCAAAAAAAACTCAAACAATCCAACTCGTGAATAGTGTTGGACATAGAATCACAAAGAGGAGAGATCACATTTAGCCTCAGACACTTATGAACTATTTGACCTTGGGCATATTACTGCCTCAGTTTTCTCATCTAAAAATAAGGATGACTAAAAACAGTGCCTACTTCCTATGGTAGTTGTGAGGATAAAAATGAGATAATATTTGTAAAATGCTTTTTAAAAAGCACTATGAAAAAGATTATTACTGTTGTTATGATTTAGCTCTTCTAGAGATATGAAGATGTTGCTGTTACTTGACAGCTGTGGAAGTTATATAACCAACTGAAAGTGTGATTTTTTTTAAGGTGTGTAATGTAGGGTGTTAGGTGAAGGGTTACAGGTTAAGAATTTGAAGGTTGTCATTTGACAAAAAAGAGAAAAAATAAAATTGACCTAAAGTGGAGATTTGTGTACAAGAGTTTCAAATGTTTTCTAGTTTTTTTACAGCATTGTGTGCTAAGAATGACATATAATGCTTTGGCAAGCTTCAATCACTGATAAAAGATCATATTAGAATATCTTTGCATTTTCTTGATATTTGGAACAAAAATCTCTTCCTGTGTTGTATTTGGAGTATGTTGATGAAGGAATTGGTAGCCAAGAATTCCAGTGTAGGCAGTAACTGTTAAAAATTTTAAGATAAAATGTGTTTGACACTGATGGAAAGGAGGGGAGGACAATTAGTGATAAAGCCCTGGAAACAGCTGTTGGTTTTAATTTAATTTTTTTCCCCTCTAAGACTGCCAAAATAGAGTTCTCTCATTAAGGGACATTAAATGTTGGGGTATTTTCATTAAGATTAAAAGAAGAATTCTTTAGCTTAAAAGATAGCCAAAGAAACAATTTGGTTTCTCTCCCTCCTGTACCCCTCTTTATCAAAGCCAAGAATTATATTAATTTTAATTGCCATTTTATAGACAGACCTTTGAAAAACTAGGCCTGAGCTGTTTCTGTTGTGGCAGATGGCCTATAGTGATCCAATAGGATGTAAAACTCAAGTTAGGTAGTCATTTGGCAATAAAATGCAAGTTCTCTTGGGTTTCCATAGAGATATTGAAAGTTAAAATGTATCCAGTGCTTTTCCTTTCTTTCAAATTAAGTGTTATCTAAAAAAATAGAAAAAAAAAACAAGGGAGAAGAAGAGTCTTGCAGTGCCTGTCCTTATAATTCTAAGATAAAACTGTGAGCCTATGTTTAGCTTTGCTCTTCTCAGTTGAACCTACTTCTGCTAGTCTTGAATGGCCTGAAGAAGGGAGCAAGTTACTTGCTTTCCTGTCTTTTTGGCAGGGGAACTAGAGGTTGACTTCATCTTTAACAAAACCCCCAACTGTTCTTTTACATTTGAAATTGCTAATTGTGTGTGGTAGGGAAGAGGGAGTGATGGAAGCAAGGAGTGGGGGTAGATGGTAATTAGGACAGACTGGCACAATTTCTATATTTGTGTATTGTTGAAGTTCGCTTGTGTCTTTTTGTTTTTGTGTCTTTGTTCCATAGTTTCATTTTTGTCTCTTTGTAAGAGTGTTTGGGGTTTTCTTGGTGAAGATATTGGAGTGGTTTGTCATTTCCTTCTCCAGCTGATTTTACATGTCAGAAAATTAGGGAAAACTGGGTTAAGTGACTTGCCCAAGGTCACACAGTAAGCATTGAGGTCAGATTTGAATTCAGGTCTTTCTGATTCCAGCCTAGTTCTCTATTCACTGGGACACCTAGCTTCCTTGTTGTTGAAATTAGAAAGGGCCTAGTTTCTCCTTTTAAGCTATGATGCTATAAAATTAAGCCACTATGTGACTGCCTTTTCTGTTTTATCAATATCGACTATGGGAGATACCAGTCCCAAAAGAGCAGGAACTTAGAGTCAGAAGCACCTTATTTTAGATTGCAGCTGGCTATCCTTGTGACCTCAGACAAATGACTTGATTTCTTTCTACCACAATTTCCTCCTTTGTAGCACAAGAACATTAGACTATAGCCTCTTTAGAAAGCCGAACTTCATGTCAGGAAGATCTGAGTTCAAATCTTGTCTTAGACACTTAATAGTTATGTAATCACAGGTACAGTCACTTAACCTCTCTCAGTCTCTGTTTTCTCATCTAAAAGTGGGGATAACCATAGCATATACTTCATAGGGCTGCTGGAAGGAGTAAATGAAATAATACTAAACAACAAATAAAAAATAAATGGTAGTTGATATTCATGTAGCCCTTTAATGTTTGTTGTGCATTTTACATGCCTTATCTAATTCTTACAACAATGCTGTGAGGTAAGTGCTGCTAGCCTCACTTTACAAATGAGGAAAATCAAGCAGTTTGTCAAGAGTCACATAGTCAATGGGCATCTAAGACAGGATTTAAACCCCAATCCTCCTAATGTTAAATTCATCATCCTGTCTACCACCTTTCTATGATTTTTAAATATTAAATTGTGCTGATTTACTGAACATTGTGGTAAACTACTTGTGTCATGAGTTTAAAATTTTTTTTAAATAGCAAAAGGATGCAAAGCCCTAAAGTAGTTATTTTTTACTTCAACTGTTTATTTTGCCAAATATAAAAGTTGAAGGGGTGGAAGAAGCTGAAAGTCTTAAATAAGAACAATGCTTCTGTATTTCTTTAAAAATGATTAAAAATCAATATCTGACTTTAAATTTTGCTTATGATCAACTTAATGAAACATAATCAAGCATTAGTGAGTGACCTTGGAATCAGAAGAGCTAGGTTTATATCCAAACTTTACCAGTACTCTCTAAGACTTTGAACAACTTGTTTTACCTCTCTGGCTCCTCAGTTTCCTCATCTGTAAAATGAGGGGTTAAATTAGATGACCCCCAGACTCCTTTCCAACTCTATATCTATGATCTATAATGATGTAATTATATCCACCACCTTCTCCTTCCCCCCTCCCCACAGCTAAGCTACTATTATTGCCTTTTCTAAACCAGAAATTATTGCTGGTTCAGAAAACCATCCCCATTGCTCAACAAATTTGCTAATTTGGGGGTTCTGAAATAAAATATACAGTATACACAAATTAAAAATACTCAGCAAGTATTTATTCTTTACCTCCTTTCTAATATTGAATTGAAAAGTATGTTTAAATATACACATAGCAATTAAGATAATTAAAAACTATGTAATTAATTACTTAATTGAGTGAGGTAGACCATAAATGCTAAAGGACACAGTTTTAGGAAAGATCATTGTCCTTCATATTTCTTACAGCACTTTACATAGGCTTTTGTAAACCTCTATTTTATATTATACATCCTATTTATGGTAAACCTATATCCTCAAAATCTTGATTGTCATTTACTTACTAGGTGACCTTAAAAGTAACTGAAGAGGGTTATAGTTTACCAAAATAAGTAAATTGTTGTAAGACTCAGAAGTTATACTATGTAAAGAACCCTTTTAATACCACAGGATTATATTATAAACGTAGTAGGCAGTGATCAGAAAAACTGACCTTTTGGTCTAAGGAATCTCTCATCAGGGCAGATATTCTTTGGCTCTGTGGTGAGGGATTCATGTGTTGACCCCTTGGTAAATGAGCATGTATAACCAGGAGCTTCTAATTGGTCCTTACATATCTGTGATTAAGAGGTGTGCCAAAGAGAATTGATGATTGAATCAAGTAGAATCATCTGTTTTGTAGGCTATGTGGAACTAGGAGGGAATATATCTTCTGACCTCTCTTCCAACAACCTCTTTGGGATAAAATCAATGCCAGTTTTCCTAAAGTTCATATTTCAAAATACAATTTTCTATGAATTATCTAGTACATGTGTAGATTATTCTTATACACATTCTTCCCCTGGACCTCAATTTCCTCATCTGTAAAATAAAGCTGGCAGGTAGGTTAAATAGAAAATCTTCAAGGTCTTTTTCAACTCTAAATCTATGTTTCTTCCTCCAGCATTTTTTTTAATACACTTTGCATTACCCATAGCAGGCACCTATTAAAAAAAAGTTTTCTGTTTTTTAAACAATAGGAGACTTCATATAGGAAATAAAATTTGAGTTGAATAAAGAAGGAGGAAGGGCATTTAAGGAAGAGGAATAGGATGAGTAAAGTCGTGGAAATGGGAATAAATGTGATAGATGTTTGTGTCTTAGAGTGTAAGTAAAGGGAGAGAAAAGTGGATGTTGAGGATATTATATAGGCTTGTTTTTAGTGAATTTTACTCTTTGCCAGACACTGTGATAAGTACAGGCAATACAAAGTAAAAAGAAAGAAGGCCTTACCCTCAAGGAGCTTACATTCTAATGGGGAAACGATAACACACAAAGGGGAGCCATAATGAGAATCCTGATGACCCCAAAATAGAATTTCCAACCTTTTTCAGAGGATCATTATTTCCTGAGAGTTTTATGATTCTTTTGTGTTTGTTTGGGAACTGGAGGATGAAGAGTTGATAATATACTTTGCTAAAAGAGACATGCCAAGTCATGGAATAAGAAGGCTAAACTGCAGTTGAAGAGGCTAGGAATAGGAGATAGGAAAGCCATAAACCTTGATATTCCACAACTCCTGATCACATTTCTGTCTTGCTAAGAGTGGCCATAAATTGGCAAGAGTTGTCCATAACTGATTAATTTGAAGGAATAAATGAAAGAATATTTATTACATATTTATTAGGCACTATTTGAAAAGTAAGAGATACAAATATGAAAATGAGTCCCTATCCTCAAGGAACTTACATTCTAATGAAGGAAGTGGCACAGAACGTGACCAACGAAGTGAATTTTGGTCTATTGAGTCACAGGAATTTTTAATAAATCTACAAGATGGTCAATTGCCATGACTTTTCTAATCTACTGATTTGATGACTTGTCCCTAAGGAAAGATTGGGATCTGAGGGGATAGATCATCCACAAAGCAGCAGAGCAGGTGGTGACATGAACTAATTAGTTCTGGTTTCCAGTAGATGTATGAATGGGATATGAAATATGAAGATGAATAGAAGTTAGATGAGTTCATACTCAGTCATTCATCAGAACAACTCATCCCAGCAGTTCCAAAAATGAGTGGGTTAAAGCATGGTAACATCACCCTACAAAACTTTTCAAGAGTAACATATTGAATTATTTATGACTACAATGTAACCCATATTACCAATGAGTGTAATAATAAAGTGTAACAATGTAATAAAATATAATAATCAAAATAATGAGTATAAGAAAATATTTACTTTTTAAACAGAAAAAGAACAATGACATTTTTAATGTGCACATTGAGGTTGGTTTTTGATACCAGTGCATCTATATCTGGTTTTATAGAGATTGTAGTGATGTGAAGAAAATTTTTCAAGATGCTTCTCTGAAACTTTTGTTCTATTTTTACTTTTTGTATGCTTCCACAACAACAACAACAATAATAGCAAAAACTTCAGTGGTCTATGGGACTTCACAATGCAGTATGTTACCTAAAAGTATGTTTCCTAAGAGTTTAGCTGATCTTTGATATTGCAATGTTGATGCATGCACTTAGCCAATCCTTCATTTTCCATGTACAAGACACAGGCCACATGAATGGGCTTTGAGGGCCTCATGTGGGTTGCAGGTTGGACACATCTGGAAAATCTCTAGGGAGGAGATATACTATCTCTGAAGGTTACATACAAAAAGTAGCTGTTCAAGATGGAGAAAAGGAAAAAGTGATAGGGAAGATGATGATAACCAGAAAGATCATGGTTAATTGTTTATCTTGTGATATATGAGTTACTGAAGTTCTCACTTCAAGATTAGTCTATAGCATAATAGCCAAAGAAGCTTGGAAGAAGTTGGAGGAATTGTAGGCAAGTAGCAAGGCTTCATAGGATCTGTGATATATCAGTCCTTCCACATTTATGAAGTAGATTACAACTAATTATCTTCATTCACTGTGACTCTTTTCCATGTCATCTCATAAATATAACACAGGGAAGGAGCCCATCCAACACCATGGAGACTTTCCACTAGATTCCTTACCATTACATGGAAAACAACTGAGTCTGTGGTTATTTGTCAATTATCCTTCACTCACCCTGCATGAATGCCCTGCCTTCGTTTTTGGTCATACCCATTTCATTGATAATATATTTTATGTTACTCTTCCTGTACTTTTCTTCTTTGGCAATTTAATGCTGCTGACTCATCATAAACATGTATATCTCCATTGTAGTTTTTTTAGTTGGTTTTTTTTGCCACACAATAGGATTAAGTAGCTTGCCCAAGGCCACATGACTAGGTAATTATTAAGTGTCTGAGGCTGGATTTGAACTCAGGTACCTCTGACTCCAAGGCCAGTGCTCTATCCACTGTGCCACCTAGCCACCCCATTCTCCATTGTATTTTGAATGAACCTCAATTTTAATTCTTTGGAGACTGTGGTATTTCATGGTTCACAATCATGGGGTATATAACTGATGGAATATTGATGTTTCTGAATACTGCTGTTCTGTAGGAATGGTTGTGTCTTCAGAAAACTAGTTATTGGAACTTTCTGCCAAAATGATTGTCTAAACTGGAGGCAGAACTACCCAACCCCCACATACCTACTGCAGAGAAGACTTGAAGTTTACACAAGGTAATTTTAATCAAGAAACCCAGTGAGAAACTATAGTAAGTATAGTTCCCCTCTTCTCACCCCCTACCCAGAACTGTATTAAAAGTCAGCTAAAAGCTCATGCGCTTTGGAAATAAGGGCCTCTCCAGAAAAGATTGTACCAATACATATGATAAGAGAAACCACGCATGAAATCTGCAAATAATAATAATCAGAGTAATAATAATGATAATGATAATAATAATAATAATTGTCCTTTAGTATTGAAGAAAACCATACCACCAAGTAATCAGTGGAGTGTCTTGCACAATTATGCTTCTTATACTGAGGGGCAAGTTGTGCAAACTATCTTTCTTAGTTGCCTTTTTCAAAACTATTCCTATTCATATCCTGCTCTAATAGGAAACAGGACTATTGATGATTGTCTGTATACTGTGGAAGTCTCTTAATCTGCAAAGATCAGTATCTAAAGCAAGATCACATGAGAAATTCCAAGGCTTTGAAAAATCCCAAAATCCAGAGAGTAGTAGCAGTAAGAAAAGATCAGTGAGCAGAAGAAGAAATCAGACAAGAATAGCCTATGCTCAGGGGCTCTCAAGTTTCTAATACTTTCTGGAATCACCAGTCAGGGCTCTGAAGATTTGGTACTTGAACTTTAAAGATCCTAGAGAGGTAGAGTTCAGCACAAGGGGCCTTAGGATGAGACCAAGGAGAGTCACCTAAAAATGTAGCAGGGGGACAGATCATGGTTCTCAAAGTGTCAATTTAGGAATGATAGAGAGATAAGTAAGTCAAAGAAACTATGAATAAGTATTAAAAATAATGCAAATTGTTGCACAGACAAAACCACTGTAACCAAGATCAAAAGAAATGTAGTAAATTGGGAAACAATTTTTACCACTAGTATTTCTGACAAAGGACTCATTTCTAAAATATACAGAGAACTCAGTCAAATTTAAAAAAAAAAACCAAGCCATTCCCCAATTGATAAATGATCAAAGGATATGCAAAGGCAATTTACAGATGAGGAAATCAAAGTGATCCATAGTCATATGAAAAATTGCTCTAAATCACTACTTATTAGAGAAATGCAAATTAAAGCATCTCTGAGGTACCACCTCACACCTCTCAGACTGGTCAATATGATCAGAAAAGACAATGATCAATGTTGGAAGGGATGTGGGAAATCTGGGACACTAATACATTATTGGTGGAGCTTTGAATTCATCCATCCTTTCTGGAGAGCAATTTGAAATTATGCCCAAAAGACAACAAAAAATGTGCATACCTTTTGATCCAGCAAAACCACTACTGGGTCTATACCCTTGAAGAGATGATGGAAAACGGTAAAAACATCACTTGTATGAAAATATTCATAGCAGCCTTGTTTGTGGTGTCAAAGAATTGGAAATTAAATGAATGTCCTTCAATTGGGGAATGGCTTAGCAAACTGAGGTATATGTATGTCATGGATCACTACTGTTCTATTAGAAACCAGGAGAGATAGAAATTCAGGGAAGCCTGGAATGATTTGCATGAACTGATGCTGAGAGAGATGAGCAGAACCAGAAGAACATTGTACACCCTAACAGCAACATGGGAGTGATGATCAACCTTGATGGACTTGCTCATTCCATCAGTGCAACAATCAGACACAATTTTGGGGTATCTGTGAGGGAGAATACCATCTGTATCCAGAGAAAGAATTGTGGAGTTTGAACAAAGACCAAGGACTATTACCTTTAATTTATTGTGTAATTTTTCTATCTCTTATACATTTTTTTCTTCCTTAAAGATATGATTTCTCTCTCATCACATTTAACTCAGATCAATGTATACCATAGAAACAATGTAAAGACTGGCAAATTGCTTTTTGTGGGGGGGAGGGAAGCAATATTAGGGGAAAAATTGTAAAACTCAAAAATAAAATCTTTCTTTTAAAAAAATGCAAATTGAGAGGTCCCTAGAGGTGAAAGTAATTCTATAGCAATTGCAAGCAAATACTCAAAGGAAAAAAATGGATAATAAGTATATTAATATTTAGAAGAAATTAAGCAAGATATTAAAAATCCTCCAGAGGAAAGAAGGATATAACTTAGAAGAGAACTTAGAAAAAGCAACTTATGGAGGAGGCTAGATGGCACAGTGGATAAAGCACCGGCCCTGGAGTCAGGAGTACCTGGGTTCAAATCCGGTCTCAGACACTTAATAATTACCTAGCTGTGTGGCCTTGGATAAGCCACTTAACCCCATTTGCCTTGCAAAAAACCTTAAAAAAAAGCAACTTATGGTAAATATGATAAATATTACCCAATATATCAATTCCCCAAAGTGTAGAATAGACCAAATAGAAGTCAGTGGTTCCATGATATAGTGAGAAATATCACAGCAAAATTTTAGAAATTGAAAAAAAAATAGAAGAAAATGTAAGCTATCTGATATCAGAAAACAACCTGGATAACAGATCAAGGAGAGATAATGTAAGAATCTGTTCAGATACCCTGAAAACCAAAATTTAAAAAAAACCCAGAACTCCTAAACATTGTGTTTCAAAAAAATTTTTCCCAGATCTATTAGAACCAGGAAGGTAGGAGATGAGGGTAGGGATGGGAAGACAAGTCAATTTAGAATGAATTCATTGATTACCTCCTGAAATAAATTCCCAGAAGAAAATTCCCAGAAATGTCATAGTTGAAATCTAGAGCTTCTCCATTAAAAAAAATTTGCCATTTCCAGTTTCCAATAATAAGGATCAGTACTAAGCATCTGAAATTAGAATCATAGAAAACCTGATAGCTTCTGCATTAATGAGAGAAGATCTTAGAATATAATATTCTAAAAGTCAAAAGATAATGGCTTACAGTCAATAATTATTTACCCTGCAAAGATGAATATATTCCTTCAAAAACATAAATGAATCTTAAATGGAATAGAGGTTATTGTTGTTCAGTCATTCAGTCATGTCCAACTCTTCGTGACTTCATGGGCCATAGCACTCCAGGCCCTTCTATCCTCCACTACCTCTTGAAACCTGCTCGAGTCTATGTCCATAGTTTCCATGTTACTATCTATCTATATTTCATTCTCTGATTTCCCTTTTGCCTTCCATTTTTTTTTCCAACAACAGGGTCATTTCCCAAAAAATGAAATAGAGAACTTTTAAGCATTTCTGATTTAAAAAAAAAAGAGATAAGGAACTCTTCAAAGTAAACTCTGTAGAATAGGGAAATCAAGAAAGATGAATTTATTTGAATAATTGAAAGTTGTATGATAACGTACTACTTACCTTCTAATAAGGAGAGAAGAAACAAATGTATCCTTTGAACTGTAGTGTCTTCAAAGGACTTTGAGGGAATTAATTGAGAAAAACAGAAGATAAGAGAGTGGATCAATTCTTTTTGGAAGTTTTAAAAAGAGGAAAGAAAAAGGAGGGTAAAAGAAAATAGTTTAAAAAAACAGGAGGAAGAAAGAGATAGAACTTGATATTTCTCATTATGTTATTATGTGAGATGAACTAGGGTTGGGAGGTGAGTGGGCATTAGATGAACCTCATTTATGAAATAGACAAAGCATGGCTGAATACACAGTTTAATGTAGAACAGGGAAACAGGTATAGATAGGGAAGTGGGGGGAAGGATTGGGAGAAAGGAGAATATTGGAGAGGGAAAGTCATGGGCAATACTAACTTCCTCATCATAAAGGATACATTTAAAGCAGAAGAACTGGCAAAAAAAGCAGAGTTAAAATGTAAAAAGGTACCTTTTATTTCCTCTTTGACATTTGGGGAATAAATTGTGGGTTTTGAATGTAATGGAAATTATGAAAGAAACAATTGGAGAGAATCTTTGGTAGTTTATACCAAATAAAGTAAACAGAACTAGGAGAACATTTATACAAGGACAGTAACATTGTAAAAGAAAACAACTTTGAAAGAATTAAAAATTCTGATCAACAAAGCAATCCATAGTCATATGAAAAATTTCTCTAAGTCATTACTTATTAGAGAAATGCAAATTAAAGCTTCTCTGAGGTACCACGTCACACTTCTCAGACTGGCCAATATGACAGAAAGGACAATGATCATTGTTGGAAGGGTTGTGGGAAATATGGGACACTAATACATTATTGATGGAGCTGTGAACTCATCCAACCCTTCTGGAGAGAGATTGGGAACTATGCCCAAAGGGCAACAAAAATGTGCATACCCTTTGATCCAGCAATACCACTACTGGGTCTATAGCCTGAAGAGATGATGGAAAAGGGTAAAAACATCACTTGTACAAAAATATTAGCAGCCCTGTTTGTGGTGGCAAAGAATTGGAAATCAAGTAAATGTCCTTCAATTGGGGAATGGTTTAGCAAACTGTGGTATATGTATGACATAGAACACTATTGTTCTATTAGAAACCAGGAGGGATGGGAATTCAGGAAAGCCTGGAGGGATTTGCATGAACTGATGCTGAGTGAGATGAGCAGAGCTAGAAAAACATTGTACACCCTAACAGCAACATGGGGGCAATGATCAAACTTGATGGACTTGCTCAATCCATCAGTGCAACCATCAGGAACAATTTGGGGCTGTCTGCAATGGAGAATACCATCTGTATTCAGAGAAAGAACTGTGGAGTTTGAACAAAGATCAAGGACTATTACCTTTAATTTAGAAAAAAACCTGATATATTATTATCTGATCTTGCTATCTCTTATACTTTATGTTTCTTCCTTAAGAATATGATTTCTTTCTCATCACACTCAATTTGGATCAATGTATACCATGGAAACAATGTAAAGATTGCAAATTACCTACTGTGGGAGGTGGGGGAGGGAAGTAAAATTAGGGGGAAAAATTGTAAAACTCAAAATAAAAAAAAATCTTTTAAAAAAAGAATTCTGATCAACACTGGCTAATCAATCATATCTTCAGAAGAACTAAGGATGAAGCTATGTTACCCTTCAATTAACAGAGAGGTTATTGACTCAAAAACAGCGACATACATTTTTGGACAAAAATCAATGTTTAGATTTATTTTGTTCTACTTTGCTTATTTATTCCAATTTTATTTTTTCTTTCAATTTTAGTTGAGGGTGTTCAAAGGAGTTAGCAATGGTGAATACAAAAAGGGTCATTATAAAAAATTAAATATAGAGAAGAAAAAGAAGAGAAATGCTGAGAAAAGGAAAGGCAAGCAGGATAATTTTGAAAGTAACTTATAGGATTTATTATATACTTTGTCACAAGGGCATAATAGACAAGTCAAAGAAGTTCATAATGAGTACAGTGGGAAATGAGATGTCTGTCTCTTCCCCTTTCCATAAATTGAAGAATGTATGACTCTGTCCTCCAAGCAGAGAGGCAGAGGGTATTGATGAGGTGTGAGTAAAATTACCAGGTTTATATATCTCTATCTCTATCTCTATCATCTCTATCTCTATCTCTATCTCTATCTCTATCTCTATCTCTATCTCTATCTCTATCTCTATCTCTATATATGAGAGATATTAACTCTGACAGCTGATATTAGGAAAACAAAGAAGAATAGGGACTGTGGCCATTAGCACTGGAAAAACTGCTTAAGGTTATCCTTATAATACTGGAGGAGAGGTGTAGCCAGGTGAACTCTGGTTTTGACAACCTAGACTAACTCATATAGATTAGGGAAATAAATTCAGTTTCATTATAAGTATATCACTTGATATTTATTATCATAAGCTCATTGAATAAAATTTCTTTGCTATATATATTTCCAGAAATCATATATGGCTTCTATATATGCTTGGAGGTAACTTTTGGGGGGAGAATCTTTAAGGTAGCATTTTGCACTTCTAAGTCAAATGCTTCCTTATAGTCAAGGAAAAATAAACACAGTAGCATCTTTTTTAATCTATACCTTTTAATCAATTATGTGACTGTAAAGATGTCTCCTGCAAAATATTGCTTGTGAAAGCTTGCTTGTTCCCTTCTCATATCTTTATCAAGTATTCCTTTAATTTAGGTATAGATTATTCTTAGAAAAAGTTTTGCAGATAAGGGAAGATAGGCATATGGATTAGTAGTTATTGATGTTTTTTCATTGGTTTTTCTTCAGTAGGGATAATATTCTTGATTTTTTCCCAAGTGCATAACCTGGCTTTCATCCAAGTCTGATACATTTTGCATGCTAAAGATGACTCCTGATTGGTACAGAGAATGCTCACTGTATACCTGGGATAGGGACATAATGAACTGGCTCCAAGGATTCTTCAGGAGAGACATATGGACAGATATTCTAGGTAAGCAAGAAAGAAATACTTTGAAATGGGAGGCATGTATGAGAAGCTGGTCCTATCATGTTTATGCTTTAAATTTTAGAGAGTGCTAGAATGAATTGAGTAAGATTGTTTTATCTCTTCTGATTTGAGCTGAGATCTTCTCTCTTTCCTTTCTGAAGAGCTCGTTTATTCCTGGGTATTCTTTGATATATTTTTTTATGTTTGCTTAGATAAATGGATTTACTCATTATTTTCTATTTCTGATGGTCTTTTGTGCAGCCAGGATTTGGGGTAGCTAGATGGCTCAGTGGATAGAGCACTAGCCCTGGAGTCAGGAGAACTTGAGTTCAATTCCGACTTCAGAGGCTTATTATCTGTGTGACCTTGGTTAAGTCACTTAACCCTAATTGCTTCACATCTAGGGCTATCTCCAGTTGTCCTGATTCATATCTGGTCACTGGACCCAAATAGTTCTAGAGGAGAAAAGTGAGGCTGGTGATTTAGCACAATACCCCCTTCATTCAAATCCAATTCATGTGCTTGTCATGACATCCTCTCTCTGAAGTCATGGTCTTCTTCCAATACAAAGGACAAATATCATCAATCATTTATATTTTTGAATCCATATTCATACCTCTAGAAAGTGGTATTTGAGTTGATATTCCTCTAGTACCCTGAAGAAGAGAGTGTCCAGCCTAGGCAGGTCCTTTCTGAGACCTCCCTAAATGCTAGCAGCACAGGCTCAGACCTAAGCTCTCTTCCTCTCTGAAGAAGTAAGCTAAACCTCAAATTTATCTTTGCCACTCATATGCTTACATCTATATCTATAATTTTTCAAATGGTCATTTATAATCTTCACAAGCATCTGAATTTCTCCCTTTCCTCCCCAGATTTTTCAAAACTGATCACCTAAAAACTTTGTGTGTAACCTCCAATACAGAGTTACTCTGTGTATAGTTGGTTTTTATCCTAGCTACTCTTTCACATGTTCCCTCCCTCCCTCCCTTCTTTCCTTCCTTCCTTCTTTCTTTCCTTCCTTCCTTCCTTCCTTCCTTCCTTCCTTCCTTCCTTCCTTCCTTCCTTCCTTCCTCCCTTCCTCCCTCCCTCCCTCCCTTTCTCCTTCCTTCCTTCTTTCCTTCCTTCCTCCTTCCCTCCATCCCTCCTTGTCTTTGCCTCCCTCATTCCTTCATCCCTCCCTCCCTTCCTCCTTTGACCCTTACTTCTTCCCACCTCCCTTCCTCCCTCCTCCCTTCCTTCCTCCCTCCCTTCCTTCCTTCCTCCTTCCTTCCTTCTTTCCTTCCTTCCTTCCTTCCTTCCTTCCTTCCTTCCTTCCTTCCTTCCTTCCTTCCTTCCTTCCTCCCTCCCTCCCTCCCTTTCTCCCTCCCTCCTCTTCCTTCTTTCTCCCTTCTTTAAATTTGTCCCTCTCTCCCTCCCTCTCTTCCTTCCTGACTTCCTTCCTTCCTTTCTTCTTGCTATTTTACTTCTTTGCCATTTTAGTAGCATGTCAAGAACTGTGATGTTATAGTCTAAATGTATGGTGGCACAACTGTCATTGATGGAGGTTATAAAAATCTTAACAACACTTTTCCCTTTTGTGTGTGTCTGTTCTCTAAGTTTCATCCTTAAATTCTTTAAGGATAATCTGACTTACTCAGGTCTTTCATCAAGAATTTTATAAATTTATTTTTCATTTAACTACAGCTTGCTATTTAATGAAGCTATGCTGCTCATAATTTTTCACCATTACTTTCCGTCAGATTTTATAAATTACTTTGCCATTGCTATTGTTGGCTGTGTCTTTCCACTTGGTACAAAGATAGTGTTTTCTGGTTGAGAAAGTTTCTAGGTACTTTTGATCTATGTGACAATTGTGATTAAAGGAGTTTTGGGGTTTCTGGGTAGGAAAGAAAGAAATAAGTATGCAAGGTATAATATAAATATCATGTATGGGACAGCCTTTATTTCAAAGGACTCACAGAATAAAATAAAGCACCAAAATTGCTCATTGAGTTTCTACCTTGTGCTTCTACAGAAAATTTCTCAGTGCCCAGCACTCTCAGAGCTACCATATATTGATCTGGGAAAATATACTTGGGATTGTTCATCTCTGTGTGTTTACACTCAGATTGTTCCTGGGGAAGGAGATTATGAATGTAACACAGGTTCTTCTCCTTCCCAGATTACAAATTTACTATTGTAAATTCCAAATGTAGTAACAAAGAGGGGAGACTCCTCTGATCAGTCCTTCCCTTTGACTTTTAATCAACCAAATGACCTAAAATGTTGTATACCTCCAGCAAAGTACGAGTGGGATTAGAAGGGAGGAGACAAGAGGAAAAATACCTATTAGGAAACTGCTACAAAAGAAAAGAAGTCATTGATGAGAGAGTTCAGGTGGATGGGAAGAGATAGGAGAGAGACTATACCTGTGATTTCATTTTGGCAAGAAAATTTTAGTTGTACACTCTGTCTACCCATAATTTATTTGTAACATTCAACTTGTTTTTTTTTTTTAGGAAGTTATTAGGGATACTAAGAAGTTAAATGACTTGTTCATGAGCACATATGTGAGTCAGAGACAGAACTTGAACCCAGGTCTTCCTAGTTTTCTCTTTACTACGCTAGATACCTAAATCCAGGTATCAGTGATATCTGATAGTATCTGATACCTAGAGATTGTAAAGGTAGGAATTATAGAATCTTACAAATGATTGAGTGAGAGAGAGGGAAAAAAATCATGATAAAATACCAAAATTTCCCACATGAATGACAGGGTAAACAGTTGTATAAAAATAGTATAGTTGGAATGAAGAGCATTTTTTAGGGGAAAAGATAATAAGTTCAGTTTTGGATTTGTAGAATCTAAGGTGCTAATACATTAAGGAGGTTATACCTTGTAGACAGTTGGAAATTTGGGTCTAATGCCCTGGAGAAAGATCAGAAATATAAATATGGAAACCATCTGCATATAGATGATAGCTGGAAACATGGTGTAATAGAGAGCATAGGACTTAGAATCAGGAAGATGTGTGTTTGATATCTGCTTCAAACACTGTGTAACTACAAACATTACTTCTCTCAAGTTCAGTTTCCTCAGCTAGAGATGAGAGGGTTAGATTTGATGACTTCCAAGGTCTCTTCCATGTTTAAACTAATGATATTATAAAACCATGGGACTGAATGACATTACCATGGGAGAAACTATAGTCAAGAGCACTGGGTTAGGAAACCCCCAAAATGTCAATAGCAAGGAGAGAGGAAGAGAAGCCAGAAAAAGGAGACAAATCAGGGGGAGTGTGGTATCTCAAGAGAGAGGAGTATAAAAAAGCTTAAAGAAATCAAGGGGGCCTCAGAATGAGAAAGAATTTTTAGAATAGATGATTAGGCTAGTGGTTCCAAAAAACATTTTCACTGGAGTGATGGGGACAGAAGTTAAATTGCAAGGGAATGAATAAGTATGAGTATCTGGTCTAGAAGACCTTTGAAAAAATGTCTGGTGAAATAGGATGATAATCTGATAGGGCAGAAGAGTAATTAAAGTTACTTTGTGGGTGTTGATGGATCATAGTGAAGGCCAATTCTTCATGGAATTTTCTTGGCAAAGATATTGGAGTGCTTTATCATTCCCTTCTCCAGCTCATTTTACAGATGAGGAAACTGAGGCAAGCAGGGTTAAATATCTTGCCCAGAGTCAGATTCGAAGCCAAGAAGATGAATTTTCCTTTCCATCCACTTTGCCACTTAGCTGCCCTAAATCTGCTTTAGGGCTGAGAAAAACTTGAGCATGTTTGAGGGAAGAAGAGCCGGTTAAAAAGAGAGGGAAAATGTTCTAAAAAGATGGAAATGGTTAAGGGAGCACCAGTCTTGTTAAATTGGAAAGATGGGATTCAAGGACGTAGCCAAGGAAAGAGAATGTGCATTTATATAGTGCCCACTACATAGCTAAGGGCTTTAAAAATTTGTCATCTGAGACTTACAACTATTCCCATTCTATAGGTGAGTGAGTGATCTGAGGTAAAAAAGCAAATAAGTGTCTAATGCTGCATTAACTCAGTTCTCCCTGACTTCAGCCCAGAGCAGTCTCGAGGTTTTTCTTGTGAGAGAGAAAAAGGAGAAAATAGGAAATTATATTGAGAAGTCTTGAGTATGGGAAAAAATTTCCTCAGAGTGGCATTTGATCGAAGCTTTGCTTATTTAGTAACATATAATAGCAGTATTATCATAGTAGGCATTATTTAATGAAGGCAGCTAGTTGGCACAGTGCAAAGAGGACTAGGTCTGGAGGAAAGAGGACCTGAGTTCACACCAGATCTCAGATGTTTTCCAGCTGTGTGACTCTGAGCAAACCACTTAAACCTGCTTGCCTCAGTTCCTTACCTGTAAAAATAAGCCAGAAAAGGAAATGGCAAACCATTCCAGTATCATTCATTGTCAAGAAAACCCCAAATGAGGTCATGAAGAGTCAGACACAACTGAAATGACTGAATAACAAGCAACAACAGCAACAACATTTCCTTGATTGGTCTCAGTGAACTAGGAGATCAAGTCATCTACTACTCTAAGTGTAGCAAGTGAAAGTATGGTTGGATGCTTGAGGAGAGTGGTAAAAGTTTGAAATATTTGTTGTGGGCAATTGGATAGGGAATCACTTTGAGCTGAACAGGAGGACTGCCAAGGAGCAGCCAGGGCCTAGCTGAGGTTACATACCATAAATTATAGTGAAATCAATTCTCTTTCATGACTGCCAGCAATACTCAGTAGCCATTGGGGAAACTGGTTAAGGAGGTTTACCCAGGGTTGAAGATGAGCAGTTTGGGAATTATGGTGGGGGGGGAGTGACCAGAGGGATTGGGGGATAATCTAATGTGTGTGTCAGAGGCTCCCTCTTGTCAAGAAAATCCAGATTCAAACCCACATTTTTCTGCCTCCAAGTTCAGCTCAGTTTTCACCATACCCTGTGGTCCTCTGTAAAGAGGCTTGGAACCGTCCTTACCTATCCTGTCATTAATCTTTCGAAAAGTTGAATAAACCTGATTTCCTGAGAAGAACAAAGCTACACACTGCCTTGAGCTCACCTAAAATATTTAGTGAATTTAATTATTTAAGTTAAAGAGAATGAAAGAAGTATTCTGTTGACTGAAGGGCACAATAGGGAATGTACATCAAGAGGCCACCAATGATATCAAAGGCAATTTGGTCACAGTAGAAAGAGCCCTGACTCTGCCAGCAGAGAACCTCAGTTCTAATCCAGTCTGGAAAGTTTACAGCATTTATCCTCTTCTATAAAATGAAGGAATAGGACTAGATATATTTTGAGTTCCCTTACTGCTCTAGAGTTATGCCCTTTTCTCTTGTTTGTGCCAGTGAGGAAACTGTCCTTTGAGAACTCCTGAGTTCCCAACTCTTTTCATTCCAAAATAAAAACTGGATATACAGAAGGAAAAGTTTCTTCTAACCTAGCCCAGGCTGCCATGGGGGTGTCGAGTGTTTTTTATTCCTGCAACAACTCAGTAGAGCATATAAAAATAAGTCAATGAAGTCAGTGTGATTTCCACATCACAAACATCACGATCATGATTGGCATTTCCCTGGCAATTTAACCGGAGAAACAGAAACCATATTACCCCCTTGACCTGGAAAATAATCTCATTGGTTTTAGTAACAAGGCCCTTTGGTGGGATGCCAGTGGAAGCTTGGCACCACTGCTATCCTCAGGGGATCTCCCCTAAGGCTACACAAGGTACATCGGCCTGCATAATTTTCCATTTTTGTGAGCACAGTATTTAGCTATCTTCCCAAATTCTATCCATCCTTCAGGGTCCATATCTATTTCCACCTCCTCCATGAGACACAAGATATGACACATATTGGTGATTAATAAATGTCTGTTGATTATCTTCAAGGTGATATATTGGGCATAGTAGAAAAAAGACCAGATTTGGGGTCAGGGAACCTGGATATTCAATTAGTAGCTTAATAGTTTTGAGGAAGGCATAGAACCTGTTTCCTTATTCTGTACTGATTTATAATCTATTTCCTATCCACCTCATGGAGTTTCTACAAAGGAAGTGCTGTTATGTTTATTAAATGAATGCTTAACTCCAACAGTTCTCCTAACAGTTTCACTTACCTGAACAGTTTCACAGCATCTAATGGTCCAGTCCTCTTTCTTCTTTGTTCAAGTTGTCATTATAAAAGGGAAGTGAATTTCTTGAAGGCTGGGATTTCATCTTAAAATTCTTTGTCTCTTTTACAGGAGAGGGCATATTACCTAGATTTGTGATTTTTATCCATATGGGGTACCCTACTGTGAAAAAACTCCCTTTACCAATTCTGATAAGAGCTGTTTTTTTTTAAATTTGTAACTATATTAGAGACATTGAGAATTTAAGGAACTTGTTCAGGGTCACACAGTCAATGTATGACAGAGGTAACACTTAAATTCAAACTTTCTGACTCTGGGGCCTGTCCTCTATCCATCAGGCAATGGATTAGGATAGATTTGAAAAAGGAATTCCTTCCAACTCTTGCTGGACACATATTGTTATTATTGTTCAGTAGTTTTAATCACGTCTGATTCTTCATGACCCTATTTGGAGTTTTAGTGGTGAAGATCCTGGAGTGATTTGCCATTTCCTTCTCCAGCTCATTTTACAGATGAGGAAACCGAGGCAATCAGGGTAAAGTGATTTGCCCAGGGTCATGTAACTAGGTCACATTTGAAATCAAGAAGAAGAGTTTTCCTGATTCCAGGCCTGTCACTTTATCCACTGTACCACCTAGTTTCCCTATATATGCTGTATGTATGGGAGATGCTTAATAAATATTTATTGATTAAAAATCATAATTATTAGTAATTGAGGAATATAAATGAGGTGGGAAAATAACCCATTAAAAGAAGAAAATTCCAGAGTAAGTAGGTTGCTTCTCTATAGAGACAGTCTTTCTTCACAAGGCCACCATCTTCAGAAGTGCGGGGGAGCCACATCAGCATACTTCAGATCCTCAGAGTCCTGTTCTTTTGAATACTCATTACTTGGACTTCAACTTGCTTTTCCCCCACTTATAGGGGTTATAGATCAAACAATATGGTCTAATGAAGGGAGTATTAACTATGGAGTCAGAAGACTTGAGTTCAAATCATTCATCTAATATCAAATAGGTGGTTAGTGTTTTGGATCTGAAATCAGAAATATTCATCTGAGTTCAAATCCAGTCTCAGACCCTTATGATCTGTGGGACCTTGGGCAAATCACTTATTCCTGTTTACCATAGTTTACATATCTCTAGTATCTTTTATTTTTATTTTCATTTTTGCCAGCTAGTAAATAAATATCTAGTGTATGAGATTGGATTTGAACTCAGGTCTTGAATCCAGGGCTGATGCCACCTAGCTATCTCCATTCTAGTATCTTTGCCAAGAAAATTCCAAATGGGGTCACAAAGAGACAGATATGACTGAAAAAGGACTGAACAATAATACTTATTTGTATGACTTTGGATAAGCTGTTTAACTTGTTTCCTTATCTTTAAAATGGAAGAGTTGCATTAGTTGAACAAACCTTAAGATTCCTTCCAGTATAATCCTAGATAACTTTTTGATGATTCTAAAGCTGACCTTTGACAATTTGACCTCTGAGATGCTGGACAAGAAATACTGGAAAGGAGGCAATTCTCATAGATCACAGCAAGTAAAGTAAGATTTATATAAACATCTTACTAAGTTTCTCCAGAAGCTGGGTTAATATTTTAATCAAATTCTTTTGAGGGGAAAGGCAACTGATGAAATTTGGGGATGTGACATGCCAATCTACGTAGAGACCAACTGTGGTTTGGAGACCACCATGGAAAGAATAACTTCAATCTTGAAATGTAAAAATGAAAAGAGGAAAGAAATCCAATGAGTTTTTCCAGTACCTAGTTTTCTTGCTTGTTTTAAAAAAACAACAACAAAACCTGACCTTTAAGGAACTATGAAAATACCATGAGGCCTGCTTTTTCAGTAACTTAAAGTTTAAGTGATAACTTGTTGGCATTATTTGTCTAATTATCCATTTAGGATTACTTTAAGCAGTACAAACAGTGAATCATAGGATTAGAACTCAAAAGGACCTTAGCAAGATCACCAAGGTCAATGCTCTCATTTTACAGATGTGACACAGAGAGATTAAAATGACTTACTTGTCCAGGATCACACACCTCACAAAAAATAAAAAATAAACAAATAAAAAAGCCCAAACAAAAATGAAGGCCAAATAGAAGTCAGTTCATTGGTTATTATAATAATGTTCAAGATGACAGTTTTTCAACCAAAAACAAAAGATATATTTTTCAAATGTCCAGTAATGATCATGAGGTATTCCAAGTTCACCTGGCTACTTCTATATGTATCTAAACAAATGGTAGAGAAAGGTCATTTTTTTTGGTACTGGTTTCTCTTCTAGATCTCTCAGATCTTGCTTCTATGAATGGTATAAACAGGAATTTGAGCCCAAGACTTCCTGACTCCCGAAGCAGGGCCCTCTCCACTATGTAAGGCACATTCTCAACCCATTTTGACATCAGGATCTTTTTTCCCAAAAAAATCTTTATTGATTTTTCCAATTAAGTGCAAAGATAGTTTTCAACAATCATTTTTACTAAGGTTTAGAGTTTCGCATTTTTCCCCCTCCCTTCTCTCTCCCCCCAACTGAAAGCAATCAAATATAGGTTATATGTATATAACTATGTTAAAGTATATATCCATATTAATCATATTGTGAAAGAAAACTCAAATCAAAAAGGGAAAAAAACATTGGAGAGGGAAAATACTATATAAGACAACTTTTAAAAACTGAAAATAGCAAATTTTGGTCCACATTTGAACCCCACAGTTCCTTCTCTAGATATGGATGTTATTTTCCATCATAAGTCTTTTAGAATTGTCTTTGATTATTTTAACATTGTGATCTTAATGGTGAATAAAAACTGAACTTTAAAGGGAAACTACCATACTTGAGTGGAAAGAGCAATGATCTGAGAGACTGAAGACTTGGATTTGAGTCTTAGCTCTGAACCTTGCCTGTGGACAAGTTACAACCCTATTTGAGTTTTAGTTTTCCCATTTAGGAAGTGAGGATGAGTATGATGCCCTCCTACCTATTCATAGACATGATATATTTTGCATAGTGCTATAAAATGATGATTTTTTTCATCAGACTGATCCTTCATGAAGCAAACATATAGCCCTGGTAGTTTATCCTTTGTATATAGCCAGTCTTAAAGGGAATCAGAAGCTTAATTGTTTACATGTGAAGATTATTTCTGTGCACAGGAAGGAATAGAATCAATTTCCTTTCCCTCCATCCTTCTCTGTTCCAGGCTCCACAGTAACACTAACCCCACACCATGGGTAATATTCTATTTATGAGATTGGCTCAGACTGTTATAGTCTCCCAGTGAGTTAGTTGGGCATTTATCCACTTATCTTTTAATATGCTTGTCTATGTGGATTGTATATTTTTGCATGTTAAAACTTCTAGAGTACAGGGAATGCCCATTTTAACATCAGGATCTTAATGGTGCCTGGAGACTTATGAAAGCTTTCAGGTCACTTGGGACCTTAATAGTATAGTGTGTAGCACAGAAGCATGCAATAAGTGTTTGTTGAATTTAATTAACAAATACTCCTTGATGCTGATGGTAGTTTTATGATAGTTGCTCTTTTATATCAAATGGAGGTAAATCTGTATGATTTCACAAAAATTCAATGAAGCAGTTGCTTTGGAGCCAAGGGTTTTGAAATGATCTGTTCCTATGACAGGGGCCAGGAGCTATAAGCAGAGACTATAAAAGGACAGTTTCAATGGGAGGGAGACCCTGAATGCCTGGGAACTCTTTAGCCCCTTAGTTCAAGTACCCTCTTCTAGACCTGGGGAAGCCCCCCATTGGCTTTTTTACCCAGAACCAAAGAGACTGTTGCTATTACACACAGTTGGAATCTTGGCAGGAGTAATTAGTGAATGTTGGCAGATCCTTTGAAGAAGTACATGTTGTCATCAATGAAGGGCACAGCTTCCTTCTCTGACTGTTTTTACATTCCCAAACCATACTGATCTTTCTCTTGCTATAGTTTATACATTTGTGGGGAGAATGTCTCCATGAGCACATATTCTACATGTCTCATTTTCTTACCTTAAAATATGCATTTATCAAAGTAGGACCATTCTAATTATGATCACTGACTGTATCTGTAAATGAAAACTGTCTTACAGAAAATCCCTTAATTGACTAGGGCACATCCCAAAGAATCCCAGAATGCAGGATTTCAGAACTGAAAGTGATCTCAATAGGCATTTAGTTCAATCCTCTACACCTCACATAGCTGCTACTTCAACATGCCCAGCAACCATTCTACAAAAGAAGCCTTCTGGCAATTGACTTTTTTTAAATCAGTCAGCAAATGTTAAGTGCCTACTAAGTATCAAGAATTTTGCTAGGTACTATGAATATAAGATATGTAATAATGATTTTATTTATTTATCCAACTTTTTAATTGTTTATATATTTACATTTTAAAGTCATTGATTTTTAAATAGGTTGTAGCCCATGACCCTCTGATTCTGAGCTCCCTGAAAAGCTATCCCAGGTTATTATCTGCTCACACAGTTCATTAATCCCCACCAATGTTTCAGATCAGACTGAAGTCATGATGGTTCAAAGCACAAGGAATTTATTTAACAATATAGAAAAATAAACATAAGAAAAATTTCCCCAGTATACCCTACACAATCAGTGGGATAAAGCATGGGAATAGGAAACATGTAGCCAAGGCAGCTCTTGTTACTAAGGTGGCCTCTCCACTGGAATACCTCCCCACAGAGCCACAATATTATCTACTAAATCCATTGTTGTCTTTGGTTTTCTCCATTGTGAAGTACCAATGGGATCATCTGATAAACTATTCTCTACTGGATTCATCTGCTCCTTTTTTTGTGCTTCTGCTCCCACCTGCAGACTGAAGTTGATATCTTGCTTCCTCATGAAGGGTCTATCAACTCTTTTACAACATAGTCCCAAGAGTCTAGAATTCTCCTACTGCATCTTCAAGTTTTCTACTCAATCTCAGGTGACATGAGGACTCCTTTGAAGGGTAGGGTCTATTAACTATTTTAAATTATAGTTTCAGGGTCTATGATATCTCTTTTTTGTGATTCCAATGCACAACCTGAGAAATTTAGGCATTTTAAATCCTTTGTAAACTGCTTTTATTCTCAGTAGATATTATCTAAATTCAGTAGAATCTTTGAGTAAGAGTAAGAAAATTACTAGGTAGTGCAATGGATAAAGATAGCCCTATAGTCAGAAAGCCTGAGTTCACAACAGGCCTCAGACTTACTAGCTGTGTGATCCTGGACAAGTTACTTAATCCTATTTGCCTCAGTTTCCTCATCTGTCAATTGAACTGGAGAGGCTAGATTTGTACATATGATTCCTTTTCTTATTTCTTTTATCTTTTTTGGTCTAATAGTGGTATTACTGGGACAAAGTTGTAAGTCTTGGCATAGTTCCAAACTGATTCTTGTAATGGTTGATCCAGTTCATAGCATCAATAGAGTATAAAAATACCTGTTTTCTCATAGCCGTTCCAGACTTTGTAATTTTATCTTTTTTTTTTTTTTTGGTCAGTTTTGCCAACCTGATGATTGTGAAGTGGAATCTCAGAGTTGCTTTATTTCCTTTCTTTAATTATTGATGATTTGAAGCAGTTTGTGATGTGGCAATTGTTATTTTAAATTTCTTCCTTTGAAACCTACCTGATCATACCCTTTGACCACTTACCAACTGGGGAATGGCTCTTACTCATATTAGTTAGAATCAACTTCCTCTTGGAAATGAGACTTATCAGTGAAATATGCTGCAAAAATATTTTCTCCAAGTAATTTAACCTTCTAATTTTAGTTGTATCAGTTTTATTTGTAGAATTTTTAAAAAATATATATATCAGATATATATTATATACACACACACACATACACACACACACACACACACATATATATATATATATATATACATATATATATATATAATCTTTTATAAGATCATGATCTCTTCCACATCCATAGATCTGATAGGTAATTTTTTGCTTTTAATATTATGTCTAATGTCTAATTATATCTTCCTGTCCAAGTGAAATATGTCTAAGTCTAATTTGTAGCTTATCTTGTTAAATGCTTTCAGATGTTTATCTTTACCTAGTTCCTTGCAGACTACTTTCTAGTCTTCCTAAAAATTTTTCTTAAAAGTAGAGGTTTATCCCATAATCTAGGATCTCTGGGTTTATGAACATAGAAGGCAGGTGGGACCTGGGGGTGGGGTAGGGGTGGGGTTGGTCTTTCTCTGGTTCAGGCAGAAATCTTGGCCAGAAATGCAAATTTCCTGCTTTCAGGACAGATAATTATTCTAGCCTTTCTTTTTTCGTCTTCTTTTCTAAATTTTAATATTTTTCTTCCCCAATTTTTGATATTCTTTTTTGTTATTCTTTGAACTCCACCCAAAATTCTTCCTCCCTATGTGTATTGTGTCTTAATGAGTTAGTCTGGTACAGGGGGTAAGAATGCTGGATTGGGGTTCAAATTCAGACACTATTACATACTGACTGAGTGACCTTGGGCAAGTCATGTAATCTCTCTGTACCTTAATTTCTTTACATATAAATGAGAGATTTTGACTAGATGACCTCTGAGGTCTCTCCCAGTTCTAAACTTTATTATTTCCCCCCACCCTTTTTAGAAGTGACATCTAAGTTTACTTATTATATCTCTTACTTCTTTTCAACTAAGGTTTTGAGGAGTGAAATACCTTACACAAGTCATACAGTAAGCAGCAGAAATGGGACAAGAGCCTATATTTCTTGATTTTCAATTTCCAGCTTTTTCTATTTGCTAGTGTTTCTTATAGAAAGAAGGGCAAGTGGCTTGATGCCATTTTCATTTGTAAAGCTTCTTCTGAGAATAGGGGAAAACTGTCAGCTGAGTTAGGTTACCAGATCAACATCATTCCCTTTCTCCATCTTTCCAAGGGAGCATTTCTAGTTTTGACTCACATCCTCAGAAGTCTTGGGTTATTGCCATCTTTTATTTTTCTTTTCTTCTTGACTTCTGTTGGGGCACTGGGGTTGGTCTTCTTCAATGATACTTCTTCAACTTCATTTTGGCTGTGACCAGTTTGCTCTGCCAGATCTCATCCATCATCCCAGGTAGGGAAAGGGAATTGATCTTACTATCCTTTTTAATCAGTAGCATCACTAAGTGACATACATGTGTAAGATTAGTGATTTTTTTCAATGAAGGAATCTTTATCTTTCAACTACAAGAAAATAAACTGAAACATCTTAAGTAAAAATCCTTGGTGATCTCATTAGCTCCAATGGGTTCAGGGGTCATTTGTCTTCTTTACTCAAATGACTGTCAAATTTCCATATCAAATCCTAATCTCTTGCTAAAACTTTGGTCTCTCAATGGTAAGTCTTGCTGGATAGTCATCTGGAAATGTCTCATCATAACTCAAAAGTCATTATGTCCAAAACAAAGAACATTATCTTTATTTTTTTTTTTTAGGTTTTTGCAAGGCAAATGGGGTTAAGTGGCTTGCCCAAGGCCACACAGCTAGGTAATTAATTATTAAGTGTCTGAGACAGGATTTGAACTCAGGTACTCCTGACTCCAGGGCTGGTGCTTTATCCACTTCGACACCTAGCCGCCACCTAGCTGCCCCCTAGAACATTATCTTTAAACCTCCAACCCAACTCCAGTGGGAGTATCACTTTTCCAGGTGGAAAAGTACTACTTTTCCAGGCTTCCAGGTTCACAAAGAGATATGTGAACATACATATAATAAAGCAGGCAAGGATTTTATCTACAGAAGAATTAATGTAAATTTTCCTTCCTTTTAAACCTCATGATTCATGCTTCAAGATTAATAATTTTTAAAAATAATTTCTAATTCTTTCAGGGAATCATCTTTTCTTTTAATCTAACCTCCCAAAGCCTTAATATCTAAATACATAAAGGAAAATTTAGCTGAACTATAAGAAGAAAGACAGTAATACAATAATGGAAGGAGATTTCAGTGTTTCAGTTTTGAATGTCTAATAGAAAGATGAAAGAAAATGGAAAGTGTAGAATAGAACAAATGGCTTGAGAAACTAAACTAGTAGACTTTTATCCTAAATAGACTTACTAAAGAATATAGGTATTTTTCAGCACCACATATTTTTTTTTACAACAATTTACCATGTTCTAAGGGTTCAGAGATACAATGAGCAAATGGAAAAAGGCAAAAAAATAGTAAACCTATCCTTTATGGAGCATAATACAATAAAATATTAATCAGATCAAAGATCACAAATGAAAGACCCAACCCCAAATGAAGATTTAACAATGCAATCCTAATTAATGAGAGGGTCTAAGAAGAAACATTTATCATCATGACTATGCTGCACTGCTGATTCATCTCCACAGGACTAAATCAACAATGACATAGAAGTCTCTTCACACTGGAAGCCCACTCCCTTCCTATACTACTTCTTATACTGGAGGTTACCCTCTTTCCCTGTGGTCTCTCCCTGGAATTATCTGGTTCCTTCCAGAACCTCCTTTTAATGAGGAATCTAGGCCAGTCATATTTTTGTAGCTATCTACACTGCACTGCAGACTCATTTCCAGAAGACTTTCTCTACCATGACCTTGCTGAGGTCCCTTGATCCCTCCTCTGGTCTTTTCAGCTCAGTTTGATATATTGTTTTCCTCCATTAGAATGTAAGCTCCTTAAGGGCAGGGCCTGTCTTTCTGCCTTTATTGTATTACTAGTTCTCAACACAGTTCCTGGAGCAGTCAAGTGCTTAATAAATAAATGTCCATTAATTCGTTGAAATATGAGAAGGCTGGGCGACTAGGTGGTGTAGTGGATAAAGCACTGACTTTGGAGTCAGGAATACTTGGGTTCAAATCTGGTCTCAGACACTTAATAATTACCTAGCTGTGTGGCCTTGGGCAAGCCACTTAACCCCATTTGCCTTGCAAAAACCTAAAAAATAAAAAAAAGAAATCTGAGAAGGTTCTCATTGCATATGTTTTCAGATTTTTTTTAGACTTTAATTTTTTTATTTATTAAGATGATTTTAATATTTATTCTCTTTTTGTACAAATAATGCTTTTTTTATACATTAATAAAATATTCTTGTTTAAGAGTAAACAGAATACCCCCTCCCCCCCACAAAATATAGACTCGCTTGAGTGATAAAGTAAAGGGGAAGGAAAAAAATTAAAATGAAAAAAAATAATAGTAATAATTGTAGGTATGGCCAGGTGGCGCAATGGATGGAGCCCCAGCCCTGGAAATGAGAGAGATGCAGAAATCAGATTTTTAATCAGATTTTTTACTTCTTTTTTTGACTTTAAAAATATTGTTTGTTAAATGGAAAGACTTTCTAGGAGGAAATAATACTGATAGATCATTAAAAATTTATTTCAAAAAAACTAAACAGAGGAGTTTATATTTTTTCCCAGAGGCAATAATAAGTCACTATAGTTTACTGAATAGGGGAGTAGCATAGTCATAGTTTAAGGAACCCTCAGGACCTGAACTAAGAGGAAGGGTATATGAATAGGAAGAACTGATTGAATATAAGAGATGTTGACAACTGATGAGTTATGAGGGGTGGGAGAGAATGAAGAGTCAAAGATAATGCCAAGTTAACAAACCTAGGAACTCAGAAGAAGCATGGTGCTCTTGTCAGAAATAGAGAAATCTGGAAGAAGGGAGAGTTTGGGGAGAAAGATGAGTTCAGTTTTGTAACCCCTGTGTTTCAGATATTTCTGGAACATTTGGTTTGAAATATCCAAGAGCAGTTAGCAATGAGGACGTGAAGCTCAGGGAAAGTCTAGGACTATATATACATACATATATACATACATACATACATACACACACATACACACATACACACATAAACAATACATATATACCTGTACACACACACACACACACACACATATATACACACACACACACACACACACATATATATATATATATATATATATATATGCCCTGTGAGTAATCTACATAAAAATGATAGTTAAACTCATTGGAGTGGATGATTTTACCAAGTTAATCAGAATATAGAGAAAAGAAGATAGCCTAGGACCAGGCCTTGAGGAAAAATAAGTTGTGTGATTGGACAATGATATTGGGAAGAAACCAGACAGAAGGAAAGCAAGAAGGATCACTTTGCCCACTTAGAAGTAAAAAAAAAAAAACAGAAAACAAATTTGAAACTACTCCTGGAGAAAAAAGAATTTGATGATATATGGAGGCAAAAGTTGTTTTTCCTTCAAGTAATTAGAGGCATGGGTGTAGAAAAGTAAAATTTACTTGGAATATTAACTCTTGACAAAGAAGGTGGTATTTGAGAACAGAATCTGAATTTCTAGACCATGGTTTAAAAATCTTAGAATGACAAAGTCTTGAACTTGTTCTCACAAATAAGAATGTATATGCCAATATCTTATAAATTTAATCAAAAAGACTTTAATCCAAAAAAAGGATAAAAGAGCAAGGAAGTTATTTTTATAAATATATACATTATATATATATATATATATATATATACACAAACTCATACATGTATACATAAACCCATATGCATAAACAGATGAATGTACATATACATATACTGTGTATATTTATGATAAACCTGTACATGTATACACATATCTCTGTATCATATATATATATATATATATATATATATATATATATATATATATATAATCCTAACTAGAAACTCTCTAAAAAGCAGAGGAAACAAAATCCAAGGAAGTAGCCTATGGTAAACCACTGGTCTCAAGTATCTATACTCAAAACTCTAAGATTTAATCTCCACTCAAGATGAATTAGTGGTCCTTCACCTTAAAGATGCAAATTTGACTTCATAAGTATCTAAGTTTCCATTCCTGGAATATGTCTCTGACTTAATACAACTATACCTTATTCAAAAGAAACAGGGAGACTAAAAAAGTGTGGAGCAAGAGTCTAGTAGCAGTGCATATTAAAAGGTATATTTATATGTAGAAATTTAGGAAAGGGAAGGACATGATCAAGCACATTGGGTAAAGATCAATAGAGGGAAAAACAGAAGCAATTTTGTCAGGTTTTGTCAAAATACAAATCAACTATATAGAAAGAAGGAATAAATGAAGAGTTCAGGAAAGAAATCATAAGCCTGACATGAAGGCACATTGTAGCAGAGACTGGGAACAATATCCTCCAATGCAAAACAAATAGAGTTGGGTGCTCTCTTACCCAATCCTGACTTATCTTGAGAATCAATTCCCTATTAGATACATTTGTTCTGTTCTTTCTCCCTGGTAGAGATTCCAAGTACATACTGAATTGAGAAATTTCATTATTCATCTTTTATCACTGTCCTATCCACCTCTAACAGATCTCTGTTGTTTCTCTTTTTTCCCCCAATATAGATTTTAAATATACTATTGTTGTTTATTTCTTAGCTTTCCTCACTAACTTCAGCTCCTTTTGTGATTTAGTGTTCTTGATGGTTTTCTTATTGGACCATTCTCTTCTAATTTTATTCATCCATAGTACTCACCTGCTCTTGCTTCCATCTTTTGCAAGGTTTTTTTTTTAAAATAAAAACCTAAGATTGGGGTAAAATTGTAAAACTCAAATAATATCTTTAATAAAAAAAAATTTAAAAAAACAAACAAAAAATAAAAATCTGCTGGTCAAAAAGTTTCCTATACTTCTACATTTCTCTCTTTAGAAAACTCACTCTATTTCCTTCTCACTTGAATAATCTTTTTTCTATCTTTAGAATTCATTTCTTGAGACATTTCTACTGATCTTTCCCTATCAAATCCTCATCTTTGAGGTTCTCATCATTTTTACTCAAACAGCCAGTTCTTATTCTCTGGCAAGTGTGAGTTTCATAATAAAAATTTCCTTTATTTCCTGTATCTTTTGAAAGATGAAATAATCATTAAACTCTGCTTTTTTTAAAAAGTTTTTGCAAGGCAATGGGGTTAAGTGGTTTGCCCAAGGCCACAAAGCTAGGCAATTACCAAGTGTCCGAGGCAGGCCGGATTTAAACTCAGGTACTCCTGACTCCAAGGCTGGTACTCTATCCACTGCACCACCCCTAAACTCTGCTTTTTAAAAAGACCTTCATCAGTTAGCCTTATAAATGAAGCCACTTTCCCCTCCATCACTGCTAGAACATGTGTTCATGATAAACTTTGATCTGCTATCCAAAACTTATCTTCAGTTTCCTCTTTCTGTCCAGGTGGTCTGTAGTATATTTTACCTTCTATTCTTAGGTTCATTGATGATCCTCTCCACTATACTTTTCCTTATGGTTCCTGGATTCTCTCATATATATGTGTTCTTAATAAACAATACTACTCTACTTCTATCATCTCTTCTTCTTTTACCTAGTTTTTTGAATAAGGGGACCCATTCATAACCATATGCCTGTCATGGGTCCTATATCAGTATAAGCAATACCTATGATGCTAAATGTTCCTTCTTGTGTTAGGATTTGTAGTTTATCTTGATCTTTATCCATTTTTCCAATTTGTATAGATATAAACATTCAAGGACATTGATTTTATTGATTGCTCATTTCTTGGATTTTTGCCTCCTATGAATTTAGGGTCATCTCTGTGAGTTTTGGGTTTTTTTTTTTTAACATTTATAGGGAATATTGTAAAATTGTTTTGTTTTGCCCATGTAGATTATATGTGTCCATATTGTCTGGCTGGACTTTCAAGTTGGCATGAAAGTATATATGTCTAGAATCAATTCCTCCTACCACCCAAGGTAAACTTCTCTGCCAGAACAGGAAGCAGGAGGCTGGGACCAGAGATTGATCACTTTATTCTGTGCACCAGAATAATATCTGTATAAGTCTATATATATTATGTCTATGGGAAATCATTTTTAGGTTCAAGTTGCACTCCTGATCAGTATCCCTTAATCGGGAGAGAGACCCCCAAGATACATATCCAAGCTTTGTCTCCCTTCCCACTAGATGCCAGTTTTACAATGAACACAAAGTGAATAGAGTACAAACCCATTTATCCCAAGTCAATAGCAAAATGAAAATCAGAAAAAGTATACATATGAAAATATATGCTTAAAATACCAGAATGCATGAATTCTCCTATTGGGAGTGAGATGACTGCTCAACTGAGAGAGTCTCAGGTCTCATCCAAGGAAAAATTACTTAAAATATCTACCACAATAAACTGGAAACAGTGACATGATCAAAGTGTTTGCTCCACTACATATTAGCCCCCCCCCCCCAGACTTTTCTTTTCTTCTGTTTGAAAGGAGTTTGGAACCATGTTTCTTCTTTCTTCAAGCTTGAAGCCGGAAGACTAGGATCTCTCTTCTCTCCAGCTCTCACCAACTTTCTTTGAGGCTTGGGTTATGATCCATTAAAGCTTTGATATTTAGCTTGGTAGAGAAATAGAAGTAAATAAACCTCTTCCATTCCTTTTAAAAGTATTTTTGATTAAATTTGCAAGTCTCGGGGTAAACACATTATTACCAGCCTTTGTTAGGTATACTCCACACCTTACTAGGAAATTGTCATTTTCATATTTTAATCCATGATTTAGAAATCAAGATAAATACTACAGATTCAGATATGTGTTAGTGATACAGATATTTTTGTTTAGTCATTTCAGTGGTGTTCAATTCTTTGTTAAGCCATTTTTTGAGGTTTTCTTGGCAAAGATACTAGAATGGTTTTCCATTTTCTTCCCCAGCTCATTTTACAAATGAGGAACTGAGGCAAACTGGGTTAAATGACTTGCCCAGGGTCACACAGCTAATAATGTCTGAGGCTAGATTTTGAACTCAGGAAGATAAGTCTTCCTGCCTCCAGGTCCAACACTTTGTCCACTGAGCCTTGTAGCTGACCCCCAAAAAAAAGTTAGAGAAAGGAATTTAAGAAGGGGTTTGGAACAGATTTCCTAGAGGTGAGAAGTTTGAAGTACAATAGCAATGTCTGTGAAATTCCTGTATAAAAAGGGGTCCCTGACATCCTTCTGGGCCCTGAGAAATTCCTTAGAAATATAACCTTGGCTAGGCACCTTTGGGTCTGAAAATAGTATGATAGAACCCAAGGGGTCATGGAAATACCATAAAATTATCTAAAGATTTACAAAGCACCCTTGTTAGCCTAATTGTCTTGCTGTATCTGTTTAATTCCAGGACTGCCTCCCTCTTCCCCAGATGCAGCTGGAACCATAAAATAGTAAATTCCTGACTCCTTCCATCTCAGAAAATATGTTCAATCATTACACAAAGACCCTGACCCCTTCTCACCCCTATCTATATGGAACCCTATGTTTACATGTTTGAACAAGATAATATATCTAACTGCTGACTTTGCTTCTGTATCTTGCTTGTTCTCTGTACCCCCTCCCTCAAAACACTATAAAAACCCTATCCCCTGAACACTTAGGTACTGTCTGATTTGGGTACTCAATCCCCAGACAGTTCCCAGGAATAAATATCTCCAACATTATCAAATTCTGGTCTCTGGCTCGCTCTTTGGGTACAACAGTTTCAACTAAGAATGAATGACAGTGAAGGTAGATTAGAAGTTAAGTAGATTGAAAGGCAGATTTTGGGGGGGGTGAATATAAATAAAGGGTAACTGTGTATAAAGTGAAATGGAAATTAAAGAGAATCAGATAAAAGGATTATTGAGAAGACAAGGGTTCAGTTGATATTAGTATAAATTTGAAGTGTCCAGGCCTGTGTGGAGTTATTAAAAAAGGAATGAATGGGAATTGGTTTTATCAGTGTTCATCATGAATAATGTATAGGGAACTGGAGCTCTAAAAATATGGAGTAGATTTGAGAGAAATTCTTCAGGAATTTAGACTTTGTTCTAATATCCAAACTTTGTTTGGAATTATATTTGAGGCACAAAAAGAATCATATATTTTTGTTTGTAATGGTTTGTCCCCTTATTTATATATGGACCAGTCTTCTCTTGATCTTATATTCTTTTTACAAAATAAATATATTATTAAAAAACCAGACACTTCAGAATTTTACTTAGCAAAAAAAATGTATCCTGGTTAGCCATACTCAACTTTCTTCTGTGCACTGTCCATTATTTATCCTGGAGTTATCTCAAAAACAGATTAAAAGAAAAAGAATGAACTTACAAGCAATCCTTAACCTCAAATATTTGATCTATGTCACCACGTTTAAGTAGTTTAGAGCCTGCTTGGAAGAGATGAAGCAAATAGTTTTGGTTCTTTCTGTACTTTGGAAGAGCCAACATTGCTAAGGTTGAACTAGGTTCTCACCAGTGTCCTTGCTGATTACACTCAAAGTAATTTCAGACATTGCAGAGATAAAAATAAGAGAATTTTGGATCTGGATAAGATCTTTAAAATAACTAAGTTCAACCTTTTAATCTTACAGACAGGGAAACAGATACCAAGTTAATAAACTTACATAAAGACATATAGCTAGCTAGTAGTGATAGTTAGGACTTTACCTGCCTTCTTCTGATCTCCAGTCAAATGGTTTCTTTTTCATATTATGTTGGTTTATATAAAAAAGTTTTATAAAGATAAAATTCAATTTTAAATGCTCTAGGGAAACCCTATAGGATACATAACCTCACTTCTTCCATTACTTATCTGTTTAATAAGTTTGGAAATTCATACATTAAGGTTTTTTTTTAGGTTTTTGTAAGGCAATGGGGTTAAGTGACTTGCCCAAGGCCATACAGATAGGTAATTATTAAGTGTCTGAGGTTAGTTTTGAACTCAGGTACTCCTGACTTCAGGGTCGATGCTCTATGCATTGTGCCACCTAGCCACCCCTTAATTAAGTTTTTTTTTTAAATCAGAACATTATATTTATTTATTCTCCAATTCTAAGTAAAGACAATTTTATATTGGCAGTTAAAAGGCATTTCATATTGTCAGATATCGTGTCTTTAAAAGGTGCCTTGTGTCTAATTTATTACCAAGAAGTGAATTAGACCCTAAGGAGGATACCACTATCATCACAAAAGTGATTAATACTTATTATGACATTTTTATAGCACTTTAAAGTTCACAGAGCTTTGTAAATGTTAGCTTATTTGATCTTCACAGAATTCCTGAGAAGTAGGTACAACAAAGTAAGTCACTAAGTAAAAAAAACCCATTTATTAAATTCTTACTATTTGCTAGATGTGGTGCTAAGTACTGGATATACCAAGAAACTTAAAAAAAATTCCTACCCTCAAGGAGCTCAGATTCTTATGGAGGAGAAAATATGCAACTACTCATATATACATATGCATACATATCTAATATAGATATGGATGCTATTTTAGAAAGAAGGCACTAGCATTGAAAATGACCAGGAAAAAATTCTTATCCAAGCTGAGATTTTAGCTGAGAGCTAAAGGGAGCTACAAGAGGAGGCAGGGCAACGAGGCAGGAAAACATTCCAAGTAGGGGGGTAGCCAGGAAAGGAGGCTAATGTTATTGGATTTTAGAATACATGGAGGGAAGTACAATAGAGGAAGACTGGAAAGAAGCCAGATTGTGAGGGTCTTAGTTAAACTGAGGGATTTATAGCTGATACTGGAAGTAAGATTGAGTCACTGGAGGTGGCGGGGAGGTGATATGGTCAGACTTGCCATTTAGGAAAATCACTTTGAGGTGAGATGAGGCAGGGAAGTTGATCAAAGCCTTTGGCAATAGTTCAGGGGTGAAGTGGTGTCAGAGGAAAGAAGGGAACATATGTAAGAGATATTGCAAAGGCAGGATCAAAAGGACTTACTAAGGATATAAAGGATGAGAGCTTGATGACTGTAATGATAGAGTAATTTTCTGTTCAGTTATTTTTCAGTCATGTTATAATCTTCATGATGCCATTCGGGTTGTTTTTGGCAAAACTACTACTGGAGTGGTTTGCTATTTCCTCCTTCAGTTCATTATATAGAAAAGAAAACTGAGGAAAAACAGGATTAAGTGACTTGTCCAGGGTCACACAGCTAATGACTGAGACTGGGTTTGAACTCAAGAAGATGAGTCTTCCTAATTTCAGATCCATCAATTTAGCTATTGTGCAATCTAGGTGCCCTTGTCTTTGTAATAACTTGACAGTAATCAGGAAGTTTGGGAGTAGGAAGAGGTTAAGGGTAGAGAGATGACATGCTTGGACAAACTGAATTTAAGATGTCTAGAGATATCTAGTTCAAGATATTTAACAAGCTTTTGAAGAATGAAAAAAAGAATTTATTAAGCTCTTGCTGTTTGCCAAACATTGTGCTTAGATATAGAAACAGAATAGAAATCTAAATAGAAAAGCAAGACAGTCGCCTGCTTTCAAGGAGTTCACATTGTAACAGGGAAAAAAAACAGTATACCTAAGTTTCATCAGCTTTAGAAAAGCCTCCAGGCCCTCAGGGTGAAGATGTTAATGTATTCATTTTACAAATGAAGAAACTTGGGCATATGCAAGTGAAGAAACTAAAATGCTCCTCATTTTAACTACACAATACTTCTAAAGATGATGTTAGCATAACAGACAGGATGTCCTTCCCCCCTCCTCCTCCCCCTCACTCCTTCAACATACTTTCCTAGCTCCAGCCTGCACAAACTCAGACTTGGGTCATATGAACTTTTAATTCCAATTGACTTGCCTGGACTTTTTCTCCTTCCCAGTCCCCAAATAGGACTTTTAAAGTTTAATCAAGCTTGTTTTCAGTTGCATACAGTGCTAAAAGTGCAACAAATAGCATCAAAACAGTAAATTTTTAGTAAGGAAAGAACTGACCTTTAAAATAACCAAAACATCAGTTGCATTCTTGAACAAATCTAGATGCTACCCTTCCACTTCTCAAACTCACAAATATGTTAGTAAAAGCATGGGATTTTTCTCTGTCTCTGTTTCTCTTTGTCTTTCTCCATTGAACCTGCTCATCTCTACAATTTATCCCTCTATATTTGGCTTCCATTCTTAACCATTTCTTCCCCTCCTGCTTAATAGTATTTTATTTTCTTCAATTACATGTAAAGATAGTTTTCAATATTCATTTTTACAACATTTTGAGTTTCAAATTTTTTTCCCTCTCCTCAAGACAGCACACAATCTTATATAGGTTATACATGTTCAAACAAATTAAACATGTTCCCACATTAGGAATTAGTCATGTTGTAAAAGAAGAATCATAATAAAAGGAAAAACCATGAGAAAGAAAAAAAGTAAAAATAGCATGCCTCAATTTGCCTTCAGAATCTATAGTTCTTTCTCTGAATGTGGATATTTTCTATCATGAGTCTTTTAGAATTGTTTTGGATCATTCTGTTGCTGAGAAGAGCTAAGTCTGTCATCACTGATCATCACACATGTTGCAGTTACTATGGACAATGCTTTCCTGGTTCTATTCACTTCACTCAGCATCTTTTTGTTCATGTAATTCTTTCTGAGTTTTTTTTTTGAAAATTCACTTGATCATCATAAAACAATGACTTTTCATTGTTCATTTCATTTCATTCACTTTCCACAACTTGTTCAGTCATTCCTCAGCTGATAGGCATCTCTTCAATGCCACCACAAAAACAGCTGCTATAAATATTTTTGTACATATGAGTCTTTTCCCCTTTTTTATGATCTCTTTGGGATACAGACTTAGTAGGGGTATTGATGGATCAAAAGGTATGCACAGTCTTGTAGCCCTTTCAGTATAGTTCTAATTTGCCTCCAGTCATTCTTACTATTTCTATGTGAGTTCCTGGGATGTGTGTCTACTTCCTGTTTTTAATAATAGAAAGAACCACATATTGGAAATCAGGAAGACTTGGAATCAAATCCCACATCTGACTCTTGTTATCTTTTTAATAATAGGCAAGTCAATAAATCCCTCTGGGCCTTGGTTCATTCATTTGTAAATTCCCATAGTCCTTCGTTCACAAGGTTGTTGGAAGGATAAAAATTATATATACACACAAACACACATACATATATGTATATATATATATATATATATATATATATATCTCTTCTCCCCTGCAAACCTTAAAATGCTACATAAATATCAGTTATTATTGTTCTTCTATCATGTGACAAGAAAAATCTTCCTCTTGATTATTTTATTAAGGAAAAGACCAAAACAAAACTTTCTGATTATTATATTGAGGGGAAGATCAAAGCAAAACCTCTCAACTAGTAGCAGATATAATTTTTCACATGGTTATTATACCAAGAGGAAAGACAAGATTGTGGATCTCCTAAACCTTTATAGTTTCAGTTTAACTCACATCCCAACACTTCTTGGCTTTGTGAGCAAAAGGAGAGGGAGGAAAGCCAGAGTAAGAATTGTGAATAGACTGAGTGAGCTACCAACTATATTATGTTTGCTATTAAATCATTGAAAGCTCACCCATCTTGTGTTTTTATGTTTAAATCTTTAAAGCATTTCGTAGAGAATGAAACTGGACATGAAAAGTAGATAACTGATTTCATTATTTAATTATTGAAAACACAAAATACATTTTTAAAATGGAAAAGAAAACTGATTTTTGTTGATGGCAAGTGCAAAACAAAAGGGAAATGGGACCAAGGTCATAGTTTTCTTTCAGACTTTTCCACCAAGTTCTTTTGATTTGTACTTTAAAAAATGCTTGGTGTCATGAGAATGGAAAGGAATTGTCTTATTCTAAATCAAATAAAAGCTTATAGAGAAAAAGCCTAATTGACAATAGGAGAAAAGACTCAAAAGAAAAATTTAAAACTTCCTAAGAGCTGTTATCTTGCTGGCTGAATGTATCTGGGTCTGCATCACAAAACTGCATCACTATAAGCTATAGAGCTAGAAGCCACATTGCAACTGAAGATTAGCTGATGCCATTTGGGAGCAGTTTGATGATATCAGGAGAAATTAGCCTACAAATGTACTGGCTACATATATTCCCTTTTTTGTGTTCACCTCCATGTCTATTCCCTGGTGACACATATCTGGTATGTCACTAGTGGTATGGGAGAATGTGCTCCTGTGCAAATGAAAAGATCTTTCTTGATGATTATTTTACTAGACTGGTTGATTAAATGTCTGCTTTGAGTGACTATTCTTTGATTACTCTGGGGGAAAAACACATCAGTGGGCTTTAGAACTATGATTTTGAGTGCATAGTGACCCTCAAAATTTCTGAAACCTGGGGGTGGCTAGGTGGCACAGTAGATAGAGCACCAGCCCTGAAGTCAGGAGTAGCTGAGTTCAAATCTGGCTTCAGACACTTACTAATTACCTAGCTGTGTGGCTTTGGGCAAGCCACTTAAACCCCATTGCCTTGCAAAAACCTAAAACAAAATTTCTGAAACATGGAGTAGCTTCCTGGGGTCCAGTGGTGATAAGGTCCCAGATGATATACATCAACTACATGCAAACAAAAGCATAAGCATGCCATGTGCCAGCGGGACAAAAGAATGAGTTATAGCTACTGCCTTTAAGCAGGATAGGGTTCTTGAGAAAATCACTAGCTTACATCTCAATTCCTTAAAGAAACTACCTCAAAATAAATAAATTCCAGAAACTGCTTGAAAAAATGAAAAGGAAAGATGTTGATAAAATATAAGGGAACTATATTAGTTATAAAACATTGTATAATAGAAAAAGGCAATGGACGTGGAGGTAGAAGACTTGGATTTAAACCTGAATTCTGTCATTTACTAACTATGTGCCTGCAGGCAAGTCACTTCCTCAACTATCTACCTGTCAAGGAATAATAATATTCTTTAAAGATATGACTTCATGAAGTTATGAAGAGAATGTTTTTAAAAACTTAGTGTATTATATAAATATGAGTTATATTATTTTAGTCAAAGTATGATCATTAGATTAAGATGTTATTCCATAAATTCAGGTGCAGAAAGAACTACCAGTACTTGACAAAAGAGAATAATGAATCAAAAATGATTCATTTTTGGAATGAAATAAGAAAATCACCTAGAAAGAAGGTGATATTGTAGCACTATCTACTGGGATGGGAAAGAAAGGACTAAGGGAAGTTTAAGATGAGTTACTTGATTCTAGTTTATTATATTTAAGCCAGAAGAAACTGAAGAGGAAAGACACTCAAATTTGCCGCGATACTTTTCAGAAATCATAAAAGCATCAGAGAAGAAAGGATTTCAGAGGTCTCTACATTCTTATTTTGGCATCCCTAGTTCATCTACCCTATAACATCCCTAGTTCATCTACCCTCTTATTGTGGCATCATAGATCCAGAGCTGGAAAGGAGCCATGATTTGAGATCATCTAATCTAATTTGAAGAGAAAAAATTCCAAAAATGTCCTGACTTAGCCAAGTTTGTATGGATCATAAGTAGCAGAGGCAGGATACAAACTTGAAACCTTTATTGTTCCAGAGCCAGCAGTCTTAGGAGGAGCTCACTATTTTATAAGACAATCTTACCTATTCTGCTTCTGGACAATTCTAATTATTAGGGAATTTTCCTTTTATCGGCCAAATTAGATCTCTCTATCTTCCACCCATTTCTCCTAGTTCTGAGACCACAAGTCAAACAAATATAATATTTGTCCCACATGATAATCCTTTAAGAATTTGAATATAGCAATTATGTTCCCTCTACCTACCTATTTCCCCCAGTTCTTCTCTTATCCAGGTTAGAGTCCCAATCCTTTGTTTGGCATGGTTTCTCTTCACTTTCCTGGTTGTCTCTTTTTTTACTCGAAATGTGTCAATGATAAGGAATTATAATTTAAGGGAAAATTGACAGCAAGGAAAAATAAATTGAATCCATAGGATCAAATAATATGGCCCAGTTTCATGCTGTAGAGGGAAGGATAGAAGTCCAAGGGACTCAAGTTGGTCAATGAAAAATACACAGAGAAACAGGAGACAAACCAGAAGCAAATACTGTATCCTGGAAGCTAAGGTTGTAGAGGGTGTTTCAGAGTGAGTGGTCAAAAGTTGTGGTGAGGACAAGGAGGGTTTGGAGGGATCAATAATCTTTTGTTTTGACAGAGAGGAGCCCAGAATTTTTCATGTTTGAGCACATAAGCTCCAAACTCTCTAGTGACACCGAATGATGCTAAATTTTTATTGGAATAATTTGTTGTGCTTCTGTCCAGACACACAAGTGACTTCCTGGGGCATTTGCTTATATGTGCTCATTTGTTCCACATCTCTGAAATCAGTTTCATGTCACTTGATTCTCTAAAAGACCATAGTTTTGCATTGTTCAATTCAAAATTTTGAAACCAAGTTTTATACATATATATTAAACAAGGGATACTTCCCCTACACATACATAGTAACCCACCCTTCATTGTGGAAATGAAAAAGACAGACTATACTTGCATTTTTACAATAAGAAGAAAAGACCCAAATACATTATGAAATAGCTAGGTTAAGGCTGCAGAGTCAGAAAGAGTTGACCTCAAGTCCTACATCAAACAAACATTAGCTGTATGATTTTGGGCAAGTCATTGATCTCTGGTGGCCTCAGTTTCTTCATATGTTAAATGAGGACAATGGCATCTTCTTCATAGAATTATTGAGAGATTCAACTGATACAGTATCCAAAAAGTCCTTTGTGAACCTTAAATTGCTTCATAAATTTTATTTATTATATTCTTGTTATTATTCAAGAAAAATAATTGTATTATTATTATGGTATATGATTATATTTAAAAATATTAAAAGGTTTTGGTACTATTGTTTGACTTGAGATAACATCTAAATTATTCTTTTTTTTTGTTTTTTAGGTTTTTACTAGGCAATGGGGTTAAGTGGCTTGCCCAAGGCCACACAGCTAGGTAATTATTAAATGTCTGAGGCAGGATTTGAACCCAGGTACTCCTGACTCCAGAGCTGGTGCTTTATCCACTGCGCCACCTAGCCACCCCTAAATTATTCTTAAAGGACATAAATAAAAGGAAATAAATTATTAACTTTAAAAAAAATTGAAGAAAGTGGGCATTATTTGTCTTTCAAGTCAAAGGATACCTTGTATCTGGACAGAGATAAGAATTTAAAACTGTTACTTCTGAGTTGGTGCCGTTCCTTGGGTTTGGGATGTATCCTATACCTACCTTCTATGTCTAGTGTGATCGAAAGCTCAGATTGGACCATGGCAGCTTGCAAAGGCCACTGATGACAGTTCTATTAGTGGAGGGAGTGCTTTCCACATTCCATAAAATTAGAGATTGTTGAAGTAATATGATTTTAACTGATGATACAAGTCTATGCAACTAAAATTTCTTTGGAACTGGAACATTTCATCATCATAGGCCCGAGGATATATATGTTCAGTACTTTACAGGATCTTAAGATCATAGATTTAGAGATGGAAGAGACTTAAAATCTAGTCCAGTCTCCCCATCTTACACATGAAGAAACAGGCCCAGAGTGATGAACAGACTTGTTGAAAGGCAAGAGGCAAATGCCCAAAGGTAAGTGCAAGAGGTGTGATTTGAACCCATGTCCTTTGGCTCCAAACTGAAAGTTCTTTCCTCTATTGTATGGCTAAGAGCAACTTACTGATGACAAAATAAGTCTTGTGGTGAGGGTCATCCCTAAACTAGCTTATTTCTTGACTGTTGTGATTAATATTGGTAGTATTAGGAACCTTTTGGGACCACAAACTAGAAATCAGTCTAAACACTAAGGCAAGAATGACTTACATAATTACTTTTTTTCCAGGAGCTCTGTTAAGAGCTTGAGGAAAAAGACATAAGCAAAGAAATCCTTTCCTTCAAGAAGTTTATATTCTGATTTACTTATGTAAATTCATAAGTACATATACAGAATATAGACCCAAAGAACACAAGGTCATTTGTGGTAGAAGGACCCTAATAGATGGAAGGATCAGGAAAGGCAATTGTTGAAGGTAACTCTTGAGCTGAGCCTTAAGGAAAACCAGGATCTCAAGAGAGAAGATAGCTAATGCAATTTATCTCCCCAGTTGCTTCTTCTCTAGTGCTACATGCTATTGTTTGATCATTTCCATAATTTTTGACGCTTTGTGACCCCAGCAAAACCACTAGAGTGGTTTGCCATTTCCTTCCCATTTTACAGATGGAACTATAGGCAAATAGGATTAAGTGACTTGTTCAGGCTCATGCATTTAATGAATGTCTAAGGTCATATTTGAACTCGGATCTTCCTGAGTCTGGGGCCAGCACTATGCCACCTAGTTTCTACATTTCTTACTTTACCTGCTGATAACTTACATACTTCTGTTCATAGGATCATAGATCAATAACTTGAAAGAGCCACAGAAGTTATCTAGTTAAAGTTTAATTTTACAAATGAGGAAACTGAGTCACAGGGAGGCTGAATTAGAGTTAGAGGAAGCATTTGATCAGCTCTTTCAACCAAAGAACCAAGATTCTTTCCACCAGAGTACACTTTTACTAGTCATTAGGTCCCCCAAATCTCTGAATAATTTGCAAGGAAGAGCATTTATTATTCTGAGGGAAAAGTGGGTGTGAAAGATCTCAGAGAATCCACATATGGAGCCAAGGACCAAACTAAGGTTCTATAACCAGGGTCAGGCTTTGTGTTTTTCTTTTTAAAAAAATAGAGTAGAAGGAAAAGGTGAAGACTGACCAGTTGAGCTTTCAAAAACTGATGATGGGTTAGTTCCTCTTGTTCTGGAATCTCTGGGTGGGGGAACTTTTCCTCAGGAGAGATTCTTCCATGGGAGCAGTGGTGGGGGTGCGGAAAAAAAAGGAATGGAAAAACCTGTTAGCTCCTGAGAGACTCTTTAGGGATAAAAAAAAAGTGGAAAAACTTACCATTTCCTGAGGGACTGTGGGGGAAAAGAAGTTTCCTAATTTAAGCAAAATAGTTGCGAAAAGGCCTCTCACAGTATCCAATAAATTCTTGTTTTTTAATAAGTAAGAAAATAGGCTAGTATAAAATAGAAGCTCACAGTTTCATATTTTATATATATATATATATATATATATATATATATATATATATAAAATCTTTTCTATCCTTTGTATATTGGCAAGTTTATGTTTGTTGGTTAATAAATTCATAATAAAAATGTAAAACCAAATATAATAGGCTAATAATGGAAAGTATAGTCAGGTTGAGCATTTGGAAGGAAGCAAAGTCTTTATTAAATGCCTACTATATGCCAGTCACTCTATTTCAAAAACATTATCTCATTTGATCCTCCCTACAACCCTTCAAGGGTGGTGATGCTGTTATCCCCATTTTGCAGATAATGAAACTGAGGCAAATAAGAAGTTATATGACTTCCTCAGGGCCATGCAGTAAGTAGTACCAAATGTGAACCCAAGTCTTCCTTGTTCCAAATCAGTGCTCAAGACACTGGCTGTAAAGTAATAATTATAGTGAAAGAAAGTAATGGTTATATCTTGAGGGCTAAGAGCTATGCTAGGGAAGAATTAAGAGTTAATGCCCATTAAGACCTTTAATGGAAAGTACAGCTACTGACAATGCCTTGTAAAGATGCCCAGATCTGAGTAGGAAACATGATAAAAAGATGAAATGGAACTCAGTCAGCACCTTGTTAAATATCTCTTATTTTATATATTTTTGTGTTTTGAAGTAGGAGGTATTAAGGGCAATAATCTTCCCCAATTCCCATGTTGAAATCACTCCCAATATGACATAATAGCAGTCAAAGAATGTTGTGGTGATCTATTCATTTGTCTACTGAATGTAGTTAAGTAATGTGCCTAATTCTATTTAGCACAGTTGTAATGGGGGTGGAATAGCCTTTGGGGGTCAGTCCTTGAAGCATATGAGGATATTTCCTTATTTCATCCCTAGAAATTACTTGGATGATTCAGGGGTTGGTGCTGTGTGATGACAAAGAGTTCTCTAATTGTCTGGTGAAGTTATAAGAGTTGATGATTCAGGGGTTGTCCAGCCAGAATTCAAGGTACACAACAAGGGATGAACTATCTCCCTCTTTATATGCCTTTTCTTTTTGGCATTGAAGTGGGACTATTTTTGAGCTACTTCTCCAGGAGTTAGGCAAGGTGGGTTTGTCATGGCTGCCATGCCAATTATCCATGGCAGCTATGAGCACATGGCTATCTAGGCTTCTTATATTTATTCTTTTCTGATCTTAAATGAATGAGTATTCTAAAATATAAGAATTTAGGAGACCACATCAATCTGGGAGATCCATAATTCTCATCAGGAGTTCTATAAATAGTTAGTAATAATAGTATCCATCAGAAATACTTGCCCCATTCCCTGAAGTAGTAGTGAACAATGGTAGTGGAAGTATGCATAACAGATATAGAAGGATAATACTGAGTGACAACTTAAAATGCCAAGAACTGTGAGTGAATTTTTTTTGATATGCATGTGTCCTATGTATGCCCCTCACTCATTATTTATACTCTAAATTTGAATGGACTCTTTTCCATGGACTTGTATGTTTTTATGAGATAGTGTGCCCTAGGTGGTTTTTTCTTTGGGGGGGGAGAGTGATGTTTATATTAACCATTCTTACTATATTACTATAATTACATTAATGAATCAATTTGGCTTATTGTTAATGGAAAGCCCACCAGTGGGGGCTCATGATTGACACTATCTAAAAGAAAGTACCTCAGAGTTAACCCCCTGACTAAGACTCAAGTCAACAATAATTTATTAATGTACTGTCCTAAGGCACTGTCCTAAGTATTTTGGATACAGAAAAAGACAAATAACAGTCCTTAATCTCAAGGAAGTCACAGATTAACATGGGAGACAACATGAAGGATATATTAGTATAGATTAAAGTTAATCCATAGATGGAAGACACTAAAATTCAGGGCATCAGAAAAATCTTCTTGTAGAAGGTGGCATCTGGAATCTGAAGGAAGACAAGAAGGCCAGGAGGTGGAGGGGAGGAAGGAGAGAATTCCATGTCTAGGTGATAGCTAGTAAAAACACAAGCATTAGGGCATTGGTGTATCTTTTGTGAATAACAGTAAGGAGGCCAGTATCACTGGATTGCAAGACACATGGAGAGGAATAAGAGTAATCAGTCATGCTCTGGGGTCTCAAACTATGGCTGCATGTTGGGGAGTAGACTCTCAAGGGTTCCACAATCCCCTTAGTCACCCAGGTTCACAATCAAGGTGTCACAATCTAGTTTATTCTCTCTTATCACTCATACCTAATATCTTACCAAGGCTTGTTGATTTTTTATCTTTATAATAACTCCTGAATATTTCTCCTTCTCTCCTCTAATTGCCACCCATGAGGAGTGGGAAGTGGGTGATCCTCATCACTTTAATCTTGGATTATTGTAATAACCTGATGGTTATTCTCCCTGCCACAAGTTTCTATCTAATCTAATCCACCTTTTACACAGTTGTCAAAATTATCTTTCTAAAGCATAGATCAGGACACCTACTGCTCAATAAACTCTAGTGGCTCCCTATCACCTTCAGAGTCAAATATAAAATCTTTTATCATTCAAAGCCCTTTATAATTCTGACTCCCCCCCCCATGGCCTGATCTTTCTAGTATTTTTACATCTTCTGTCTCTCTAGAATCTTCCCTCTGTGTATTATCTTCAATTGATCCTGTACATAGCTTGCTTGTGCATTATTATTCCTATGTTGTCTACTCCAATAGACTCTTGAGTTCTTTGAGATCAAGGCCATCTTTTGCCTTTGTTTCTATTCTCAGTGTTTAGTACAATGCAGAGGCACATTGTAGATGCTTTAAAAATCTTCATTGATTGAAAAACTCACAGCAACCTATCGTAGGCAACAGAACTATTATTATTCCCATTTTACATAGAAAAAAAACTGAGGCTCAGAGAATTAAAATAATTTGCCTGTGTTCTTACAATAGGTGTCCCACTAGATGATCCCCATTTATTGCTTCTTGGTAAAACCCTGGCTATCCTGAGTCCTTGGAGAAAGGCATTCTGGGCAGTTTCATTTTCTGTATAGTTAAGGTTTCACCCCTTTGAACACAAAAGTTTTTTTATATTTAATTTTAACAGTTTTAAAAGAAACCATTCTAAAATGGGTCTCATCTTGCTGTCTTAAACTGAATTTTATCTTTTCTTGACATTGTGAATATCACAATTTTTGCTATAATACAATGATACTTTCAAAGTATATTGAGGTATGGAGAGGTATTTTTCCTATACTAAGTTTCTGTGCTTTTAAGTTGTTTTTAACTTTTTATTTTTATGCATTGATTTGCTTTTGTTCAGTACTACGACTCCATCATTGTAGAAATTCCCAGAATGGAAATCTTGACACTGATGTAGACTGAGAAATTCATCTGAAATTTATAGTATTAGGGGATTATCAAGAGGATGAAGAAATTCAGTGACTTGATTGGGGTCTTGCAGTTAATATGTGTTCAGAGGCAGGATTCCTATACAGGTCTGCCTCCAAGCCCAGAATTCCTTTACCTTTTTTATAGTTGTAAAAGAAGGTCAAATATTCTGACTGAGGGCCTAAGAGGCTCTCTCCTATGAGTGAAGTCAATGAGTTTTCATGTATGTACTTTAGGTCATAGTAAATACTAAAATACTTCAGTATTTACTCTTTGCTTTTTTCTCAGTTCCTTATCATATTCAGGATGGTTGCATTGCTAAACTTTCAGCAAGTGAGGGAGGCATTGCTATAATTTATAAAAAAAAAAAGGAAAGGATAGTGGATAAATGGATGAATGATGTTGGGGTTTGGTTTTGGGGGTAAGCTTTAGATTTGTTCAACTGCGTCAGTGAGCATACATAATTAATAAGCTGTGTGGCTGGACATGTGGTAAACCAGTGTGTGGTAGAAGCTCAAGGAAATGTAGTAGAGTAGAAAGAATTCTGGACTATGAACAAGGAAAGCTGGTTTTCAGGATTGGCTCTACCATTACATAATTTAATCCCTGAAAAGACAGTGTGGTATAATGGAAAGAACACTGACTGAAATAAAAGGATGTGGGTTTACTTCCTACTTCTAACCAGTATTAATGGTGTGATGTTGGGCAAGTCACTTATCTTTCCTAGGACTTATTTTTCTCCTCTAACAATTTAGGGGATTAGATGACCTCTGAAGATCCTTCTAGTTCTACATGATAAAAATTGGAAGGGCTCTTTATCTTACAGACGAGGAAACTAGTTCTGAAAAGTGAAGTTTCTTGACCAATTGGGGACACAAAAAGAGGCAAAAGACAATCTCTTCCCTTAAGGAACTCATAATCAAATGGGACAACATAAAAACAAATAAGCTATATAGAAGATAAACAAGAAACAATTAAGAGATGTAAAGAACTAGAATTCAAAGGGATTGAGAAAGGCTTCCTGTAAAATGAAACTTTTGTTTGATATTTAAAGGGAACCAATGAGATCAAAAGTCAGAGAGGAGGAGGGAGAGAATTCCAGGCCTGGAGAACAGTCAAAAAAATTCCCCAACCTGAGAAATGTACAGTCTTGTTAGTGAAACAGTCAGGAGAGAAGTTTCACTAGATTGAAAAATGTGTTAAAAAAGTAAAGTACCAAAAGCCTGGAAAGATAGGAAAGGGTTAGAATGTGAAGGGCTTTGAATGGCAAACCTCTGTGTTTGATGAAAGATGGAAGTGAGAGGAAGGAAGAAGTCCTGGAGTTTATTGAATGGGGTGGGAATGGAAGGAAGGGTGACATGATGAGATTTGCACTTTAGCAAAATCCCTTTGGTGCCTGAATGGAGAAGAGATCAGAGTGGAGAGAAACTTGAGGTAGGCAGACTCACCAGCATGCTATTGCTCTAATACAGGTATAAGGTGATGAGAGCCTGCACCAGTGTGTAGCAATGTCAGAAGAGGGAAAGGGGCATCTTCAAGAGATGTTGCAAAGAAGAAATCTACAGATCATGGCAACTTTGGGTGGTGAGGGATAGTGAGAAGGATGACAAGGATGACACAAGGATGTCAAGGAGTTACAAGCCTCTGGGATCAAGAGGATACTAGTGCTCTCTAACAGTAATAGGGAAATTAGGAAGGTGGTAGGTAAAGAATGTGTTTAGTTTTTAGATGTGTTGAGTTTAAGATGTCTACTGGACATAACAGTTTAAGACTTCTGAAAGGCAGATGAAGATTGGAGAATCAGAAGCTAGAAGATTAGAGCAGGATAGGTAGATTTGAAAATCAGTAACAAAGAGGTGATAATTAAATCCACAGGAGCTGAGGAGATTGCAAAGTGAAGTAGAATAGGAGAAGATTAAAAAGGTACATGCAATATAGAGCCCTGTGAGATACCTAAGAAAAGAGGGGATGATTTGAATGAGAATCCAGCAAATCTGAGTCATCTGATTCCCAAACTAGACCATAGGATGTGGTTACATATCACAACTTATACATACTATGATTCATTTTTTTATTTTTAAAAAATATTTTATTGACATCTTTTTTAACATCATTAGAATCTTTCCCAGTATTTCTTCTTCTCTGCCCCCTTCCAGAGGGTCATCCTACATAAAAAGATTTATGAGATTTAAAGAGATTTAAGAGATTAAAAAATAGTTAAACCAATCAGTCCTTTTTAAAAAAAAACTATGAGAATATATACAATTTTCTATACTTGTGATCAATCACCACCACCCCCAGGCCAGCTCTGCAAAGGAGAGGGGTGGAGGTGTTTTCTATATCTTCTTTATAGCTATGTCTAATATTTTTAAATTTTGCAATGTTTATTTTTGATTATTTTATGGTTGCTTTTTCTATTTTCAATGTTTTAGTCACCATGGATATTTTATGCATGATTCTGTTGACTTCACTCTGTATCAGATTATGAATCCATTATATTTCTTGTATATTATAGCACAATATTATTACATTTACATACCACAATTTGATCACTCCCCACTGAATCAGGATCTTGTTTCTAAAATTTTGCCCCAACAACAGAATTCTGTGTTACTGTTTTAGTTGTTCCCATTTTTGTAGTCTTCATACATAAGGTACTGTTGACACTATTTACTTTACTTTTCATCAGTCCATAAAAGTCTTCCCAACTCCTCTGTATTCATTGTTTCTCAGGGTGTACCACAATTTGTTTAGTCATTCCCCATTCATTTCTTTGCTAACACAAAAAGTGTTGCTGCAAATATCTTGGTGTATATGAGCCTTTTCTTTCAATCTTTGACCTCTTTGGAGTTTTTGTCTGCCAATGGGATTTCCTAGTCAAAAGAGATAAATATTTTACTCAATTAACATAATTCCAGTGAAGACAAAGAAAGAGGAATTCTGTATCTTTTCTCTTCCTATATAAGTAACTTCATCTTAGAAACTGCCTTAAATCCAGTTAAAGGAGTCATAATTTGTATTTTCTCCATTCCCTCAAATCCAGTCTAGATATAGCCTTGCTTTTCTCTCTCAAATATCAAAGGCATTTATAATCTCACTGAATCAAGAATTCCCTCTAATGATGCAGATTATAAGTGACCCCTACTTGCCCATCTTGTGCAATTCTAGGTCTTGTTCTCCTCAAAATTCAACACAGGACCCAATGTATTCATCAATGTGGATCCCATAGCTGACCACCCAACAGGTTGGATACTTTTAAAAGTTATTTTTCTTTGAACTGAGGTGCTTTTCCATCTTTGTTCTCTTTAATGTCTCTTTAGCAACCTCTACCACTTCAGGTCTAGGTGTGCTGGTTCTACTGGGCCCTGGTATTCAGGAACACAATAGGTTTCTCAGAAAATGAAGTTCCCACTTCCTCACTTCAGACTAAGAATCTTCACAGCAACCTTCCGGATGTTCCTGCAATTCTTTAGAATGATGACTCAGTGTGTAGAAAATATTCCAGGAGGATAACTGAAGTAGGATGTAAATTCTTTCAATAGAGCAAAAACTCTTTGAAAATATCCCTTGTGCCTAGAACATAGTGCCAATGTTCCTGGAACATAGAAGGCACAATACAAATTTGTGGAATGAATGAATGAATGACAAAGAAGGCAACAGTACCATCTACCTAGGTTTGGCTTGTGAATCAGAATCTCAGTTTTGGCCTAGAGTAATCAGTCAGTCAGAAAGAAGCCAGTCTCTCTTCTGATCCTGAAGTTCCTTAGCTTATATTGCCAAAACCAAAACCAATGGGCAAGGTAACTTCTATGATGAGGATGTTGATCCCTCAGGATTGAAAATTAATTAATAGTAAATCATAAATAATCCTGTCAGGCTTCATTAATTTTTTCTATACTTTCTGTGTTTTATAATTAGCTTCTCTCTCTCTCTCTCTCTCACTCTCATTTTTGGAGGAAGCATTCATCTATAACCTTTAAAGAGTTATTTTTTATTTAAACCGAGTTTCCTTTCTTCCTCTGACATGCCATACTCTGCATGCTTTGCAAATGATGGAATATCTTATTCTGAACATGTTGACTAGCTTTGTGTTTTAATAAAATAACAAAAATTCATAAATTGTTTGAGGAAGGAGGGGGGATGTGAAACGCATTTCCCTTTCAACATATTGTCAGAAATGAGTTAGCTGCAGTCTGGAGGAAAATTCTTGGCTATGGACGGATTATTTGATCTTCACTATTCTGATCTGTCAGTATTAATCAGAATAGACAGATTGATTCTTCTCACGAGTCCTAATAGACTATAGTCTGTGGTGACTTGTTTGGAATTTGATCTGAGTTTCCATTGTTGCCCTTTGATACTGTGTTTGCAGATTGCTCATCAAATACTGCCTTTGTCTGGCCTTCATCTTCATAGTGAGGGCCATGATGAATTGTGTGTATATTAAATGAAATTATTCAAATTGTTTGTGAATAATATTTAACTTTACTCACACATGCTTAAGAATACTTTCTGTTTTCAAATATGCACACATTATATCTATTCCAAATAAAAAAACTAAAGTTTGTGGCGAGAATAGGTCTTTTTCTTGACTCTCCTCAAAAAGCTATTCCTAAAGCATATTCCTAATGCAGAGGTCCTTAATCTGGGCTCCAGGAACTTAAAAAGTTTTTCAATGACCATAATTAATTAAATCTAATTGGCTTCCTTTTAATCTTTTATATTTTAATTGAAAGACATTATTTTGAGAAGGGGTATGGACTTTACTAGATTGTCAAAGAGGTCTAAGACATACACAAAAAAATAATGAAAAATCCCTTAACTAAAGCAACACAACATGTTCAAAGAAAAGTAAATACAGGATACACACACATACATGTATTGTGTACATACACAATACATATATAAATACACACACACACACACACACACACACATACTCATGCACACATAAGGTGGCACAGAAGATAGAACACCAAGCCTGAAATCAAAAAGATTTCATATCTGGGCTCAGATACTTATTAGTTTTGTGATCCTTGGCAAGTCACTTCACCTGCTTGCCTCGGTGCCTCATCTATAAAATGAGCTAGAGAAGGAAATGGCAAACCACTCCAGTATTATTTCCAAGAAAATCTCAAATGGGGTCACAATAAGTCAGACATTAATTGAAATAGCTGAACAGTAAAATACATAGACATGATGGGGAAACATTAATATCTGAGGGAATCAGGAGAAGCTTCATGTAGGAGGTTGCTTTCAGGCATGTGGGACAGCAAGTCTAAAGTCTTAAGGGTTGGAGGTAGAACACAACTTTGGAAGAACAGAAAGTGTGCCAAAAAGCTGTTAGTGTAGTCTGAACTAAATTAAAAGCAATTGAGAAATATTTAAGGAAAAAAATACAATAAAATACAGATAATGTTCAAATGTGGTTTTATAAGTCCATTTGTGCCAGCAAGGATCTTTTAGTGACCCCTGTTCTATTTTAATTTGACACCACGGCATTGGACCATAGGATTTAGAGGATGTGTGATTTAGTATCACTTATCGCCTTAAAATTTATGCATTCAGCTTATATGACATGACAGTAGGCTATTGTTTTTCCCCCCTATTTTGAATATAGATTTTATGTATCACAATCAGACTCTGGGGACAGGTACAGCATCATTGCTTTCCTTTGTAACTCACCTCGTTTATTAACTTGATTATTAATACTTGTGTGACCTTGGATAAGTGATTCTGTATCTTTGAGTCTGTTTTCTCAGTTGGGAAATGGATTGGACTAGGTGACTATCTTAGACCACTTCTAGCTCTAAGTCAGAAATCTTATCATCCAAACTCAACAAGCATGAAGAACCAACTGTGTGAAGACACCATATTATTGTTCAGTTGTGCTGACTTTTTGTGACCCCATTTCTTGGCAAAGACACCAATATGCCATTTCCTTCTCTTGCTCATTTTATAGACAGGAAACTGAAACAAAAAAGCTGTGACTTGCCCAAGGTCAGAAAATTTGTAAGTGTCTGAGGCCAAATTTGAACTCAGGTCTTCCTGACTCTAGGCAAAATGCTCTGTCCACTGTGACACCTAATTATCCTAAAGGTACCACATATATGTAATTAGGTGACCTTTTTTTTGAAAAAGATCTATTATCTTCCTCAGAAAAGTAATTTGTGGTCCAGAGAAAAGTGATGAGATCATTTATCTCCTGCCTATAATTTCATTTTTTCTTATGTTATGTTATTTTATTTTTTCAATTATGTGCAAAGATAGTTTTCAGCTTTTATTTTTGTGAGCTTTTGAGTTTCACTTTTTCTCCTACCCTCCCTTCCCCCTCCCCAAGGCAGTGAACAATCTAATAAGGGTTATGTATACACAATTGTGTTTAACACATGTCCATATTAGTCATGTTGTGAAAGAAGAATTAGACCTAAAGGGGAAAAAATCATGAAAAAGGAAAAAAAATAAAATTTTAAAAATTGAACATAGTATTCTTTGCTCTGCATTTGGACTCCAGAGTTTTTTCTCTCGATGTGGATGGCATTTTCTATCACAAGTCTCTTAGAATTGTCCTTGATAGGGACTTCTGACTAAGATGGCAGAGAGAAGCCAGGCACTATGCTAAGGTCTCCTGGCTTTCCCTCAGAATTAATATGAATCAAGCCTCTTAACAGAATTCAAATCCACAAAACCCAGAAAGAACAAAGGAGAAGAACATCTCCCAACAAGGTCTGTCTCAGAGGAACGTGGTTGACCCCGGGTCAGAGATCAGAGAGCCAGCGCAGGGGCATTGAGGTGAGACCACATACTAACTTAAGGGCAGCCTCAGAAGCTTTGGCTTTGTGAGCAGGCAGGAGTGCAGATAAAAGAGAAAATCCTGTAAGCAGCCAGAAAGAAATAATTTAGATACCAAGGAGCCGCAGAAAGGATTACACAGGATCTGGCTACGTCAACATTAAGGGATTGAAGGGCCTGGAATGTAATATTCCAAAGAGCAAGGGAGCTCGGGATGCAGCCAAGAATCCACTATCCGGCAAAGCTGGGCCTTCTCTTCTAGGGGAAAAGATGGACATTTAACAAAATAGGAGACTTCCAAGTTTTCCTGATGAAAAGATCAGAGAGCTAAAATAGAAAATTTGGACTTCAAACAGGAGACTCAAGAGACACATGAAAAGATAAAAAAAAAGGGAAAAGAATTGTCCTTGATCACTAAATTGCCAAGAGGAGTTCATTTTATCCTAGTTGTTCATCTCATCATGTTTCTTTTAATGTACAGTGTTTTCCTGTTTCTGCTCACTTCACTCAGCATCAGTTCATACAAGACTTGTCATTGCCTATAATTTTAAAATATGGCTTTTAAAAATAGTCTCGGCATTTATAGTAGTGTTAACAAGTAAGTCAGTAATATTTGATAGTTCAAGAGCATTTTTAGAAACAAATACTTGATCTTCATAGTTTGGACCTTCCAGGTCATTTAGTTCAAACTTTCACCCAGTGGTGGAATGTGTTACCATCCCCAGGATTCCAGAAAGCAGAGTAGTAGAATTATCTAGTCCATTCTGCTAGTCAAATGAATCTCATGAACCATCTCTGACTTTGTCCAAGGAAAAGTCACAGCCACAGAGCTTAGTCACATATAGAAAGTTAGTTATAGGGTCAAATCAATAACAATATTTAGTTCCCTCTGCTGGACCTGAAGGACCAAACTACATTGCCATAGTTTCCAGGGTATCTAAACGTTTGTATGAATTCATTAATCTTCCAGTGAAGCTGATAATGAAGTAAATAGAGACCAATGTCTTACCCTTTACTGGGGCCAGGGGCATGAATCTGGTGATGTTCACTATCTAATTTTCTGAACTTTCATACTTCTTGACTCACCCTGACCCAACAGGTTTTGTTGTTTCAATGCACGATAACTCAGGGCTTCATGCTTTGTGGGATTTAGAAAAATACAGGACAGGTTGGGCCTGTGTTAAAGGCAAGCCATAAGCTGACCTGCTCCATTGATACCCTTACCATATCAAAAATGGTCAAGAAAGGCCCTTAACATATTAAGTTTATGGAAGGCCATGAACAAGATTTGCACAGAATAGGCAGATATAGATGAGTTGTTAACATTATTGTTGGAGAGAATAGCCCTTCCAAAGGATTCCCATAATTTCTTTCCCACTATTCTAGTCTCTAGTGTCCAGTCTTTTCATTCTACAATTCTCTATGTTCAACTCTTCTCTAAATTCATATGCATACCCACACATAGATACACACACACACACACACACACACACGCACATACACACACACACACACACACACACACACACACAGACACACACACATTAATTCAGTAGAAATTTCACTAGAGTTAGAGTCAAAGGATTTGCATTAAAATCCAACCAGTCATTTCTTGCCTATGTGACCTTGGCCAAGTCACTTCCAGACCAAAAAATCCTCCTAATACCTCCCTCCCAATTCTAAGGGCTGTAATGAAGAAAGGGAAGCCTCAATGGGAGCTATTATTTTAATGAGAAACATTCTCATGGAAAGTGAGGAAGTATTTCCACCACCACATACTTGGCTCAGACATCATGAGTATTTGTTTGGTTGGAACCAGATTGCTTTGACTTTGCAGACACACATCTCTCATGACTCAACATCTCAGCTCTACATGGGGTAAAATCATTTACAGAGGATGAAGTCCCATAGGAAGATAGAGGTGGGGGTGGCATGGAGAAAGGAGAATCTGAAATGAGACCCAAATCAGAGTAGATGCATTCAAAGGGGAACCCTAGCAGCAGAAGTCTAGACCTTGACTTGAGGTTGTTGGGCCTCTTTGCACAAAACAGTCACAAAGGGGAATGGATAAATCTTTTGCATTTTGTGTAACTTGCTTCAAGTGAAGTAACAGTTAATACATTCATTCAAACTGCTAAATAAAAGTTCCAATCATAACAGTATTATTTAGAGCCTCCACAGGAAATCTGCCATGTGAAGTCTGTCACCAGTCCTGAAATGTCTGGTTCCACTGATGTCACTATAGCTGTATGCGTCTGTCTTTTGAATTTTTAAAAGGCCATGCTAACCATTCCTCCCTCAACCCCAACTCATTTCTTTTTTGATTGATGTGCTATATAACTCTTTCCTCCAGATCCAAAGACACAGGTGGGTTCTGCTGCTGAGCATCAAGTAACTAAGGTGGCATTCCAAAATCTAAGGTGACCTCAGTTGTTTGAGACAGAGGCATCTGAGGAAAATTATCCCATTTATCAAATCTTCTCATTTGAGCATTTAGTCAGAATTCACAAACATTTTAGAGAGACAAAATAGTATAGTGCAAGGGTGAGGAACATCCGGCCTGCAGATCATTTGGTCTGTTGCTACCACAGCAACCCCAGGCCTGGAGATTTCAAGAAACTAGGTGAATTAATTAAATGTTTGACCAAATATAGCAGGCAAATGCTGTTATAAATATCCAAATGGCCCTTGACTGAAAAAAAGATTCCCCATCCTGGTATGGTGAATTAAAAAAAAAAACAGCCTCAAAAATCAGGATGAACTGGGTTCAGGCTCATGATATATGTTGTCTGTGTGACTTTCGTAGGGTCTCTGTCTTTAGGGTTGTAAATTGCAAAATAGTTGCTGATCTGCATTAGTAGGGAGAGTTTCCCCATTGGAGAGCTCCCTAAAATGATAAAATTATAGATCCAAGCCAACAAATAAACATTTTGAACATATAACATTGGGTTAGGCATTTGTAGAGGGGCCCATTCTCGGAGCTGCTGTTGGACTTGTATACGGTAACATAATTCTCAGTCTTTTTATTTGAAAAGTGAAATTGATGAAATTCTCATCCCACGCACCTCAAAGTATTTGTATATACTTGTTTTGAACAAAGTAAAGAGAAACATATTACCCTTTCATTGTACCAAATTAGACTATTAGCAATTTCCTGATCTCTGGACTTTCAGAGTCAAAGGATTTGCATTAAAATCCAAACAGTCATTTCTTGCCTGCTTGATTTTGGCCAAGTCACTTAAAGGCCAAAAAAAAATCCTCCTAATACTTCTCTCCCAGTTCTAAGGGCTGTAATAAAGAAAGGGAAGCCTCAATGGGAGCTATTATTTTAATGAGAAACATTCCCTATCTCTGTACTTTTGTTTGCATTAATCATAGACTTGTGGATTCAGAGATTAAGGGGGACCTTAGAAGTTTACTGGGGGGCTCATTAGGACTCAGTAACCTCTCAGAAATTGGGACTCAGAGATTTTAAGTGATTTACCCAAGTTCAAACAATTAGAAAATATCAAAGGCAGGATTCAACCCCACATCTTCCTGACTGGAGGTATAGTTCTTTATCTACCAGACTACATTGTCCTTCAACTCCTGGGCCTGGATTGAACTTCTCAGCTGTCTTCCTTTGAGGTTCAGTTAATGAAGGTTACAACCTTTCTGAACACAATTTTTTTTATGTTTCTGCAAGGCAAATGGGGTTAAGTGGCTTGCCCAAGGTCACACAGCTAGGCAATTATTAAGTGTCTGAGGTCAGATTTGAACTCAGGTACTCCTGACTCCAGGGCCAGTGCTTTATCCACTGCGCCACCTAACTGCCCCTTGAACACATTTTTTAATATCATTCCTCTTCCTCCCATTTTTCACCCTGCAGAAAGTGATCTTACCCCTTTTAAGTTTTTTTTTCCATTAGGTTGTAAGCTCTTTATAGGTGGGGTCTCTGTCTACCTATCTTTATATCTCCAGGACTTTACCTATAGAAAAAACTTCATAAATACAAATTGAGTGGAAGTAGGTTGGGCTTGCTAAAGATGTCCTATGCTCTAGAAAACCAAATAAAAGTCTTAAGAGGGACTTTTAAACTCTATGGAATTGGTCAGCCAATTTCCTCAGTTCTTCCATTTTATTCTCTACCTTCCCAACTTTTTAACTCTGCTGAAATACTATGAGAACAGAGAGCATTGGAAGACCGAATAGTAAATAACTTGGCTCATTACTTCAAATTATATTTTATTTTATAATGTAGGCACCTCCTCTGCAGACAAAGATCACATTCCTCTTCATTGTACTGGATATTCCTATATATGTGACTATAGCTAAAAATTGTTGGGGGTCCACCTTCAGAGGAATGACCCTCTTCGAGCTTTGTGAAGCTGGTCCTCAGATACTAGACATACAACCCTAAACTGCTCCAACTTAAACGTATCTGACAGAGTTTTGTTCCCTTTTCCATATTGGTCGATAATCTCACTGGACTCTGCTCTGATAAGTTCATATTTGTAATGCCATGTTCAAATCTGGGTGCCCCAATTTAGGAAGGATGCTGATAAATTAGGGTGTGCACAATGGAAAGCATCCTGGATGGTAAGGGCACTGGCAACCGTGCCATTTGAGGATCAGATGAATGAACTGCATGTTTAGCCAAGAGAAGAGAAGAGAAGACTGGTGGCAATGGGGTCTGATAAATCATTAAGTACTGGAAAAGTTATTGATCATATAAAGGATTAGACTGTAAGCTCCTTGAGGAGAGGTACTGTTTCATTTTTGCTTTTTGTATCCTCACAAATTAGCATATTGTCTGGCACACATTTAATAAAGGCTCCATAACTGGTTGATTCTGCATGCCTCTAGAGAACAGAAAGTGATAGGTGGAATAAGGAGGACCTGAATTCAAATCTGGACTCAGATACTTACACTTACTGTGTGATCTTGGGCAAGTCACTTAGCCCAGATTACCTCAAATCTAGGATCATCTCCAGGCATCCTGATTCATATCTGGCCACTGGAACCTTCTGGAGGAGAAAGTGAGATTGGTGACTTAGCACAGTACCCCCCCCCACTCAAATATAATTCACTTGCATGCCCTGGCATCACCTCCCTCAATGTCATGGTCTTCTTCAAGAACATCAGAGGACAGAATGGAAATGGATAGAGATTTTCCAAATCTAAAATTTTCTTTCTGATCTCCATGCTGACATACAAATTGTGCCATCCATACCTAGAATGTCCTCCTCATCTCAGCCTTGAAGAATTCTTTGTGTTCAATTTTTCATTTATGCCCAATTCTTTGTAACCCCTTATATTTTTCTTACCAGGGGTTTTCTTGGGAAAGATACTAGAGTGGTTTGCCTTTTCCTTCTCCAGCTCACTTTATAAATTAGGAAACTGAGACAAACAATTAAATGACTTGCCCAGTTAATAAATATCTGAGACTAGATTTGAATTCAGGAAGATGAGTCTTCCTGACTGCAGGCTAAGTACTCTACCCAGTAGGCTACCTAACTGCCTCAAAAGTGGGATAAATGTTATCTTCCTTTAAAACTTAGCTTGAGTACAACTTTCTCTAGGAAACATCTAATATGTCCCCTCTACCCTTCAAATTATCTTGTATTTCATATTTAATTATTAGTATACTTCTCATTGGTCCACCCACCTCTGAAATCTGAGGGTTAGGCCCTTTTTTTGTGTGACTGTCTTTGTATTCTTTACATATACCAGTGTCAAATTTATCCATGGCAAGTATTGAATAAATGTTTGTTGAATTGAATTAAAGGTGCAATGAGGCAGATTTCAAGACATTTAAGAAAAAAAAACTTCCTAAATAGAGCTTCAGGAAATAACAGGCTTTCTCTTATTAGAAATCTTGAACGCTCAGAGGCTGAACTTCTCAGGAAAGTTGTGAAAGACCTTAAAATATAAAGAACAAAAAAAACCCCCACCAATTACCAAGTAACCCTAGTTTCAAGTCTGTTGCATTTTCATAAGACATTGATGGAAAGAATATGATGGGTGGAAATGCATGATGGGTTAGAACTGGCTTGAGGAGAATGAAGAGAGGCATTTATTGATTCTCATTTTGGGGGAGAGCACACACAGTTTCAATTTTTTTAAGGAGAGATACATGGTGGAGAACAGACTGTGGAAACACAAAGGGGAAAGCCCAGGGTTCCTCCTCAATGTTACTCTGACTTTTAAGCATATTTCCCCAGAGACTCTGGAGACTTTCCCCTTTGATGAGTGTCCAAATCAGTGTTCAAGTTGAGCTCACCAGAGAGCTCATTTACATTAGAGTATTTTTGGACTATATTCTAATGTATGTAATTTTTTCTGTTGTTAGATAATTGGCTTTGTTTGCTATTCCCTATTTCTGATGATCTTTTGTGTAATTAGCATTTGGTGGGCCGCAAGCTCTACAAATTTTTTTTTATTCTTTTATCCATATGCACATGTATATTTTTAAATTACAAAATTTCCTTCCACCCTCCCTTCCCACTCCCCTCCCCTCAGTGGCAGTCAGGTTTGCATTGTATATACATATTTTTGATAAACATGTTTACAGATTAGACATTTTTGGTATGCAGAATTAGAATTAAAGGAAAGTGATTATGTAAGAGATAATTTTTATAAGGTGTTCATCAGATTCTGAGGGGTTTTTTGTTTTTGTTTTTGTTTTGTTTTTCTTCCTCTGGATGGGGATAACATTGTCCATTGTCAGTATAATAGGGTTGTCTTATCTCTCTGAACTGGAGAGAGGAGCTGCTTCCATCAAGGTTGCTCATCTCACAATGTTGTTGTTGATTATTGTCTTGGTTCTGCTCCCTTTGCTCAGCATCAGATCCTGTAACTCATTCCAGGTTTCTCTAGAGTTAGACCATTTATTATTTCTTATAGAACAATAATATTCCATAGTATTCATGTACCACAATTTATTTAACCACTCCCCAACTGATGGGCATTCCCTCAATTTACAATTCTTTGCCACTACAAAAAAGAGCTGCTATGAATATTTTGGAAAATGTGAGACTTTTCCTATTTTTTATGATTTCTTCTGGATATAGACCTAGAATTGAATTTACCCCATCAAAGGGAATGAATATTTTTATGGCTCTTTGGGATAGTTCCATATTGCTTTCCAGAATATTGGATCTGTTCACAACTCCACCATCAATGCATTAGTTTCCCAATCCTCCCACAACCTCTCCAACAATGATCATTTTCCCACTTTCTCATTTTGATCAATGTGATAGGTATGAGCTAATACCTCATAGTTGTTTTAATTTGTATTTCTCTAATCAATAGCATTTTTCATATGATTTTATATATATATATACATATATATATATACATATATATATATATATATATATCTTTAATTTCCTGATTTGAAACTGTCTTTTCAAATCCTTTGATCATTTATCAATTGGGGAATGAATTTTGATGCAATTCTCAATATATTTTAGAAATGAGACCTTGAGCAGAACTCCTCAGTTGTGAAGATTATTTCCAAGCTTTGTTTTCCTTCTAATTTTGGCAGCATTGATTTTATTAGTAAAAAAAGTTTTAAATTTAATATAGTCAAAATCATTCATTTTGTAGTTTATAATGTACTCTAATTCTTGTTTGGTTATAAATTTATCTCCTTTCCACAGATTTGATAGATAAAGTATTTCTTGGTCTATTGTTTTGTCTAAGGTGTTGCCTTTATGTCTAAATCCTGTATCCATTTTGACCTATTTTGGTATAGGGTGTGAAATGTGAGTCTATGCCTAGTTTTTGCCATCCTATTTTCCAGTTTTCCCAATAATTTTTGTCAAATAGTGAGTTCTTATCCCAGAAGCTGATATTTTTGGGTTTGTCAAACAGTAGATTGCTGCAGTTATGTACTGTGGTTTCTTTTGAACCTATCCTAATTCACTGATCCATTAGTCTGTAGCTCCAAATTATTTCTTTAATTTCCTCCTCATTGGCAGTTAGTTTACCCTTTTCATTTTTGATACTGGTAATCTAGTTGTTTTCTTTCTTTCTTTCTTCTTAATCAGATTAACCAAAAGTTTGTCTATTTTATTGGCTTTTTCATAAAACCAACTCTTATTTTATTTATGAGATCAATGGCTTTCTTGATTTCAGTTTTATTAATAATTTCTAATATGGTATTTAATTGGGTATCTTTAATTTGTTCTTCTTCTAGCTTTTTTAGTTGCACCCAACTCATTGATCTCCTCTTTCTCTATTTTGTTCATATAAGCATTTAGAGATATAAAGTTTCCCCTCAAAACTGCCTTGGCTGCATCCCATAAATTTTGGTATGATGTCTCAGTAGCATCATTTTCTTGGATATAATTATTGATTATTTCTATTATTTGCTGTTTGATCCACTCATTATTTAAGATAAAGTTAATTAATTTCCAATTAGTTTTTAGTTTATCTTTCCATGACCCTTTATTATATGTAATATTTATTGCATCCTGAGGAGTATATATTTATTATTTCTGCCTTTCTGCATTTGATTATAAGGGTTTTGTGCCCTAGTACATGACCAGTTTTGGTTTAGATGCCATGTAGTTTTCTCCAGAGGTCTATCATATCTAAATTTTCTAAGATTTCATTCACCTTCTTAACTTCCTCCTTGTTTATTTTGTTAGATTTATCTAATCCTGAGATGGAGATTAAGATCCCCCATTATGATTGCTGTCTATGTGCATACCTGTTTAATAATATAACTTCATTACCAATGGTACCTTTTAAGAAGATGCAGTTTCCTTCCTTATCCCTTTTAATGAGATTGATTTTTGCTTTTATTTTATCTGCGATCAGGATTTTTTTACTTCAACTGAGGCATAATATATTTTGCTCCAACCTTTTACCTTTAACCTTTTACCTTTAACCTGTGTGTATCTCTCTGGTTTAAATGTATTTTTTATAAATAACATATAGTAGGATTCTGGTTTTTTAATCCATTCTGCTACCTACTTCCATTTTATGGGACAATTCATCCCATCCACATTTATAGTTATGATTACAAATTCTGTATTTCCCTTTGTGCTATCTTTCTCCACTTATATTTTTCTCTTTCCTCTTATTTATCCTCACCAAAATTTTACTCCCTTTTCCCTTTGACTTTTCTTTTAAAATTTAACTTTCCATTTATTTTCACTTATACTTTCACCTTTGCCATCCCTTTTATCAATCCCCCTTTCCCTATCCCCTCCTTCCCTGTAGATTAGGACAGATTTTTAAGCCCAAGTGGGAATGTATCTTATTTCCTCTTTGGGCCAAATCTATTGAATAGACTTGACTCAGCATTCACACTCTTCCTTCTTTCCCTCTAAAATTAAAAATCTTTGTGGTTATATTGTTTCTTGTTCTAGCAGATTTGGAGTTTTTCCTTATAATTTCCTGCTTGATGTTTTCCAGGGTTATTTTTTTGATCTAGGCTTTCTAGTAGTCCAATGATTCATAAATTGTCTCTTCTGGATCTATTTTCCAGGTCATTTTCCCCCTAAAAGGTATTTTACATTTTCTTTAATTTTTTCAGCATTTTCATTTTGTTTGATGGAATCATGTAGTCTTACAGATTTATTGTTTCTATTTGTTCAATTCTAATTTTTAGGGTTTTATTTTCTTCAAATTCCTTTTGTGATTCCTTTTCAGAGGTGTTGAATTCTCTGATCAATTTTTCATAATTTTCCTGCATGACTCTCATTTCTTTTTTCCATTTTTTATTCTTCCTCTCTTCTTTGGTTTTTAAGTTCTTTTTAAACTCTTCGATGAACTTTTGTATTTGATTGCAATTCATAGACTGTTTTGATGCTTCCCCTGTGAGTAATTTTTCACTGATTTCTTCTTCAAATATGGCATAGTTATCATCTTTGTCTATAAAGTAGTTTTCTATAGTGAGTGCTCTTTTAGCTTTTTTGCTCATCTTTGTTTTTTTAGTTCTGCTCCTGGGGTATAGGGAGTGTAGACAAGCTATTTTTTTTTGTTGGGAATTGGTTTGATCCCTGGCTTATCATTGGCTAAGATGTTGCCTATGTAATTCAGACTTTGCCTTTGCAGAGATTTGTTTCCTCCTTTATGTCCAGGTTCTGACTTAGCAGTGGTTTATTCCTGACCCAGTCCTGTCTTTTACCCAAGTGTTCCCAGGGTTTAGACCTTGTTTGGGGTTGGGATCCTCTCTGCTGGTTTGCTATCTAGCTGCCAGGACCTCTGCTGTTGTCAAGCTGTTGGGACTTGGATTGCACTATGGCTAAAAACTTCCTGCTGACTTTCCCACTCTCCTGCCTCCTGGTCTTTACTTCCCCTTTTCCCCCTAAGAAACAGACCCTCACTGAAGATCCTCCATGATGTCTACCACTGAAAATGTCTTTGAATTTTTCTTTTTCTTGGTGGGATCTGTAGCTTGAATGTCAGAATAGAGGCTTCATTTATCTTTGGGAAAAAGCTCCAGGAGCATGTTAGCTTCATGCTACCTTCTTGGCTCCATCCTGGAAGACTCCAAGCCTGCAAATGTAAACTTGAAACATCCCTTCTCCCTTAAAGTATAGCAATCAAGAAAGCAGTTTGAACTTAAAAAATTTACTTAGATGAGTAATATTTAGGGAACAAGACAGATATAGTTCTAGTCAAGTACCCCATATCTTAGAATAGTAGAGTAGAGCCATCCTCATGACTTCTTTTCCCACTCTTCTCCAAACAAAAATTGAAATCTCCCTTGGAGGGCCATGAGCAGGATTCTATATACATATATTCATGACTTCCATGAACCACTTTAAAAATAAATGAATGAATGAATGGAAAAGGCATTTGTAAACTTTAAATACTATATGCAAGGGGTGTTATGCTAAAAACTAGGGATACAAGTAGAAAATTAAGACAGTCCTGTATTTCAAGTTTACATTCTAATGGGGAGTCGACATATTGCTTTAATGTAAGTCAAATGGAAAGTCATTAGGTCATTAGGGTATAGTGGCAAAGTTGATGTCAATGTCTCTTTACCATCACTCATATTGAAAAAAATCATGTCTATTTCTAATGTTGAACCATTTTCAACAATGACTTTGATGACAGTAACTTTCTTTTCTGAGTCTTCAATATCTGTGACCATGGCACATTTAATTGTCAGATTGAATTTCCACGGGGCGGATCCTTCCTTAATCCTTCCTAGCATGATGACTACAAGCACTAGGATGAAATCATTCCTATTCCCAAGGCTCTTGGGCAAAGGAATCTGGACTGATTCCATTGGAGACTGGGAGGAAGATGGTGGTCAAACCAATGGAAATGGTTTGATGCTTCCCTTTCCTTCCCTCAGGATTCCTTGATGCTTTAGCCAGGTTGACTTACTTGCCTTATGAGTGGGGCCCACTTCTCCATGTAAACTTCATGCTTGATGATCATCAGGAGTGGAGGCTCTGCCATGCTTAGGTTTAATGCTTGTCTGCCCGATGGTCAGCAGCTGTAGCTTATGGTGATAAGGTAGGTGAGACCCTTCTCCACAATGATTCTTCCCCTCAGTAGGGCAGCTAGGTAGCACAATGGATAGAGCACTGACCTTGGAGTCAGGAGAATAGGAGTTCAAATCCAGCCTCAGACAGCTGCTACTTAAGTGACCATAGGCAAGTCACTTAACTCTGATTGTCTCACATCTACAGTCATCCTGATTCCTATCTAGACCCAGATGGCTCTGGAAAGGAGTCTATTGACCTAGTACAGCAACCCCTTACTCAAATCCAATTTGTGTGCTTGTCATGGATTCACCTCCATGATACTGCAGTCTTCTTTGAAAATGAAGGACAAACATTATTATTATCATCATCATCCCCTCAGAAATGGCTGTTGGGGGGCTGGGGTAAAAGCAGTTCTGGTGATATTTTTAAGGTTCTTGATTTCAAAATGTTAAACTATCTCTAGGGTCTGAGAGAAGACAGTGCTCAAGGTAAAGGTCAAGGCTTACCTTCTATTTAGACAACCTTATGTAAGCATACATAATATACATGGGTAATAGATACATTCTACCCTACTGCTACTACTGCCACTATTATTACTGCTGCTGCTATTGCTATTGCTATTGCTGCTGCTTCTACTGCTACCACTGCTACCACTGCTACTACAGCTACTACTATACTGCAACTGCTACTGCTACTGCTATTACTGCTACCATTATCACTAAATCAGTGTGGAAAGATAGGTTGGAATTAGTCTGTGAAGGAACTTGAAAATCAAATTAAAGGTTTTTACTAAATCCCAGATTGGTTGTTATTCAACTTTGAGATTCATCCTCAAAGCATAAAGAAGAACCCCCAAAATAGGTCTGAAAAACAATGGAAATTTGTATGAATTTTTAAGCTTTGTGAAGGGTTTATGTGAGGGGCATAGAATAAAATTGGAAGCCTGAAATATAATTGGAAGCCTGGTGAGAGAATATAGATTTAAGCAAGTGGAAAGCCACAGGAATAGAGTAGTATTGTACACCAATTTATAGAAATAAACAGTTCTTTGAAATTATATATCTACACACACACACACACACACACACACACACACGCACATATATATATATATATATATATATATATATATACATATATTCATACACTTTAAAATAGTGGTACTGCACATTATTTTCTACTGCTAAAATATAATTCTCTCTAGGGTAGAATATGGTAGCCAGCCTGAGAACTACTTTAGCTCAATTTAAAATTTGCTGCACAGAGATGTTATTTACTTCATTAGAAATGAACTTGTCCCATTTTTTGGCTCTCTGATTGCATTTGACCACTTTTCAAGTTTCCAGAAGTTCTTACTGAAAATATTTTGGAGAATTCTGGAATTATAGATATTTCTCCCAGAACATGATTCAGAGAACAAATTATTGATTTCACTTAAAATAATTAGAACTTGTTCTCCTTCCTTAATGGAGAGGTTAGGGGTTTTTTTTTCCTGGAGAAGTAAACCTTTTCTCTGCCTCACTCCTTGTCCAAAACAGAATAAAGAAAAGCCTTATTCAAAGAATGAATTCACAAACTTACCAGACTGGTTCCCTAACTTCATTGCCAATAATATGACCAGTTAAACACCTGTATATCCAGAACTTTTCCAAAACGTTCAATGAAGAAATTCTTAGTTCTCACAATTCAGTTCAATTTAAGAAATATTTATTAAGCAGCTATTATATATTAGGCACTGGGAATTCAAAGACAAAAAAGACCTTTACATAGCATGTACTCAGACAAAATACACCAAAACAATTTTAGATATGAGGGAGACTATTAACTAGATGGGGAAGGAGAAGGGAAAGGAAAGGCTTGGTTTGGGTGTAGTACCTGAGCTGACCTTTGAAGAAAAGTAAGGTCTCTAAGAGGCAAAAGGAAGAAGAAAGAAAGTGTGAGGCATGTGGGACACCCCACAAACCCAGGCTTTTTGGAGATGGAGTGTAATAGGAGAAAAGCAAGGAGGCCAGTTTGGTTGGAAGGTAAAATATATAAGGAATAATGAGATATCATCTGGAAAGACAGGTTGTAATGAGAGTTTGAAGAGCTTTAAATTCTAAACAGACCATGCTTTTATTTAATCCCAAGGGCACTTGGGAGCCAGTAATGCTTCTTGAGCTTAGCAGTCATAGAAACTTTAGGAATATCAAATTGACATCTTTGTAGAAGAAAAACTGGAAGCAGAAAGGCCAACTAGGAAATGATTTCAACAATCCAAGCGAGGGATAATACACAAGCCCCAAGACCCTTATAACATAGGAGGTTTTATATACATATCCATGTACATAAAACCACATGAGGGTCCAATAACCAGGACCCTCATAGAATTTGTTTGATGTCTAATATTATCCTGAAGGTGCAGTGGGTCAGGTAGTCCTCATCAAAATTCTATGAAGGACATGCTATATTGGGAGATTTCTTTGCCAATTATGATTCAAAATTTTGATTACCCCTTCCCCTCTTTAGCCAGTGACATGTTACTAGTGAGATATGGTCTAATGCACTTTCCACTATACCTTACCAGTAATGTGCTATAGTTCAGAGGGGAAGGAGGAAATCACATATTTTGAATCATAATTGGCTAAGAAACTTCCCAATATAGCATGTCCTTCATAGTATTTCTTTTTAGGTTTTTGCAAGGCAAATGGGGTTAAGTGGCTTGCCCAAGGCCACACAGCTAGGTAATTATTAAGTGTCTGAGACCGGATTTGAACCTGACTCCAGGGCCGGTGCTTTAGCCACTGGGCCACCTAGCCGCCCCCCTTCATAGTATTTTGATCATAACCTTGAACAAGTCTCTCATTTCCTCTGAGGCACAGTTTCATCATTTGTAAAATGAGGATACAGTGGTATATTATTGTCAGGAAAACACTTTACAAACCACAACATATTTTATATGTTATAAATATCTTTTTTACCAAAGATGGCCATATGTACCTTTGACCTAAGGCCCAAACCAGGAAGCTCTTCATCAGAAAAAGAGTCATTATTTAATAAATTCTCTTGAACACAACCCATAGAATGAAGGGGTTACAACCTGTATCATTGAAAGTGGTGCTGATGCTACAAAAAAACATGGTTCTTCCAAATTGCCAGATCATAAAGGTTTATATGGAAGAGGACAATCTCAAGGCAGTAGGAATGTTTGCCTCTGCTATTCTTCCTGCTTCCATCTCAGACTATCAATCTCACCTTCCCTGGTCTTCTCTCAGGTTGACCACAGCCTTTCAGAGGTCTTTAGATCCTCCAGTTCATCTTATTCCATGAGTTGCTTTGCCCAGCCACCATGGTGAGGGTGAACTCAGGACAGCCTTTCTACCATAATTCCGAACTTCCTAGGTTTTGCTAGTTGAAGCCAGACTCTTAATGTTATTTTAATGCAGTTGTTTTGTGTGTGAATAATATGCTCCTTCTGCCAAACCACAAACCCTGGAACTAATATCTCATAAAAATGCCGAGAGTCCAGAGCTAATAGCTGCTATTCAGCAGATGGGGTAAGGCCTAAAAAGTTGCAGATTGATGTTATTCCCACAGGGGAGCCCAAGTGAAATGCGACCATGGGGTGGCGATGTATTTGAAAGGATCAGGGCCAGGGAAAGACAGTGCCCTAGCATTATCTTTGAAATTAGCCTGCAGTGAGTGGGGTTCATTAGGGCATATTTCTGTGGGTCAAGGACTCAGGACCAAATCCCCTAGATCTTTCAAGTGGGAACTGATAAAAAAAAAATCCCTCCAAACCTTAAACCCTCCATATTCCATAAAGAGATAGATCAATACAACTGTGTTGGATTGAGGCATCAAGGTCTGCCCCATCAGGATGAAGCTTGTCCTGGCCTCACTCTCTCTGGGCATTCCAAGAACTTCACTCACTCAAGTGGTCATGTTGGGGTCACCTGTCAATCAGTGAGGCCATAGGAGGGACCTAAGCTAAGGGGCAGGCAGGTGCTTGTTTTCCAGAGGAAGAAGCTGAGAAGAAGCCAGCAGAGGAGGGGAGAGAGTTCATGGTGAGGAAAATGGGAAACCTGAGCGGCAGGCTTCTCTCTCTATCCTTTTCATGCTCTTCTCCAGAACCAGGCCACAGGATGTCAGTGCAGTCTCTAAGAAAGCCAACATGTCAGACAGGATTTTTTTTTAAAGAAAAGATTGCCATCTCTCTACTACTAGACTAATAAGTTTTGCTTGCAAATGTCTTCTGCCTTGAAAACTTCAGACATTGTTGAGCGAGAAAGAAACATTGGGATGATAGTAATTACTATTATTATAGGGAGCTGTTGTGTGCCCGTCACCACAGCATCTGGGTGTAATAACACGCTTAATGGAATGTAAGATGATCCACTGCTCCTAATGGGCAGTCATAGAGTTGGGCAGCCACCCATTGCCCACACTCCTGCTTGGAGGCCCAACTGAGCAGATGTTTGTGGAAGCAGAAAAATCTTGTATGGGTCTTGAAGGCCAGTGAACTCAATCACTAGTGTATTCGTAGGCCAGACAACTCATGCAGCTAGGGCTATGTGTCCAGGAGGCCATGCCCATCTTCCATTCACAGAATTTCATCCTTGCTGGTAGCCATCGCTTTTTAGTTCATCTCCGTTCAGCATTCAATCAATTTATTAATTAAGCACCAATGTGCTTACCTCATCATCTTTTTTAACTTCCTTTTAGATGTTGTCTTCCCTCATTAGGATTAAGTGAATTAAGGTTAAGGGCAGGGGTGGTCTTTCTTGCTACTTTTAGTTGTATCAAAAGCACTTGGTTCAATATTTGGCATTTACCTTAAATAAAAGTAAAAAATAAACAACCCCTGCTTTATATTTTACAGGACCTGTGAACAAGCAACCCAAAAAGTCTTCCTACCAGTCAGGTGAAGATCAAAGTAATTTTGACACAAAACAGGTGAAAAACAGTCCTGACCTAGTCATCTTCAGAGCTCTTGAACATTCTATACAGATTAAGAAGACTCACATAGAACAAAATGAAAAAAACATTTAGGTAAGTCATTCTATTCAAGTGTTATCAAACATCCACTGCACCACCTAGCTGCCCCCAGCAGCCCTGGTGTCCCAGGACCTGAGTTCAAATGCTGTCTTCCTAGCTGTGTGACCTTGAGCAAATCACTTCACCCTGATTGCCTTGCTTCCAGGACTATCTCCAGTTGACCTGATTCATATTTGGTCACTGATCCCAGATGATTCTGGAGGAGAAAGTGAGGCTGGTGACTTAGCACAGCACCTCCTCACTCAAATCCAATTCACATGCTTGTCATAGTATCATCTTCCTGAGGTCATGGTCTTCTTCACAAATGAAGGACAAACAGCAACAATCAAACATAGTGTGACTGACTTCTTTCTCAGAATTGAGAGAGGTTAGAAATCATCCAAACAGGAATTCTTTTCTTGCAACATCTCTGAGGAGTGGTCATTCTTTGCTTGAAGACCTCCAATGCAAGTCTTCCTTGTGGAGAAGTCAAAGAGTCTTATTCCATTCCAGGTTACAACCTGGAATTTCTTCTCCATACCCCAGCTCCTCATTCTAAAGACTCACTCTACTCCTGGAATTCAACATCAGAAGTAGTCTCTGTCTCTTCAGCCTCTCCTTATGATCGAATGGCTTTCCCCAAAGGCTCCCTTTAAGGAGAGTGTCCATATTATCCACATCTAAATCCTTTTCAGGCTGCAAAGATCTTTCTCTATCATGCCCTGCAAGCACGTTTGCTTACCCAACCTTTTTTAGCTTCCTTTTAGAAGTTGTCTTCCCCCATTAGAATTAAGTGCATTAAGGGCAGGGGTAGTCTTTCTTCCTACTTTTATTTGTATTCAAAGTACTTAGTTCAATATTTGGCCCAGTTTAATAAATGTGAGTTGACTGGCTTCCTGACTACCTCCCCAAACTGTTCGTTCTGCTTATGAACTGTTTAATTGTTATAGACTGCTCCTTATATCAAACTAAAACTTCCCTCTCTGCCAATCCCAGATACTAATTCTGTTATTTGGGGCCAAGGAGAATAAGTCCAATCCTTCTTCCACTTGACAATTGTTGGAATTCATGAATGTGGCTACTACACCCCTCTGTAAGTCTCCCCATTCCTTATAACTGATATTTCTTATGTTAGTAGAATGTAAGCTTTCTGAAGGAAGAGACTGATTTCTATTTCTCTTTGTATTCTGAGATCATCTAGAATTAGAACTGAATGTGTGATTTCTTCTTTTAGTTGTAATATAACGTTTTATTTTTTCTCCAATTACATATAAAAATTTTTAAATGCTCTTTTAAAAATCTTCCTGAGACAGTAAGTGATCTGATATAGCTCATACCAGTGCAATTATGTAAAACATTTCCACATTAATCATTTTGTATAAGAAGACTAAGAAAGGAAAGAAGGAAGGAAGAAAAGAAAGAAGCAAACAAAGGAGAAAAATAACATACTTAAGTATATATGTATATAGTATCAGTTTTTCCTCTGAGGGCAGATAGTTTCTTTCAGTTTTAGTTCTTTGGGATTTTCGTGGATTATTGTATTGCTAAATATACCTAGTTATTCACAGTTCTTCATTGTACAATATTGCTGTTACTGTGTACAATGTTTTCCTGGTTCTGCCCACTTTGTATCAGTTCATGTAAGTCTTTCTCTCTTTCTTTTCCAGGTTTTTCCTGAAAACACGCTGATTGTTTTTTCTTATAGCACAATAATATATCACAATCATATACTGCAGCTTCTTTTGCCATTCCCCAAGTGATGGGCATCCTTTTGATTTCCAATTTTTAGCATCCACAAAAGAACGGCTATAAATTTTTTTTTTTGTGCAAATGGATCCCCCCCCCCCCTTTTTTGTTGTCTTTGGGATAATAGATCTGTCCGATTTAGGGTTTTAGTTTGAATTCACACCTACAGTAAGACCCACTCCATAAGAGGAACAACAAGAGGTAGTTTACTTTTATAACAAAGGTAAAGTCATTGAACAATAACTAATGATTCCTAAGAGATTAATAAGTATAACAATTACAATTAAGATAAAAGAGATAGGAAATATTATCAAAGATCACTCAATCAGGGGGGGCTCCGACTTGAGAAGCCTCAGGCTGGGGAACCCCAGGAATTCAGCCATTTCACAGTCCTGATCAGAAGGGTCCCAGGAAGAGTGTCCTCTCCATGAGTGAGATTCCAAAAGGGTTCAAGCGAGGCTTGTGTAATTGTAAAATTCTGAACAAAGAAGGTATAGTGCCAAGTAGCTACATGACTCTGGACCCAGAAGATGCTTGCTGAAACTGGCCAAGTTTCAGGATGAATGCTCATACTCCAGGTAATTGAGGAAAAAAGGGGTGCACTTAGAGGACTGGTCAAGTTCCCAGTATACACTCACCTCCTTACTGTGGACTGGTTAGGTTTTTTCCTACAAGGTCACCATGTCCCTAACTTGTTCTACTATTTTTGTTCAGGTCATACTAGGGACATGGAAGAGCTTCATTGATTAAATATTCAAGTCCTAGCAATAGTATTGCTAGGTCAAAGGGTATGCACAGTTTTACAATCCTTTGGGTAGTTCTAAATTGTTCTCCAGAATAGATGGATCAGTTTACAACTCCAACAATGCATTAGAGTGATAATTTCCCCAAATCTCCTTTAAATTCCAACATTTTCTCCTTTTTTTGTTATATTAGTCAATCTTATGTTTTAATTTACATTTCTCTAATAATTTAATAGTGATTTAGAACATTTTTTCATATGATTATAGATAGTTTTCATTTGTTCATCTGAAAGCTTCCTGTTAAAGTCATATGACCATTTATCAATTGAGGAATGATTTTTATTTTTATAATTTTTTTCTCAGTTCTCTATATAGCTGAGAAATGCGACCTTTATCCATGATACTTGTAGCAATTCCCACCCCCACCACCAGTGTTCTGCCTTCCTTTTAATTTTGTTTATACAAAAACTTTTAAATTTTATTTATTCAAAATTTACATTTTGTGATGCTCTCTATTTTTTGGGGGCCCAAATACTTCCCATTCCATAGAATTGACAAATGATTTCATGATCTCCTAATCAATAATTTTCCAATTGCTTAGATATGACTTTATTTGTATAAAAAGAGTTTTGTAATTGCGTTCATATAGTTCCTGGTTTTGTCTTGGCAGGTAGACTCCAAAATATTTTATAATTTCTACAGTTATTTTAAATGGAAATTCCTTTTCTATCTTTTGCTGCTGATCTTTGTTGGAATATATAGAAATGCTGACAATTTGTGTGGGTTTATTTTCTATCCTGTGACTCTACTAAAGTTGTTAATTATTTCAAGAAGTTTTTATTTGATTCTCTAGGAGTCTCTAAGTAGATATCATCATAATCTCCAAAGAGTGATGGTTCTATTTGCTCATTGCTTGTTCTAATTCTTTCAGTTGAACATGCGATTTCATTGTTGTTTAGTTGTTATTCCAGCCTATTTGATTCTTTGTGAAATCAAATCTTTTCTTGGAAAAGATATTGGAGTGGTTTACTATTACTTTCTTCAGTTCATTTTACAGATGAGGAACTGAGGCAAACTTAAATGACTTGCCCAAGTTCACATAGTTAATAAGTATCTATGGCCAGATATGAATTCAAGAAATGAGTTTTCCTGACTCTAGGCTCAGGGCTCTATCCATTGCACCACCTACCTGTCATTTGATAAAAGGAACTTTGGGGTAAGGAAATTTCTTTTAACAGTACAGTGGCATTTTGGGGGTGGGGCACAACTTCTAATCTTAGAGAGAGTTTCTTTTTTTAAAAAAAAATTTATTTAAGGCAGGGGGGTTAAGAGTGACTTGCCCAAGGTCACACAGCTAGGCAATTATTAAATGTCTGAGGTCGGATTTGAACTCAGGTCCTCCTGACTCCAGGGCCGGCGCTCTATCCACTGCATCACCTAGCTGCCCCCTTAGAGAGAGTTTCCTAAGGTATTGAGAGATTAAGTGAACTTATCTAGGGTCACAAAGACACTATGTGACCAAGACAAGACTCAAGCTCAGGTCTTTCTAGCTTCTAGCCTTGCTCTGTCTTGTATATGGGAAGTACTTAATAAAGGTTTGTTGAGTAGAGTGGTCTCCAGTCTATTAGTCATGCAAGTCACATTTTGATATGTGAGCTCCTTGCTAAATATGGCACATAGAAGTGATCATAGTAATCCAGAAATGGACTGACAAGAGTAAAGTACAGGAGGACTATTAACTCCTTTGTTCTATATGCTGTATCTTGCTATGTGAAACCTAAATCTTTATTAATCTCATCAGTTGGTTGGAGTTCATTTTGGCTGACATCCCACGCTATTGACTACCACTGAGATTAGTTCCTCAACACAAAGATTCAAAACCAAAATAGTTTACCTGTACTGTTTTCTAACACATTTCTTATATCCTGCAGTAGATTTTTCAATCTAAGAACTTCATATTTATTCCTATTAAATCCCATTATATTGGAAAAAGCTGATCAGTTTTTTCTTTTGGAATCTTTTTGGGTTCTGTTTCTGTTATCTAACACATTAGCTGTTCTTTACAGTTTCATTTTATCTGAAAATCTGATAAACATATTATCTATGCTTTTATCCAATTATTTGGCAAAAAATGTGGAATGACCAGATGTGATTGCCTATGTGTGTAATCCCCTGCTAGTCTGTTACCACAGACAGTGCGGTAAACATTAATAAAATAGCAAAGCAAAAACAATCCCTACTCTTGAGGAGCTCACAGCCTAAAAGGGGAGGCATCATGCTGACAGCTATATATAAAAAGGATATGTACAGGCAATGAGAGATAGTCTCAGAGAGAAGGTATTAAGATTGAGGAGGACTGTGAAAGACTTCTTATAGAAGATGAAACTTTAACCAAGACTTAAAGGAAACTAGAGAAGCTAGGAAATGGAGATGAGGAAGGTGAGAGTTCTAGGCATGGAGGACAGCCAGTTGAAGGCAGCTCAGAGCTGAGAGATGGAATGTGCCATGTGAAGAATAGCAAAGTCAGTACTATTGGGGAGGTTGAGGTAAATGGATTGCTTGAGTCAGAGAACTGAGCTGCAGTAGGAATCAAGACTATTGAGTATCTGTACTATGTCTGGCACCAGTGGCAAGTCATCAGGAGCAGGGGCCCATCAAGCTACCTAATGAGGAATGAATCATCTCAGCTTGGAAATGGAAGAAGTAAAAAGTTCTTTGCAGATCATCAGTGGGATCAGAACTGTTAGTGACTCCTGCATTATTAACTGGGGGGGGGAGAGATTAGGAGATCCAGTATCATCATCATCCAGTATCTATCATCATCATCATCATCATCATCATCATCATCTATAGGACCAAAGAAAGATCCTTGGTTATTTTCAATCAGTTCTGAGGTAACCTAAATAATTGTGCAGCAATCTAGCCCATATCTTTCCATCTTATCCACAAGGTACATGATAGATTTTTATCAATTTTCTTTTAAATCTATGTATATTATATCTACCATTCTCTGATCAACCAGAATAATAATTCTATCAAAAGGAAAAGAAATTACTTTGGTATGACCCAGTTTTGATGAAGTCACAATGATTTGTAGCAATCACTACTTTCTTTTATAAATGACCCCAAGACATTCTTTTAATTTAGTCTAGAAGCTTTCTAAGAAAAGAAGTTAAGATCACTGGACTATCATTTGCATTCTCCACCCTCTTTTCTTTTCTGAACAAATTATTTCGTATTATACAGTTCTAAGGCACATTTACCATTCTCCATAATTTTTCCAAATGATCCAAATGATAGCAGTTAAGCAATTTCATCTGTCAGGTCTTTTGATACCCTGGGAAGCTCCTAGTAACTTGAGCTCATTGAGGGCTAATAGACTCTCTCTAGTTGAAATTTGAAACTAGATAAATAATAAAAACAAGAATAATAATGACCTTATAATTCTTTTTATATACATTATGTCATTTGATCTTTGCCACAATTTAAATTGTCTGTAGGGCATGTATACTATTATTTCCATTTACGGAAAAGAAAACAACCATATAAAAACAAAAAAAAAATTACAAGGATAAATTAGAGATAAACACAGAGGGAATGCACAAGCATTACAAAGGTCTGGAAAAAATACAAGATGGAATTTTAAGTGGGACTTGAAAGAAGTCAGAGAATCTAGGAGATGAAGATGAGGCAGTGAATTTTCAGAATGGGAAAGAATTGTTAGAGTATCTTGTCCAAAGAATAGCTAGATTCTAGTGTCACTGGATCTCAGAATACACATGGGGAGTACGATGTAAAAATATGGAAAAGTTGGAATAGGCCAGGTAATGAATAGTTTAAGAAATGGGATTTTCTGTTTCATCCTGGAAGTATTAGGAAGCCAATAGGGGTTTATTATATAGGGGGTAACATAGTCAGACCTGTGCTTTAGGAAGATCACTTTGATAGCTAATTGGAGGGCAGATTATAATAGAGAAAAATTTGTTCCAGGGAAATCAAAAAGCAGGCTACTGCAATAGTCAAAGCATGAGGTAATAAGGGTCTATATGAGGGCAGTGTCAGTGTCAGAGGAGAGAAACTGGCATATATAATGAATGTTACACAGGTATAATCAATAGGTTTTGGCAACAGATGGGAGGAAAATGTCTAGGAAACTGGGAGAATGGCAGTACCTTGATGGTAATAGAAAAGCTAGGAAGAGGGGAGGACCTGGGGAGAAAGATAACTAATTAATGGACTCATTTAATTTAAGATATCTTTAGGACATCCAGTTCTAAATGTCTAAAAGGTTTTTGACGAACCCTTTGAATATATGATATTGGAATTCAACAGAGAAATACATACTGGATAAATAGACATAAGAATCATCAACATTAAGATGAAAATTGAATATATGGGAGCTGATGAGATCACCAAGAAAAATAATATAGAAGGAAAAGACAATAGGTTCAGGAAGGTGGCTTGGCAGACAGCTCCAGCAAAGGAGATCTAGAAGGAATAGTCAAACATGCAGGTATAGAACCAGGAGAGAGAGTAGATGTCATGGAAAATCTAGAGAAAACAATATTGAGGAGGTGATTGATAGTCTCAATTGATAATGCAAAAAGGCTAAGAAGGACTTTGAGCAAAGATCATTAGACTTGGTAATTAAGAGATCAGTAATAACTTTGCAAAAAGCAGTGTCAGTTGAATTATGAGAATGGAAGCCAGACTATAGAGTTAGTTAAGAAAAGTGAGAGGAAAGGAAGTGAAGGCACCAATTATAGATAACTTTCTCAAAAAGTTTAGTCATGAGATATGGAAGAGATATTGGACAATGAGTAGTGGGAATGGACAAATAAAATAGGAGTGTATCCTTAAAAATACAAAGAAGCGAATTTCTTTCAAGCAAAATGTAACCTAGTATATATGACAGTGTTTTTTTCATATTATGTATCTGTTTAACAGAAAATTTAATACTATAAAAATTGTTCATTTTACACTTAAAAACCATTTCAAAATCTTCATGTCTTTCCACAAGAAACTCCTCTGTAGAAATATTTTTTAGTAGTTTACCTTTTTCTTTCCCTTTCTGAGTTGATTAAGTTTCCATCCTTCTTTTCTTATCCTTCTCTACATCACTTCTGTTTTATTTTACCATAGACCCAACTCTTTGTTGAGGTACTAAAGGAATTATTATCTATTTATTCTTATCCTATGAACTTGCCTTAGATCTTTTGTTGAGGGTTCATTTTGTTGTTGATCATTGTAGTTGATCCTGCAAGATATTTTATTTTAGGTTACAAATATGAGTACCTGTGCTTTTATAATTCCATTCTTTTCTCAGATTTTTCATGATTATGACATAATTTTGAGTTTTATGAATTGCCTGCCTTTTATATTTATGTCTTTTCCTTGTGTGTTGACTGTTTTTATTACAAAAATCATGTAATTTAACAATTACACTTGCAAGCCTTTGAATTTAAAGCCCATTCCTGGCAGATAAATGCTAAAAAATATTTTTTGACTGACAAAATGATTTCTAGAGGTAATCAGTAAATCTAATTAAATCAGTATTCTGTTTTTTTCTATTCAAAGCTTCTGGACATTTTTTTATCACATTACTTTCTGTAGTATTGCATTTAGAATTTTTAAAATTTGTTATGTTCTTCTTAAAGACATACTTTTTATCTTGACATTCTGTCTTAAAGTTCTGTTACTTTGGTTTTTATGGAATTCATATGTTCTTTGAATATTATTGTCTTTTGCTTTATGTTTTCCACCAATTTAGTTCACATTTGACCCTTTCTCTCTATTTCCACAGCTGTTGCATCCAGTTCAGTTCTCATCACTCTTTGCATAGACTTATTGTAATGGTCTTTTAGTTGATCTCCCTGCCTCAAGTCTTTTCCCCAATCCAGTCCATCTCGTATGCAGCTAATACTTATGTACAAATCTGACTACATCACCCCCAATCAATAAACTCATCAAATATGAACTCTTGTTTTTGACTTTTAAAGTTCTTTACTACTTAATCCATTCCTATATTTCCAGGCTCATTCTATATCACTTTCCTTAACACTCTTTGGTTTAATCAAATTAACCTTCTTGATGTTTCTTTCCAATAGAATTCTATCTCTTATCTTTGTATCTTTGTAATGGCTATAGTCCAGGCCTGGAATTCACTCCCTGCCTACTTCATCTCATATAATTTCTCTCTTCAGTTCAAGTGCCACCTTCTATGTAAAGATTATCCTGATTCCTCTTCCTTAAGTAGGACTCCTTAAATATCTCACAGTTAATTATCTTATATTTCCTTTTTAATTACTCCGCGTGTATTTATTTCCTATGAAATTATATATGTATGTTACCTCCCTTAAATAGAATATGACTTCCTTAAAACAGAATTTATTTCACATTTTTATCTTAGTATTACTATATCTCTGGCATAGAGTAGGCATTTAATAAGTGCTTGTTACTGGTTAATCAGCCATTATAGCATTAAGGCTGTCCAACCTTTACTCACTCTTGCTATCTTACCAATCCATATTCTCTTATTTTATTACAAATATGTCCTGTTTTTATGCTAATTCATTGAAGAATTCAGGTTATCACTGGTAATGTGCACATACCTAGTCAAACTCATCATGCATCTTTATAATGACATTTGGGCCATTTGTAATTTTAATTCTTGAGAGACTGTATTCTTCCATGATTCATAGGCATATAATATCACCATAAGAATATAGGTGTTTTAGGCACTGAAAATTTCTAAAATAATAGCATACTTTCCTTGTTTGTGTGTACAATTATATAATTGGTGGATTAACTCTTTGGGCTGACTGTCCTGTTGACCATAATTTGGTCCATATACACTTTTAATTTTCTTGACTTTTCTAAGGCAGGTCTGAACTCATCCAACAGTAATTTATTAAGTGTTTACTATATATAAGGAACTATGGAGGCATTAAGAAAAAGACAAAATGCAAAAATAGTTCCTGCCTTTAAGAATCTTATATTTTACTAGAGAAATATTATACTCAAGCATAAGTAGATTATATTTCACAACCCCTTGAAGGTTATTTGTCTACCATGCACTCACATTTGCAGGTTAGGTTCCCAGAGGAAAGAGACTTCCTTGAAGTTCAAGGAAGATACCTGATGAATCCACTCCTAAAAATAAGACATATCTCATCATAGAAATATGATTTGAGTCCTCTTAGAAAGCTCTCAAGGAGGTTACTGTCTAGTTGGGGAAACCAAAATAACATAAAGATATTGTATAGTTAAATAATAAAATGCATGTGAGCATATTGAGTGGTATAATATCAGAGAAGAGGGAGATAATGGGTCAAATAGTCAAAGGAGATCTGATGAAAGCTCTAATTCTAGTGATAAACTGAATTTAGGTTAAATGTGCCTGCAATGAACATGAAGTAAAGATCTTCTTTACTCCATGAATTAAGAACTAAGATACCCTGTTTCAGAAAGTCACCCTAAAGGATTTGATATTCTCTTCCCAGTCTTTCTTTTTAACTAGTTAATTTTTTGGGGGGTAGGGAACAGTGAGAAATTAGTCAAGTCAATTCAATTACATGTAGATATTGGTAAAACTTCCTCTGATCTTGTTACTTTAACTTTAAGATATGAAGGAGCAAGGGAGAATGGGGGGGTGGGTTAAGCCAGTTGAGTTCTAAGGTCCTTTCCAGTTCTGAATTTCAACAAGGTTAAATCTCCTTTATTCAGAGTTTGCCATGTAGCTTTGCCTCCCTTGAAGATGAAGCAGCTTCCTGGACTTACTAGTTGATTTTACTGACAAGAGCATGGGGCTAATGTACCCCCAAATTGACTTTGAGCTCTAACAGGATCAACCTTAATTTTCAAGAAAAAAAACAACACACCACTACATGGCCAGATATTTTCACCCTGAATCATCTCACAAAGAGTAAAAAAAAAGGGTAGAAAAAATAGAAAAGGTAGAAAAATTGGATCACTGATAATGTAAAAACAGCAAGCAAAGGTCCTTCTAAAGGTAGTACGACACCTTCATCTCTATGTTCAAAGAAGAACACATTTATACACTACCGCAAGTCTATCTTTAGGTAGTCAGTGAGATCTGCCATGTGCATGTTTCTGTGATTTCTCTGGTGTCTATTCTGTGGCCCATTATGGTAATTTCTTCTTCTCCTTACCTTCTTGCCTAACTGGGAGATTATATTGCTGTTCCCTGGGTACTATAATTTGCATTGCAATATGAAGCTGACTAGCTCTATTTGATGCCTGCAAATTATGGGCCCACTGTTGAAGCTCTGATGTGGGAGTCACTTCCCCATAAGTCAGAAGAAGTTACATACTCAGATGAGTGTAGCTTTGGGAAGAAAGAACCTCATTTTATAATCACAATTTAATTTAAAAAAATAAAATCTCAGTTACAGAAAAATAGCAGCAGCAAGCCCACCGTAAAAGATAGAGGAGAACAAAAATGAAGTGCTCTCATAAAAGTTTCATAAAATATAACCACACACGTATCACACACTGGGGAAAAATGCCATAAAAGTTATAAACAGAAAAAAAAGGCAATGTTCCCTCAACCTCCTTTCCTGTTCAGTCTGGAATCATTTTGAGTTGTGAAATCCCTACAGGTAAGAACTAACATAACAGCTCAGCTGTGGAGGGAAAAAGGGATTGGGATTGCTGGGGTGCCAGGGAAGAGGAATAAACTGTGACCAGGGAAATCAGCTGCTATTGATGTCAAAGGAAAATGCTTTTCTGCTCTATTCTATTTTGCCTAATTCAGCTTTTTACAAATCTCAGTTTCATGGATTGAGGATTGAATTAAGTGAAAATAATCGAAAATTCCCTGGCTTTCAAGGACCGCATACTGTAGGCACATACTGGAAGCAATCAAGTCTTGTTTTTAGTGAGACCATTTATGATTCCACTCTAAGTTTCTAAGTTAACAAGGCCATACAAGCAGATGGCTGCCTTGCTAACCTGGCTATAATGATTGGAAACAGCAATGGAAAAAGAGATCTGAACTTGGGGTCAAAAGACCTGGCTTCTAGTTCTGGCAATAACACTTAATATGTGAGACCCTAAGCAAATCATGAGATCATAGGTTCACAGACAGAGAGCTGTCTTCAGAGGACAACTAATTTAACCCTCATTTTACAGATGAGGTCTAATGGAATTAAATAACTTTCCAAGGTCATATAGTTAGAAAGTGTCAGGAATGGACTTTGAATCCAGAATATCTGGTTTTCCTTCATTTCTTTAGGCTTCAGAAATGATATTTGTCCTAACTACCTCATAGGATTGTAATGAAAGAAAATGCTTATAATTTGTCACAGAAATGTTATTATTAATAAAAATGTTCAACAAAATAATCCCCTATAACACTGGCTCCTGTTCATTTTTGAGTGAGTTTCCACAGGAAAGAAATTATACCAAAAAAATTATTATACAACATAAAATATATTAAGTGCTGTGGTAGACTGAGAAACCTCTGGTTTGGTGAGCTTCCCAAGGTCCATAAGGCTTATTTTTGACAGGCTATCTCTATTCTATATAGAAGGATACAGAAAAGGGGTAGGGTAAAAAGTATCATGTAGGAGAAGGGAGGTATACCTCACCCTATCTCTTTCCTGGAGCCTTCCATGTAGAAAAGGGGGGGGCTGAATTTGTAGTCCTGAGTTCTAATCTACCTTAGGAACTCTTAGCAATTCATTTAAACCTCTTTTAAGTTTCCATTTTCTCATCTGTAAAATAGTGTTAATTATGGCATCAATCTCATAGGATTATTGTGAGGATTAAATAAGATGATCTATATAAAGTGCTTTGTAAAATCTGAAGGTGCAAGTGTAAACTATGATTATTATTACTAGAATGTAGACTGTCTAAAGGAAAATGGGTAGAGAGAAGGCTGAAAAGTAGTTTAGATCACATCATAGAAGGGTTTGAATCCTAGGACAAATAATTTAGACTTTATTTATGAAGCAACAGGGAGCCAATGGAGGTTGGGTTTTTTCTTTTTTCTTTTTTTTTTAGCAGAAGAATGATATACCCAGCCCTTTTCTTAAGGAAGATTATGTTGACAGTAGTGTTAAGTGTAGATCACATGAATAATTGGAAGCATAAAGATCAACTTAAAGGTTATTGCAAAAGTTCCTATGAGAGGTCAAAAACTTGAACTAGGGAAGGGGCAGAGAATGAAGGTGAGAATGGAAAGGAGGAGACATGTGAGAGGGGAGTTTAGATACTGAGCTAACAGGACTTCATAGCATGAGCAATGAGAGAATGGACAGAACCTAAGATGGTACTAAGGTTTAGAACTTAGTTTACAAATAGAATGATGGTACTATTAACAGAAATAGGAAATTCAAGAAGATTAGGTTTATGGGGGGGGCGCTAAAAATGTTAAGTCCAAATTTGAATGTGTTGAGTTTGATGTGCTATAAGAAAATCTATCTGGCTATGCATAGCAGGCAATTGAAATTTAGTTTGGAGTGAGGGAGGAGAATTGGTGATAAAGGAATGGATTTGGAAATAATTTATATAGAGTCTATAATTGAAATCAAGAGTATAGAAAAGATCACCAAGGAAAAATAATAGCATTTATAAGATAAAGCATTAAATACCATAAAAACAGCTAGGTGGCTCAGTGAATAGAATTCCAGGACTGGAGTTAGGAAAACTTCTCTTCCTGAGTTCAAATGTAGACACTTATTAGCTGTGCAATCCTGGGCAAGCCACTTAACCCTGCCTCAGTTTCCTCATCTGTAAAATGAACTGGAGAAAGAAATGACAAACTACTCCTGTCTCTTTGCCAAGAAAACCCCACCTGGGGTTACAAAGAGTCAGATATGATTGATATGATTCAACTGCCACAAAAATTATATAATAAAGTATTTAATGCTTTACATTTCATTATTACTTTTCTCACAACCACTCTCTGAGATGAATGGTGCAAGTGTGACTATTCCCTTATTTTTCATGTTACATTTATTACTCATGAGATAACTACAGCTTACTGAGGTCAAAATTACTCAAGGTAACACAATAGATGGAAGTGCAGGGGTATAAACCCCAATCTTATTAATTCAGTTCCACTTTTTTAAAGAATAGAAAGAGAGAAGAGGTCTGAGCATAGATCCTTAGAGGAAACCTATTTAAGGGAGTGCAGAGAAAAAGGGGAGAGCTAGCTTGAGATACAGAAAGTGGGTAGGCTGAGAGGCAGGAAGAGAACTAGGAAGGCATAGTGACTCATAAGACAAGCGAATGGAAAGTTTCAAGAAGCTATGAGCTGCAGAGAGAAAAGGAAGCTGAGCACTGAGAAAAAGACATTGGATATGCTGATCGAAAGGTTGGCAATGTTGAAGAGAACAATATTATAGCAACTTTACTAAAGTGGACTTGTGGAGCTTGAGGCCAGATTGTGAGGGATGAACAGCAATTAGGAAGTAAGGAAATAGGGACTGTGAGTGATCTACTCCTCTCAAGTTTAGTGATGAAAGGAAGAAACATGGTAAGACAGCAACTGGAGGGTTAGTGAGTGAGAGTATTCCTTTTTAATGGTGGGGAGATCTGAGCATTTTTCTAAAGTGTGAGGCAAAGGTGCCAGTGGATATGGGAGATATGAAAATTATAAGAGAAAAGAGACAACTTAGGGAACAAGGTCCCAAAAGAGCAGGAAGGAAAGAGATGGGATCAAGGACAAAGACATGACATTAGTCTTTCAAAGGATGAGTGATACTTCTTTCTCAGGGACAGAAGGAAAGAGAAGACAATATAGATCTGGACACAGAAATTTTGAGATGGAGATGAAAAAAAAACTGAGGCAACTTTCCTAGGATCAGCCCCAGTATAAACAGTGTCCATTGCAAGTCCATGTGGGAAAAACCAGTAAGTCTGTTTCTAGAAAAAGACTTGGTGATGTTGGAAGGGTTCCCCTGATTCAGAGGATGGGCAGGTATTTTGATTATTTCCTAGCTGCATACCTTTTAGGGCCCTTTTGGTTTGTCTCTGAACTGGATCTTAGAAATAGATCAAGGCTCTCATGATAGCAATGCCCTTCTCTTTCCTATTTCCCCTTCCTTTTTCCAGTGACAGCTCTAGGTGACCCCTGGACCTTCATCTTTCTTTCTGGTTTGACATGCAAGATGTGAAAAAGGGCCTCTGTATTTTACTTCTTCTTATTTCTTCCTTCTTGCTCTTAGATGAAGCAGTGGGAGACTAGGTTATATGCAACCCTAGAAGTTTTGAAAGGTCAAGAGACCAAAACACCTGGAGTTGGTGCTCATGGATTTTTGGATAACAAAACCTGGTAAAGAGCAAAATCCTGAGCAACCTGCTTTACCCACCATAGCAGTGGCTCAAAGAAAGCCAAGAGTATTTAAGAGCAACTCATCCATCAGCTAGGCCACATTAGGAAGTGAACTTTGTGGGGTGAATGCTTTTTAGCAGCTACTTTAAGGTTAAACCCATTCTACCTAGGAAATGAGATGGTACAGGGAGAGCATATCCCAGGTAATGGAAGGGGAATATGTTTATAACTTCTGTTCTATATGCTTTCAATAAATAACTCTTTGCAAAAGTTAATTTTTGTTAGCTGGATAAATGATTCTGGGGCACTAATCACTAATGGCTAATATTGAGAAGAAAAAACCATAATGGGGAACCAGTGGCATCAGAGGAAAAACCCAGTATCTTAAAGAGACCCTAGAATCGTGAGGAGAAATAGTAATTGTTCTGGACTCTACATATTTAGCTGGAGCAGGAATTAGGGTAAGACCATAGTTTCTATAAAGTCTTTATGGGGGAATCTCTTCAGAGATGAATATTAAGCCCTTTTAAAACTGGCTTTAAAAGTAGAGGACTTGGGTCCAAATATCAGTTTTAATGCTTACTGCCAGCGTGATCTTGGGTAACAACCAGAGGAATGGACCTTGGGTTCCTTATCTATAAAATATTGAATCTAGACTAGAATTCTGCCACTAGATCTTTGAGCCTTCAAAAATAATCCTTGTCCTCAAAGAGATTAAATTCTACAGAAGGATAGAGGATGAACTCAGATACATAAACACAAAAATATTTTTTGGACTCAGCCCTGATAGCCAGGAGAGACCAGGAAAGGTTTTCCCTAGAAGTGGCAATCTCCCTGAGCCTCGAAGGATATGAAGGATGCTCAGAGATGAAAACAAGGCAGTAGTATGTCTCAAACATGGGGGGAAACCTCTTTAAGACACAAAGTGAGATGCAAAGGCCAAGTTTGGGAAACAACATGTACACAAGCATGGCTGAAATTTGGAGGCCATGAAGGGTAATGAAGTGGACTAAGTCTGAGAAAGGCACTAACCTTTCACTTCAACCTCAGTGCAATAAGGACTTTCCTCAGGAAGGTATAGTCATGTGCATGACAGGAAGTCTTCAATTATTCTGCTTAAATTTTCTGTGGTTAATGGAAAGGAAAGTAACTCATTCACTCTCAAGTTCTTAAAGCTTTCTCTAAAGGTACGAGTATTTGACTCTATTAGTTCACTTAGTGCTTTCTGGTGCTAATTGGAATAATAGACTGCCAACTTCTTGTTAAAGAAGAAAAAAATATATAATCAAAGGAATTGGAGTGGGCAGGAAAACCATGATGATTCATAATCTTAGGTAATACCATTTCTTCAGCACTCATTGACTTGAGATGTTTCTGAGCTAAGAATATACTGACTTTAGGGGAATTATTTTTTTAGTTATAGTAGGGTACTCTCTTAGTTTTTTTTTTTAATTTATTTTTTATTCTCATTTTGTACAAATGTTTTTCTTTACATTAAGAAAATATACTTGTTTACAAGTAAACAAAATACCCCTCCCCCCATGAATATAGATAGACTTGCTTGGGCAAAAAAAGTTAAGGGGGGGAGAAAAAAAATTAAAATAAAAAAATAATAGTAATAATTGTAGGTATGGCCAGGTGGTGCAATGGACGAAGCACCAGCCCTGGAGCCACGAGCACCTGAGTCCATATCCAGCCTCGTAAACCCAATAATCACCCAGCCATGTGACATGCAAGCCACCCGATCCCCACTGCCCTGCATAAACCAAAAAGAAGAAAAGAAAAAAAAAGACCCAAAATAAAATAAAATATTAATAATAGTAGGGGTGGCTGGGTGGCAGACAGAGCATTGGCCCTTGAGCCAGGAGCACCTGGGTCCGAATCCAGCCCCAGACACCCAGTGATCACCCTGCTATGCGGCCCCAGGCAGGCCACCCAGCCCCACTTGTCCTGCACCCTCCCCCAAATAATAATAACAAAAAATGTGTTTCAGTCTTTGTTCCAACACCATCAACTCTGTCGTGAGTGGATCACATTCTTTATGATAAGTCCATCACAAAAGTTACTTCCATATTTTTCCAGCGTTGCCATTGCTGCTCACAACTCCCTCCTTTCTTATTTCTCCACTACCATGTACTATATTTTCTCTCTCCTTTCACTCTGACTCTGCTGTAGGGTTGCTGAGTGGCACAGCAGACAGATCCCTGGTCCTGGGGCCAAGAAGCCCTGAGCCCCCATACCACCCCTTAGGCCCAGAATCCACCTGGCCCTATGGTCCTGGACAGGCCTTCCAATCCCAGCCCCTTGCAAGAAGTAAAAAAAGAAAATGTGTTATCACTCTCCCCCCATGGTCCATCCTCTCCTCCTTTATTCACATCCCCACCCCTTCCCCCTGTTCCCCCCTCCTTCGTACTCCAGATGTCTATACCCCATTGAGTATATATGCTGTTTCCTCTCCTAGCCATCTCTGATGAGAGCAAAGTTTCCCTCATTCCCCCTTGCCTCCCCCCACCTTCCATATCATTGCAATAGCTCATTGTAATAAAAAAAAATCTTATTATGTGAAATAGCTTGGACTATTCCCCCTCTCCTTTTTCTTTCTCCCATTCCATTTCCCTTTTTTTCTTATTGACTCCATTTTTACACCATATTTTATCTTCAAATTCAGCTTTCTCCTGTGCTTCAACTATAAGAGCTCCCTCTACCTGCTCTATTAACTGAGATGGTTCATATGAATATTATCAGTATCATTTTTCTATACATACAGTTCATCCTCATTAAGTCCCTCATATTTCGCCCCCCTCTCCTCCAATCTCCATGCTTCACCTGAGTCCTGTATCTGAAGATCAAACCTTCTGTTCAGCTCTGGCCATTCAAAAAGGAACCTTTGAAATTCCCCTGGTTCATTGAAAGCCCGTCTTTTTCCCTGGAAGAGGACATTCAGCCTTGCTGGGTAGTTCATTCTTGGCTGCATTCTAAGCTCTTTTGCCTTCCGGTATATTGTATTCCAAGCCCTACTAGCTTCCAATGTAGCTGCTGCTAAGTCCTGTGTGATCCTGACTGCAGCTCCACGATATTTGAACTGTGTTCTTCTGGCTGCTTGTAATATTTTCTCTTTGACTTGGGAGTTCTGGAACTTGGCTATAATATTCCTGGGGGTTGGTTTTTTGGGATCTCTTTCTCGCAGGGATTGGTGGATTCTCTCCATTTCTGTTTTGCTCTCTGCTTCTAGAATATCAGGGTAATTTTCCTGTAGTAATTCTTTGAAAATGATGTCAAGGCTCTTTTCCTGATCATGACTTTCAGGTATTCCAATAATTTTCAAATTATCTTTCCTAAGTCTGTTTTCCATATCAGTTGTTTTTTCAATGACATATTTCACATTTTCTTCTAATTTTTCATTTTTTTGGTTTTGAAGTATTGATTCCTGATTTCTGGTAAATTCATCAATCTCCCTGAATTCTATTCTTTGTCTGAAGGATTTATTCTCCTCAGAGAGTTTTCTTATCTCTTTTTCCATCTGGCCAATTTTGCTTTTTAAAGCATTCTTCTCCTCAATAACTTTTTGAACTGTTTTATCCATTTGACCTAAGCTGGTTTTTAGCATGCTCTTTTCTTCAGCATTTTTTTGGATTTCCTTGACTAGGCTGCTGACTTCATTTTCATGTTTTTCCTGCATCTCTCTCCTTTCTTTTCCCAGTTTTTCTTCTAACTCCTTCATTTGATTTTCAAAGTCTTTTTTGAGCTCTATCATAGCCTGAGCCCAATTTCTGTTTTTCTTGGAGTCTTTAGATGCAGGAGCTTGTGCTTCCTCATCTTCAGACTGAGTATTTTGATCCTTCTTGGGCTCATTTGCAAAATATTTCTCAATGGTCTTCCTCTTGTTTCTTTGTTCATTTTCCCAGCCTAAGCCTGTTTTTTTGGGGGTGCTTCCTGAGCTTTTGGGACACTCCCACAAGGCTCTCAGTGTGTGAGGTTCTGTCCTCCCTCCTGGTCTGTGAATGACCATAAGCGCCCCCCTCTGCCAAGGGGCTGAGGTGGGGGGGGGGCCTGCTGTTCTATGGGGGGGCCTAGACTGCAATCAGGATTTGAATGTGGTTAGAGCTCCAGAGTCCTGTTCCAGGGGCAGAGCTCAGCAGTCTCTCTTCACTCCCCTCCCTCAGCTCAATGGGCTCATGCCCTGGGGGCTCCTGCTTACTGGCTCCACCTGCTTCTGTTTCAGGTTCTAGGCTGCTGAAAGACCAGGCTGCTGGCTGTGTGCCCTGAGGGCTGGGCTTCACGTGCTCGCTCTGGCAGAGGTCCCCCGCTGTTCCCCCACTTTGTGCCGGTGCTCCCCGGGGTGCAGCTCAGGAGATTCCCCTGCAGCTGTGAGCTGAGGCTCCCAGCGCCCTGGGGCTGCCTCCAGGAGGCTGAAGTACTTTGGCTCTGGTGGGCCACCCCTCTGGCAGGCTGCCCCTCTGTCCCCGGGGAGCAGAGCCTTTCTGCTCTTTTCCAGGTTACCTTGAGTAGGAGAACTGCCTCACTGGGTCCCTTTGTGGGTTCTGTCTCTCGATAGTTTAGTTAGAGTCCTTAGTTCATGAGTTTTTATCAGAGAGCTCCTAAGACTCAATCCCTTCATGTCGCCATCTTGGCTCTGCCCCTCCAGTTTTTTTTTTTTTAAGAAAATTCTCCATACTCTTATTGGCGCTTGTAATTGGTTAAAGTAAATAAAATAACCCTTTGGGACCAAAATTTTTGTTTTATGAAGGAAATTACTTTTTTAAAAAATGCTAAAGAATCGTTCCTATTGTTTATAGGTATTTCTTCCTAAAGCCCCAAACCATTTATAAACAAACTGTTCAATTCATGCCCAAGATTTAAGTGTTATGTTCCATCCAGAAGAGAAACAAAATACCTCCAAACCCAAATCACAAGCAAAAAATAAAAATAAAAACATGAAAAGAGTACTAGACTTCAGATCATAAGACCAGCATTTGAGTCCTTTCTCAGTCACTTATAGCTGTGACTTTGAGTAAGTCATATGTGTTCTCTGAATCTCATAAATAAAATAAGGAAAATATTTGCAGTACATACCTCATTAGGTGGTTATCAGGATCAAATGAACTAGCATATTATAGACTCTCAGAATTAGAAAAGATTCAACAGGCCAAAGACTTCCCTTAACAATTTACCCAACTAGGGGACATCTTGCTTAAAGACCTCCATTTAAGAAGATCCTCTCTGCCATTGGAAGCAATTCATTCTACTTTTGAATAGTCCTCCTCATTAGAAATTTTTCTTGATATCACTCTTTGAAACCATCTGGTGATCAATTTGGAAAGGTCTTTAGAGGTCATCTAAGGCTAAGCTAACACTCTTATTTTTACAAACACAGGAACTGAGGCCTAAAGAGATGAAGCAAGATACAGTCATTTAATCTCTGGCTAACACAGTTTTCTCATCTCTAGCAGAGTTGTCATGAGGATAAAATGAAATATTTATCAAGTGTTTTGATTACTTTAAAATGTTATAGAAATGCTAGCTATATCATTTTCAGCATCATCATTATCATCATCATCATCAGCAGCAGCAGCAGCAGCAGCATTAATCTAGGTAACTTAGATAATAAGTAGAAAACTTAGCTTTAAAACCCAAGTCCTCTGATTCAGTGATCTTTCCATTTGTACATTTTATAGGATCAATACTTAGAGAACATCTACTCTAACCTCTTCAGTTTACAGATGAGGAAACTGAGGCCCAGAGGCATAAGTGACTTGCTTAAAGTCATGTAGAGAGTAAATATTAGACTTGGAATCTAAAGACCTATGACTTAAGAGATAGTTCTTTTGCCAAAACATTATGTTTCTGTCTTCATGTTGGCCCTTTCAATAACTTCAGACAGTATGTAGAGCACTTTACATCTATAGTGTTTTTGAATGTAAGTGGATATTAGCTATATAATTACTTCTACAACTAACACTAAATATACTGATTTAGTTGAGATGTAGGACTTGTAAGGAATTTGAAATCTTGATCTCAGCTATACCTTGAATTTTCCAATTGTCTCACAAAATATCCGAGTTGAAAGAAATGTTAGTCAAAATCATGCTGCAAATAGGAAAATGGAAACTCAGAGAGTTTGTGACTTGCCCTGTGTTTTATTAGCAAGTTAATAACAAAACTACACCTAGAATTGGAGTGTTTTTATAGAATAGATATAATTTAAGAATATTTCCAGGCAATTACACCTGGCTCCAATACAACTTGCTGATCAGCATGCACTATCTATCAGTCAATCTATGAGCATTTATTATGTACAAAGTATGTGACAAACCCCATGTTAGGTACTGAGGATACAGAAGCAAAGAACAAAAAAGTCCTTATTCTCAAGGACACCAGACTTCAGACTTGATCATCATTTTCCTATCTTAAGAATTAGAATTTTCTCAAAAATGTGGATTGTTAAAAGTATTGCTATTAGACAATGGAATCTCCTAGAATGTGCTTATACTTTTATTTCCTCTCCTCTGGGGATGGGTTTGATCTGGTCCTGGAAGATGATAAAGGGTAGATCATAGAACATGAGATCTAGAAGGGATCTGAGAGATCAAAGGATCATAGATTTGCAACTAAAAAGGTCCTCAAAGATCCAAATCCCTTATTTCATAGACTTAGGGAGCTTAAATGATTTGTCTAAGGCTAACACAGAGAGAAAGTATCAGGTTCTCTCATTCCAGATTCAAGATTATTTTCTACCACGTCTCCTAATTATGTAGTTTAAGCCTCTCATTTTACAGATGACCTTGGATACCTCCACAAATGGATGGCCTCCATAAATACCTTCACATCCAGATAAATGTAGTGACCTGATATTGACATTTTTTTTAGATTTTTTTGCAAGGCAAATGGGGTTAAGTGGCTTGCTCAAGGCCACACAGCTAGGTAATTATTAAGTGTCTGAGGCCGGATTTGAACCCAGGTCCTCCTGACTCCAGGGCTGGTGCTTTATCCACTGCACCACCTAGCTGCCCCAATATTGAAATTTTTACATAGATAATCAGATGATGACATTTATTCATCATTTCCATGGGGTCTAGATTTGAACTAAATAATTATCCTATGGAAATTTTATCTTCTAGGTATAGAAATACATAAATCTTCTATGCAACAGAATGTCATCATGGAATTCCATAACTTAATTTATGCCTAATTTGAAATAAATTTCTAAGCCAAAGTATGAGTGCACAATACAGTCATGGCATCAACTTTTGTGTTCAGAAGAGTCCTTATAAGACACGGGTTATCATTATCAATAGCTTTCTAGGTGAGGTATTCCATAGGAAGGAAAAACCTTGGAAAGCAAATAAATATAGTAGCATAGAGGTTGATAAATCCAAAGACCCAATTCCAAGGATAAAGACTCACTATTTGACAAAAAATCTGGAAAGCAGCCTGGAGGAAGTTAGATATATACCAGCAATTCAAATATGTGTCAAAATAAATTCCAAATAGTTTATGTGATTTATGTAGAAAAGGTCACATCACAAACAAATTAGAAGAGCAAGGAAATAAATACTTTTTGCAAGTATATATAGGGGAATAATTTATGGCCAAATAAAGGATAGAGAAGATCACAGAAGATCACAATTTCTGATTATGCTATTATATGAACAAAACCAATACAATTAAAACTAGAAAAGAAACCATTAACTAGAAAATTATTTTTACTTAAAATTTCTCCAATAAAGCTCTCATATATAAGATATATAAGAAACTGATTCAAATTAATAAAAAAAATCATTCTACACAAATAAATCACCAAATAATATGAAAAGACAGTTTTCACAAGAACTTGAAGTTAACAATACTTTATGAAAAGGAACTCTAAATGACTAAGTAGAGAACTGAAAATTAAAATAAATTCAAAGTTCCAATTCATATTCATGCCATCAGATTGGCAAAGATGACAAAAAGGAAATGACAATTTCTGGAAGAACTTCTGGAAAACAGACATAATAAAAATGCACTAGTAGAGAAGCTGTGGTCCAGTTCTTCAGGAAAATAATTTACAACTATATCCCCAAAATAACTAAATTATAGATATCCTCATTATTAGTTCATAGCAGCTCTATAAAAGTATAATTTTTAAAAATAGGGACAGAAATCTGACTCAAGGAAACAGCCAAGAGACTTTGACTTGGATCAGACCACTTTGGGAGCAATGAAAACTCATAATTCCCCAGTCTGTCCTCGATTATCTGGATTAGTATAATATTCAATACCCTACAAAAGCAGCTGCAAGATCAGCCTAGACCTTCCTCCTTTCTCCCCCACCCAAATGTCCAAAGTCAGGAAGTAAACTGAAAGAACTGCAGACAGAAAAAGAGCCCCACCAAATGAGCCATTATTGAATGTTCCTTGAATAGAGACATTAAAGACACAAATGCAAAAGAAGATAATGAATTCAAAACATCTGAAAGCAATGTTGCAGAGAAAGATATGAGCACAGACTCAACTAGAATTTCTAGTAGAGAAGAATGAAGGTTTTAAAAAAGAATTAAATTTTTTTTTATAAATGTGTTGAAAGTATTTGAGAAAGAAATTAGAAAAGAGATTAAAACTATAGAAGAATTGGAAAGTGAATCAATAGTTTAGCATGAAGTACAAAACCCAACCAAACCAAAAAACTCTTTGAAAATTGGAATGGACCAAATTGAGGCCAAAGACTTCATGAGACAACAAGAATTATTAAAGTCAAAAAGCTGAAAAAAAATAGAAGAAATTATAAAGTATCTCATAGCAAAAACAACTGATTTGGAGAAAAGCTCAAGGAGAAAAAATTTAAGAATCACTGGAAAAAAGTGTTATGACAAAAAAAATGAGCCTAGACTTCATATTTCAAGAAAACTTCCCAGATCTCATAGAACTAGAGGCAAATTTAAAAACTAGTCTTTATCCACTTATTTCCTGAAAAACACTCCAAGATAAAAAACTCCCAGGAATATCATCAACAAAATCCAGAGCTTCCAAGTCAAAGCAAACATACTAAAAGTAGTCAGAAAGAAACCATTCAATTTCCAAGGAAGAATTACAGTAAAGATAATATATAGTAAAGTGAAATAGCAGTCACCATTATAAAGATAAAGAAAACTTGGAATATGATATCCTAGAAGACAAAAGACATGGGCTTATAAAAACAAAGAATTATCTTACCCAGCAAAACTGATGCTACAGTTAATGCTACAGGGGTAAAAAAATGAATCTTTAATGAAGTGGAATGCTTCCAAGCCTCCCTGATGAAAAGATCAGAGCTCCAGAGAAAGGATAAACTTTAAATAAAGAGTGAGAAGAAATTCAAAAAGGTAAGTATGAATGAACTATTAAAAATGGCTAAATGAGGATAGACTCCTTACATATGTTCCTCTGAATTTTATTATCAGGAGTCATAGAGGAAATCTAAACTAGATCCAAAAGTGGGCCTGTTATGTCTTGATAATCCTAAATAAAGAAAGGAAAGTGAGGAGAAAAGGAATACATGGGAGGAAGAAGAGGAGAAAAAAGGTTACCGAAAGTTATCTCACATAATTATCTCATATAAGGTACACATCTATATAGACAAAGAAGAAAGAATGGGAAGAATAGCTAAGACTTAGACTTTGCTCTCATCATAACTGGTCAAAATAGGAGGAAAAGACAAAGTTGGTATAAGGAAAACATTTTATTATTCATCATTTACAAAATGATTATGTTATTCCAGGTAATGTTTGAACCTAGCTATATGTGTCTAGACATGTTCTAACCCAAAAGCTTACTGTGAAGATTATGCTAACCTTAGAGATGCTCCTCTGGGGTCAGGTTAACCTTAGGGGAAGTGGATGATTGCACAGCATATTTAGATACTAACCAGTTATTTTGGGTTCACCCAAAGCTTGTGTTTTGGTCTTCCCAGATTTGAATGTTTATATTTTAGTTGATGAAATACATCTCAAACAGCTCTTCTCTGAAAATTACCTGCTATATGAGACCAATGAAGTAAATGTCTTAATATTCTTATCTGAACTCTATTTAATGTAACTTCACAAAGATTCTGGAGAGAGCATCATCTTTTGCTGGCTCTCTCCTTCACCAAATACCTAATTTTTTTTCCCCAAAACTATTTCTTATTTGGGTGTTCATTCTCATGATTAAGCTAGAAGTAAGTCCTCACAAAATATACCTATAGACTGATGATTGATTGATGTTTGTCCTTTCTGGAAGAAGACTATGACATCAAGGAGATGATGCCATGAAGCTAGCACATCAATTGGATTTGAGTGAGAGGGTTCTATGCAAAGTCATCAATCTCACTTTCTCCTCTAGAACTATTGGGTCCAGTGGGCAGATAACACTTAAATGATGAGATTTGTCCTTCATTAATAAAGGACACCATGATACCAGGAAGTGATGTCTTGACAAGCACATGAATTGGATTTGAGTGAGGGGGTCTGTGCAAAGTCACCACCCTCACTTTCTCCTCCAGAGTCATCTGGTCAGATATGGATCAGGATGACTGGAGAAGGCCCCAGATGCAAGACAATCAGAGTTAAGTGACTTGCCCAAGGTCATATAGCTAGTAAGTATCAAATGTCTGAGGCTAGCTTTGAACTGACTCTAAGGCCAGTGCTCTATCCACTGCACCACCTAGCTGCCCAGATACACCAAATATGTACAAAAATATAGCTCCTCTTGAGGTAGCAAAGAAAGAAGCAATTATTAAGTTTGTATTACAAAAAATTAAAGTAAGACATAGTTCCCATTATCAAGGAGGTCACAGGCAAATGGGGGAGTCAAAATATATGGAAGGTTTTGACTACAAGTCAGGTGTTAAAGTCTCATGCTCCTCAGAGTATAGATACTATAAATACCTCTCTTTAATATCATTCTCCCTAATAAAAATATAGTCATTTTTAGATATTGAATCATTTGACAAGGCCAAGGACTTTGGTGGCAAAAAATTTTTCTCTTCTGTGTCTTTAGTAGTTGTGGCTATAGCCAAAATAGCTATGAAGATTGCTTCCCAGTATGATGACTAAGGGCACTAGACTGAAATCTTTTTCCAAGATTCTTAGACTCAGCTTCTTGGGATGTCTCAATCCAGATCCAAAAGGAGATGGTGATCAGGGTGGTAGTATTATTTCCTGTTCACCTCAGGTTCACTTGCTGTTCCATCTAGGCTATTTGCCTGTCCTGTTTGTGGGACCTGGAATCAGGAAGACCTGAATTAAAATCTGTCCTCACTTACCAGATATGCATCCTGGGCAAGTCACTCTCTATCTGCATAAGTTTCCTTTTCTATAGCGGGGATAATAATATCACATGTACCCTAGGGTGTTTGAAAGGAGCTGTAAAGCACCTTGCAAATTTTAATGCACTACTTAAAAACTAGCTATTACAAAACAAAGGAAACCTAGTACAGAGCCCTGTAGCACATAAATTTAAAGTTGATCTAGAAATGAAGACTAAGAAGCAGCATATCTCCAGAAAAGAAGGAAGAGAACCAAGAGAGAGCAATGTGATGAAGACTCAAAGAGGGACTGGTGCTTTGGAGGAGAGTGACTGAGACAGTCAAATGTTGTAAGAAGAATGAAGACTGAGAAAGGTCAGTGTATTTAGGATGATAAGATCGTAAGACCATAGATCCAGACCTAGAAAATACCTCAGAAATCATCTATTCTAATTACTTCAGTTTACAGATGAGGAAATTAAGGCATAGAAAGATTTGGCCATCCCAAGGCCAAACAGGTAATAAATGTTAGAGATCACTAGAAATCTTCAAAGGAGAAGTTTCATTTGAGTAATGAGATCAGAAGCCAAATTTAAAGGGATTGAGAAGTGAATGGAAAGTGAGGAAATTGAAGTAAAGCATGTGTACAGATTTTTTTCTGAGAGTTTGTGAAAGAAGGAAGATATAAGTGTTGAAAGAATATTAAGATTGAGCAAATGTTTGTTTTGTTTTAAGCATGAGGGAGATCTGAGTATGTATGGAAATATAAGGAAAGGATCCATTAGATGAGATTTTGAAAATTAGAGAGGTAGAAGGAATGATCCAGAAGAGATGGAATAAACTGTGTTCAAGCAAGCACATAAATAGGAGAAAGGACATCTAGATGGAAACAAAAGAGGAGGGAGTTGGGGAGGAGAAAATGATTTAAAGGAAAGAATTCAAGAGAAGAAGGAGTTTCCAATAGATACCTTTTTTTTCCCCCTAGTAAAATATGAAGTGATTACTTCAAAATCATCTGTGGAGAGGGAAAGGAGAGGAGTGGGATAGGTGATCTAAGAGGAAGTGTTAAGAAAAGGTTTGGTCCAGATACTATGGGGAGTGAAATGGAAAGTCAATCAGATGAGTAGATAATTGGTATCAATGAAGGCCCACTTGAAGTTAATTCAATCAGTAGAGTGATATGACTCCCTTCAATGAAGAGCAGAACCAATAGGTGATGGGAGTAATCTGGGATTGAAGTTTCAAAAAGGTGATAAAGAAATGGACAATGGTCTCAAAGATAGAGGAAAGTGCAAAGCTGAACTAGTTAACTGTAGGGTAAAGATTTTGAACTGAAGAAAATGAGACCAGAACAAGTGTGGGAAAATATGGATGGATAGAGCAATTAATAATCATAGCTAAGGATGAAGAATTGTTGGCAGAAAAGTGATGAACCAGGGGTGAGAATGAGTTGTATATTTTCAGTCATGGCTCATGTATTTTATTTGATATTGTTTGTTCTGATTGAAGGTTTCTATTTGGGGGAGCAGAACTGGGGGAGTCAGAGTTGCAGGACAGTGATTGTCACCCAGAAAAAAAGTAGAGTATTGGTGAAACACTTACAGTGTTTCTGCCCCCCAGAAGAGAGCAGAAGGAAGTTCAGAAGGGGATAGAGACAAAAAGGAATATTTTATTATTTTGGCATTAACTATAACCTATACTTAAAATGTACTTAAGAGAAGTTCACAGTTTCATGTACATTCTTTTTTTCCTATTCTTTATGTATTGAGTCATTCAAGTTTGTTAAATTCATAATGAAAAAGAAATAAAAAATAAAGAAAAGGGAAAGGATGACTCAGAAGGTAATAAAGAACAGACAGCAGGATCTAAGTAGGTTGATATATCAAAATAAAAGGAAGCTCATGGTAGGAGAGGCAAATGAATGACATGAGTTGGAAAGGCTAGAGAGGAACAATATGAAACATGAAGCATGCCTATTTGGTCTCTCTCCTGGATCCACATGAGCTGGGGAGGTTAGGGGGATGGGTAGGTGAGGGTAAATCCAATACAGAAATATTGATTTCAGAATTGTCTAACTAAAGTTTTCTTGAATTTTTCTATCATAAATGTCCAATCAAATTGTTTGCATCTTAATGATGTTGACACTGATACTGATACTGTCCTTCGTTCTTGAAGACCATGACATCAGGAGGTTGATGCCATGATACTCACATGAATTAGATTTGAGGGGGAGGGGCATTGCTGTGTTAAGTCACCAACCTCACTTTCTCCTTTGGAACCATCCGATTCAGTGATCAGATATGGGTCAGGATGAAATGGCCCTGAATGTGAGGAAATTGGGGTTAAGTTACACACAGCTAGTAAGTGTCAAGCATCTGAGACCAGATTTGAACTGGGTTTTCTTGACTCCAGGGCTGGTGCACTATCATTGTACTACTTAGATATTTATGTATCTTAACAGGTGCTCAACAAATCCTTGTTGAATTGGAGTTTAATTAAGCAATATCTCTTGAGATCCTATCTACTAATAGAGGGAGGAATCAGTTTTTCTTTACTGGAGAGTGTATGAGTGTGCACACACGTGTGTGTGTGTGTGTGTATGTATGTGTGTGCATGTGCCTGTATGTGTGTGTGTGTGTGTGTGTGCTAGAGCCAAAGGAAGGAAGAGAAGGGACGAAATGTTGAGGGACCATGGAGGATACAAGTTGTAATTAGCGGCTTTCAGATGATCTGTGGATTTTAGGAATATAACCTATCTTTGTATCCCACTTCTCATTGTGATTTTCATGAATAATCAAGTTGACCATAACTTCTGGTGCCATATCAGCTATTATGAATGGTCCAAGTTCTTCTTGATTGCATGAATATTATTGGCATGTTTTGATTTATAAACCCAGAAAAAGCCAAATTAAATGTAGGATCATCGCTTATACTCCTAATTTAGACACTGAGGAAGTTTATGAGATACGAATGAATGGATCTTCAGTGGAGAATCTTGATTTCCAAAGTGCAATTTAAAAGCATAGAAAAGAGACCCCCCCCACCTCTTCTGTTTATGCATGCATTGGCTAAAATAACACATAGCAAATAGAGTACATAAGTTAGCATAACTAATTTTGCATAGGTTTATATGTAATTTGTTACTTTAAATATTTCAGTAGAGTGATTACCATAGCAACCCTCCCATCTTATGATGGGAGAACAACCAGCCAAGTGCAAGTGCATGCACATATACCAGTCACACACACACACACACACACACACACACACGCACACGCACACGCACGCACACACATTCACTCATACCCTGTGAACTCCAGGACTTTTTATGACAATAAAAAGTGAATGTTCTATGATTGGCATATTTTTCTCAGGTTTTTTTTTTTACTCATTAAAAAAAGAGAAAACTTATTACCATTCTCTCCTCAACATTTTCCTCTTCCTTTCTTCAGCTTGTTTTCTCTCTATCCCTCTGAAATGTTGGAAACAGCTCATGCCTCCCCCAGAATCTACAGATATATGTTCCTGACAGTAAACCTACGCTATGCAAATGTTTAAATGGCAAAAACTTCTATGTTTTAAGAAATGAAGTCAATCCAGAAGAATCTTGCTTCAGATGAAAGAGCAGAGGGTAAAAGTCACCATCACTTCCCAGTGTGAATATAAATACTGTCTCATTGCACATTGTCTAGTGGCTTTAATTTGAAGTAAACTTGACTAAGTGAGTACTTGTCCAGTGGAGGGGATTCTTTCGAGGGACAGGATCCCAAATTGTGATGCAGAAGCCCTTTATGCCCATTCAGCACTCCCAGAGATCCAGTTTATTTCTGTTTTTCTTTCTGCTCCACAGAACCACAGAATCTCAGTGTGAGTATTTTATTTCATCTATTTTAATTTATATCTGATTAGGGCTTCTGGGGAGGGGAAACCTAGCTATAGGGTTAGTCCATACCATCTTTGTATATAGTCCTAATGAATAGAGAGTTTCTCATCATGGAGTCTAAACTTCTCTCTGTAATTTCTACAAATTCATACTAGTTTTGGACTCTGGAAGCCAGCCTGACAAGTCTAATTCTTTATGATTCCCATGATCTGTATTTTCATTGTATCACAAAATGACAGTCTGGGGTAATGAAGTATGGAGTAATGAAGGGTATTGGATGAAGGAATATTCATTCATATGCTATCTATAGAAATGTAGCCTGTCATTTTTAATTATCCAGGAAGGGAGTATAATATCTGATTTATCCATCAGGGGGCTCTGTACTCATTACTAGGCAAATGTCTCATCAGAATCTTATTGGAATGAATTCAGAATAATCTCCTATACCATGAAATCACATAATTCCCAATAGCTTGATAAATTAAAACTCAGATTATGAATTTAGATGAGAGAATGATAAAGTGTTGGTGAGAAAGATACATTCATTTCTCTGTTGGATTTCACTGGGGAGATTATTATCATTATATAAGCCGGATGAGGAGGAATTCAGATGGCAAACAAGGATAGGTTTAGCCCAGTGACTCAACCTGCTCTGTCTCTTTGATTCAAGTAATGAATACTGTGAAGAAGGAGCAATTCATGAAGACGAAGGCTTAGGGAGCACCAGGAAGTGAGATTATGTGAATTGAAGTTAAGGGATAGAATGCTGTGAGATAGTGCAAAACAGAACTGGAAACACTGAATGGATAGCTTCTGGGGGACACTGAAAATATCAGCTTATACATGGCGATGAGCAGAAGGCAAAGAATATTTGACTCTATAGCAAATATCCAGATTTCACTATAGCAAGATTGATGCTCCATATAGTCACAACCACAGACACATAGTTCTAGGCCAACATTGTCTTCCAGATAGCTGCTACAGTTTTCAAACAAATGAACTACACTAACTTAATTGAGGAATTTTTGTGATCAAAATTAAAAATGGCAACATAATGCCAGGAGTGACATTATAAGCAGGGACTGTAGGCTAACCCTATTTTTAATGTGACTGGGATCAAAAAAGGAGTTGCTATGCCATATGGAATTATTTGGGTATAATATATCCAATGCCACAATCCTTAGAACCTCTTAATATCTATGACCCAGTTAGAAAGACAGAAGAAGTGGCAGGAGCCTGTACCTGGGGTTAAAGAGTGTATCTTCTCAAAGGAAAAGTAAAAACCATAAGAAGTTAGCTGCATGTCAAATACATTTTTGTGACATCACTTCAGGTATATGCCTATTGTATCTTTTTTCCCCAAGGCAATGGGAATAAGTGACGTGTCCAAGGTCACACAGAGACCATTATTAAGTGTCTAAGGCCACATTTGAACTCAGATCCTCCTGACTCCTGGACCAGTGTGTCACCTAGCTGCCTCTTACCCGTTGTATCATTTTTTTACCCATTATATTTTACCCAAAGTAACTGTTCACAAGTAAATGATAAGGTGCTCAATGAATAAATTCAATCATAAATCTTAGACTATATATGAAAGGTCTTCAAACTAGAATGATATTGCATAAGAACCCTGCTTAGATAAGCTAACAAAACTTGGACAAAAAGCATTCAAGAAATTAGAGCAGTATATTCCCAGTATAATTCCTAAGGAAAAACTTCCTCAGAGGAGGAGAGACCTTGACTTCAGCATTGGTCAAGTCCTTTTTCTCCATCCCATTTGGCAAGAGAAAGACCTTATGAGCTTTTAGGCAATCTGACAATTCTGGATATCTCATCTTCCCATCAGTTTCTTTATAGTGTCTCCATATCAGCCCAAAGAGCCAAGCACAGATGAAGACACATTCTTGAGTAAGCACCTTCCTAATGGGAGAAGAGAATTTCCATCAACCAGGAGCTGTGTGTTACTCCTTTAATACTTGGGTTTTTACTTTTCCCTAAACTTTGAACTTTCCCTGAACAGATTTTTTTTGGGGGGTGCTTTGTATCAATTATTATTATACCAACTAGTAAATATCTCTTTCCAAAACCAACTTAAAGTTAGCTGACTAAATTAATTCCAAACTAATAATCTTGATGAGGGGAAAGCACACCAGGGGTGGGGAATCCTGCCAAAAATATTAATCGCCTCCAATCTCTTGGAGGGCAGGGTACCTTTAGAACCCTGAGAGAGGAGATGTGAGATAAATTCTGGTGACATGACACATCAATAGGAGTTGAGAGCCTATCAACTGGTTTTTGTCAAAAATATTAGTATATGCTTTTAGCTTGATCATTTGTATTTTGGTAATTCAATTTCTGTCCCTTTTCTTTTTTGATCAATTCATACTAATTTTTAAAAATTATTTTTGAATTTTACAATTTTCCCCTTAATCTTGCTTCTCTCCCCCCATCCCCCCAAAGAAGGCAGTCTGTTAGTCTTTACATTGTTTCCATGCTATACATTGATCTAAATTGAATGTGAGAGAGAGAAACCTTATGCTTAAGGGAAAAAAATATGAGATAGCAAAATTACATAATAAGATTATGGTTTTTTTTAAATAAAAGGTAATAGTCTTTGATCTTTGTTCAAACTTCACAATTATTTCTCTGGATACAGATGGTATTCTCCATCAAAGATACCCAAAAATTGTCCCAGATTGTTGCACTGATGAAATGAGTAAATCCATCAAGGTTGATCATCACCCCTCATGTTGCTGTTAGGGTGTACAATGTTCTTCTGGTTCTGCTCATCTTGCTCAGCATCAGTTCATGCAAATCCTTCCAGGCTTCTCTGAATTCCCACCCCTCCTGGTTTCTAATAGAATAATAATGTTCCATAACATACATATACCACAATTTTTTCAGCTATTCCCCAGTAGATGGACATTCACTTAATTTCTAGTTCTTTGCCACCACAAACAGAGCTGCTTAAATTCATGCTAATTTTGATCAGATTGGCTGTGTTAGCTTTTCAAAGAACCAGTTTTTGATTTATTCTTTCTATAGTCATATGCATTCCACTTCTATATGCCTTTAATTTTCAAGATTCCCTCACTTATGCTTATTTGGGGTTATTACTTTGATTATTTTTCTCACTTTCAAAAATTATATATTACATAGTTTATGAATGCTTTTTTATCTTGTTATTATTTTGTTACATACATTTCTTGTATATGGCACATTATTGGGTCTCATATTGTTGCCACTGGCATCTGGGGTAACCAGATAAGCATAGGAATTTGGGGGCCTGGTCTCTGGGATGTTAAAACTGCTCAGGATTTTATTATAGCAAATTATTACAAATATACAGGTTAAAACTCCTAGAAAAGCAATAACCACTTTAAGAATAGTCTAGGTGAAGTTTGAGTGAAAATGTGTATGTGTGTGTGTGTGTGTGTGTGTGTGTGTGTGTGTGTGATAGAGCTAGAGAGAGAGAGAGAGAGAGAGAGAGAGGGAGGCAGGCAGCCATGAGATTTGGCTTAGTCTGGCTACATGGCATGGCGGAGGCCCATGGTTCTCCACATGGCCTAAGAAAGAACATGAGAAAAACCTAACCTGCTAGTCAAAGAAGAAGGAAAGAAAAAGAAAGAAGCAGCAGGGTTTCCTGTTAAATATTCTTCTGTGATAGGTTGGGCTGGGGTGGCGCTTGGTTTCTTACACCTTGGGCCTGGTATCTTCTGAAAGGCAAGTTACTTACTGGTCCTTCCTGTACTGAGGTGCTCCACTCCCAAGTTCAACATGTTATTTCCTTTCATACCAGTGTCTGAGGCCAAGGTTAGGTAAAGGGGAAAATGGGGGACAAGATATAACAACAGGGTCAAGGGGAGACAGAATAAAATCAATAGGGGTCAGTTTATATTTGAGGAGCAAACAGCCTTCCACAATGAACAAAATTTTAACAGCATTAAAAGATTACAGATTTTGTTTCTGCTGTATACATAATTCTCTACATCAATATTCTTATTGAGCAGCTAAGTGGCACAGTGGATAGAGCACTGAGCTTAGAATCAGGAAGATTCATATTCATGAGTTCAAATCCAGCCTCAGATACTTACCAGCTCTGTGACCCTGGAAAAGTTATTTAACCCTGTTTAACCTCAGTTCCCGTGTGTAAAATGAGTTGGTGGAGAAGGAAATGGCAAACTACTTTAATATCTTTGCTAAGAAAACACCAAAAGGCAGTCACAGAGAGTTGGCTACAACTAAAAACACTGAAAAACAACAAATTCTTTTCTTCACTGTCTTTTGTTGGATTATTTAACCCAAGTTAGGATCTTTAGGCTTTATGTTTTTCTCCATTTTTCCTTTCATATTGGGTTTTATTCTCTTCCTTTTTTTAGTCAATAATTTATTTCTATAATAATTAGTTATTTTGACACACACTATTTCAGGTTCTATCCATTCCCTCAGGTTCTTTCCTGATTCTCTTCCTCCCCAGCTCATTCTCAATTATATGCCCTATTAAAAAAGTTCATTGAATCTACTTATTAGGTTTTCTTTCTTACATGTTTATGCATTTATCCCCCTCTTTTGACCTTGATCTTTTCCTTCTCCATTAAGTAAGCAGCTCAAAGATGTGTTTTTTAACTCATCAATATAATATTCTTATACTCATTTTTGTTTATATCCTCCTTTAAATATTGACCCAGTCCTCTAGCTAATGGATAGGAAAAGTGAGGCAAGAAAGGTAAAGTGATTTATCCAAGAACACCATGGTATAAGTAGCTAAGCTGGAATTCTGACTCAGGTCTACTGATCCTAAATACAGAGATTATTCCATGTCCCCAGATTCAGTCCCCCAGAGTTTGATTCAGGGTCTCCTTTTTAGGAAAATCACATATATGATTGTTATTCCCTTGTAGGTAATTAATTTGCTGCTGAAAAAGATGTGTTCAAATTGAATAGTTGAATTTAGCTACTTTGAAGGGGTTTTTTAATATATAGAATATTTTTAAAGCAGGATACAAGTGACTCTCAATATCTTCCAAGCCTTATCTTCCTCTATTATCTTACACAAGTCCTCAGTTCCTTTTGTTTTATTTTTTTTTTTTTTTAGGTTTTTGCAAGGCAATGGGGTTAAGTGGCTTGCCCAAGGCCACACAGCTAGGCAATTATTAAGTGTCTGAGGTTGGATTTGAACTCAGGGACTCCTGACTACAGGGCTGGTGCTCTATCACTGTGCCACCTAGCTGCCCCAGTTCCCCTAAACCCTTGCTGATATATTTATATATTTATATGGTGCTATAGGTATTTTACAGAACACACCATCCAAACATTAAAACAACCCTCTGAGCTAGACACTTGTAGACATTATTACCCACATTACCCAGGCTGAGAAAATGATTCTCAGAGAGGTCAAGTGACTTGCCCTAAGTCTCAGAACTCATAAAGAGAACTGGATTTGGGATTCAGGTCCCTTGAATGGAATTAAGGGCTCCTTTTCTTTATGCCATCCAGTTTCCCTGCAGTTCTCTTTTTCAAGTACTGTTCCTCTCTGATCCTCCCTTATTTATTTATTTGTTTGTTTATTTGTTTATTCATTCACTCATTCATTCATTCATTCATTCATTCATATATATATATATTTATTTGTTTATTTACCTATCGATTCATTCATTTATTTATATAAAAGGGTTTTTTTTTGCAAGGCAATGGGATTCAGTGGCTTGCCCAAGGCCACACAGCTAGGTAATTATTAAGTGTCTGATTTGAACCCAGGTGCTCCTGACTCCAGGGCAAGGTGTTTTATCCACTGCGCCACCTAGCCGCCTCAGTCCTCCCTCATTTAAATCAAGGATCAGGACAAGACTTCCTAGCACCCACACTGACATCATCTTCCTCTGAAATATTGTAGCATTTACTTCCTATACTATGATACTTGACTGTTTACATCTATACATTTCTTATTTTTTCATGTTTCCTCAACTGATTATAAGGTCCTTGAGAATAGAGGCTATCTTCATTTCTTTGTATATCCTCTAATCGGCATGACCAAACATGTTGAATAACTATTGGTTGAATGATTTGATGTTCTTTTGGAAACACATTCTTGTTTTTAAGAACATATTTATTTTATTTGCTTTTAATTTCAAGGATATGGTGTTGGGAAGTTTTCACAAAAGGCATTGAACTCCCCTGTTCTCACTTTTTCCTTTTCTCCTCTCTGGGGTTTTCATGATGGCCATCTTTTTGAAAGGGTCATGGACAGTTGGACATTGACAGAAAGAAGGAAGCCATCAGACCCTAGGAGTTCTAACATCTCCAAGGCTCCATATATATGCAAATCGCTTAACAAATTTCAAACAAAGTAACAGTAACATAGCCCAGTTTCCCAGGGTAGGGTAGGCACAGAAGGACATTGTTCCAGTTTAGCAGGGGGTATGACCTAATCCCTGCTTCCTTCTGTCCTGAAGTCCTTTCCTCTTGCTCCAGTGCTTAAGGCCCCATCAGCTACATGGGATAAAATCTCTTAGCAGTTGAATGCCCACCATTTTCAGTTCAGGCTATGAAATTGTGTGTGTGTGTGTGTGTGTGTGTGTGTGTGTGTGTGTGTGTGTGTGTAAGAGGGAGATAGAATTAAAAAAAATTGGAAGAAGGGAGGAAGTGGGTTTGAGGGCTAAAAAAAGGCAGAATAATAAGTAGAAAAAGAGATGTTAGAAAGTTTTGTTAATGAAATTCTTATGAAACAGATTTTAAATCTCAAGGTTTTAAATATATACAATTAAAATTTTGCATGAATAAGATGGATAAAGATTAACCTTAAAAGGGAAACTGGGGGAAAATATTTTCAGCAAAATTCTCTAATATATCTCATTTCCAAGATATATAAAGAAATGATTCAAATTTATAAGAATAAGAGTCATTCCCCAACTGGTAAATGGTCTAAGGATGTGAACAGGTAGTTTTTAAGGGAAGAAACACAGGTTATTTATAGCCATGTTTTTTTAAAAAACTCAAAATCATTACTAATTAGAATAATGCAAATTAAAGCAATTCTTGAGATTCCATCTCACACCCATCATCAATTGGCAAAGATGACAAAAAAAAAGAAAAATGATAAATGTTTGAGGGACTGTGGAAAATTGATTTGCTATTGGTGGGCCTGTGAACAAGTCTAATCATTCTTTTTTAAATTTTTACTAGTATTTATTTTTTCCAATTTTTCCAATTTTTCACATTCATTTAAAAAATTTTGAGTTCTAAAATTTCCCTCTTCCTTTTTTCTATCCCTCCTCCATAAATAGGTAAGAATTTAAAAATAGGTTATTTATGTGCAATCATATTAAATATATTTCCATATTAATCATGTTGTGAAAGAAGATATAGACCTAATTATTGGGGAAAGCACCTGGGAATTATGCACCAATGTTACTAACCAGTACATGTTCTTTGATCCACTTATAGTACTATTAGATTTAGACTTAGATAAAAATATATATCATCTTTTTTTGCGATGATAAAAACAAAACTAGAAGCAAAAGAGATATTCATTAACTGAAGAATGGCTGTATAAATTGTGATAATATATAAATAAAATGGAGTACTATTTTGCTAAAAAATGAGGACATACATGTTTTCAAAGAGATAAAACAGGATTCATATGAATTTATATAGAGTGAACTAAGCAGAACTTGGAATATAATTTATATCATGATATAAATAGAATAAAAACAAGTAGTTTTAAAGAATTTCATAAACTGATCATGAATGAAAGGAGCAAAACTAGGACAAATTATACACTAGCAGTACCATAAAAATGAACAACTCTGAAAGCTGTAATGGCTATGATGAATACAATGATTATCCGTGATTGTAGAGGACTGATAATAAACAAATTACCTTCTGACAGAGAAGTCATAATTTTAGGGTACAGAAATGAGAGATACACATTTTTGTATGCAGTTGATTAGGGAATTTGTTTTACTTGACTATACATACTTTTTTATAAGAAATTTGGTTTCAATTATCTTTTTTTTTTATAAAGTGTGAGGAGGTGAAAGGTTAATGTTTAAGTTCTTTGTTCTAGTTCAATCTATTACATTCACACACCACATTTTATTTGGCCATTTGCCCATTGTCTAAGAGAAAATCTAAGACACCCATCCTGTTGGATGCTGATTTTTTATTTTCGCCCTCTCCTTCTTTTAATATTCTTACCTGGGGAAGCTTGTTTCACTTGTGACATTCTTTCTAGGATTATCCTCACCCTTCATATCCCCTGCTCCCTCTCCTTAATTGTTTTACCTGTTGAGTTTGAGGTAGACCAATGTGTACAATGGGTTGAAGATCAATGTAAATACAAAATGTGTCTTACAAGTTCAGTCCTCCTTTATCCGTTTCAGATAAGAGTTAGGAAGGGCCATCTGATATTCCTCTTACACTTCAAATCTTGCCTTAGACACTGTGTGACCCAAGAAAAGTTATTTAACCTCATTTTACCCCAATATCAGCACCTACCTCTTAGGGTTTCAGTGAAACACTGAACTTTGAACCTTTCCCCTTTTTTCCATGATTGCATCTTCTCCTCACATATACCAATTATGAGAAATAGTAGGTTCTCAATGAATATTTGTTCTACTGTTAAAATAGTAGTATTACCTTATCATGTGCTCAAAATTACTTACCTTTATAAGTAAATAGGTCTTCTGGACTCTTGTATTTGTATTTCAAAATTCCTACTCAACTACAATTATTTTCATCAGAAATTCTTGAGAGTCCTTTATTCCATTAAAGATAGATTTTTTTCTTCCTCTACAAGATTATATTCACCATTGAAGTGGAACTTATTCTTGGTTGTAAACCATGACTTTTGCCTTTTGCAATACTGTATTCTAAGATTACCTCTTATTTTTAATAAGATATCAAGAAGTCTTGTGTGATCTCAACTCTAGTTTTTCAGTACTTGAACAATTTTCTTTTGTGTACCTGCAGTATTTTTTCCTTGAAAATGGTAGCTCTGGATTTTTGCTGATTACTTTCAGTAGGTGATGGATTCTTTCTGAAGTGACTAGCTCTAATATATCTGGGGAATTTTCATTTGTTTCTTGAAACATTTGTAAGGGAATCTAATAATTCTTAAATTATACTTCTCTGATCTCTTTTTTTTTGGTCAGTTTTTTTTTTGTTTTTGCAGCATTGGGGTTAAAGTAGCTTGCCCAAGGCCACATGGCTAGGTAATTATTAAGCGTCTGAGATCGGATTTGAACTCAAGTACTCCTGACTCCAGGGCTGGTGCTCTATCCACTGCGCCACCTAGCTGCCCCCAGTTACTTTTTATGAAAGTTTTTATATTTTCTTTCATATTGATTATTTTTGATATTGATATATTTCTTGCTATTTCCTGGAGTCACTGATTTCTGTTGGGTCTATTCATAGAATCCATTTCTTGAAGATTTAAGCATTTTTCCCCTTGTTACTCATTTTTCCATTCTCCCCCCTCAAACTTTTATTTTTATCTCTTCATTTATCTTAAGAAAAATGTCTTCAAGGCTTTTTCAGGGGTGTCCTTTTTCAAGGGAGTCCTCCACTATTGTTACCTCTGGCCATAGATCACTACACATGTCCTGGGAGACTATTTTGCACCGATGCTGGTTTTGATAGGAGGGTCCCCTTTCATATTGCTTTTGGTGGATTTTTTATGAAGTTCTAGGGTAAAAGAAATCACTTGTAATTTCTCGTTGGATTTCTTGATCATTTAGTTTGGCATGAGCTTCAGGGTTTTGCTGGAGTAGGCACATGTAATCTGGGTGGTTTGGCCCCAACTCAATCAGCCAAGTTGGCTGCGAGTCTCCTATGCCACTCTTTGAAAGCAAATATTAGTAGTAATGTAGTGAGGCTTCTTATTTCAATCACATGAGACTTTGAGTAAAACAATTGAGTTTTGAGCAACTATCAACTTGAATTCTTCTTTGAGGTCATGGTGTACAATGAACTGTCTATCTCATTGTTTATACATAAAAATGGATAGATTTGCTTAACAAATTTGGCCTTAAAAATGCTGAAATTTTAATAATGAAATCAGATAGGCATATTGTATGCTTCCATGCAGTAGGCTATGTGATGTACTAGAAAGACACTGAATTTTGAATAAAAAAGGACAATTCAATTCCTGGCTCTGACACTTCCTAGCTATGTGACCATAAGCAAGTCTCTAAAATTTTCTCAAACTGTTTTCTTATCTGTCAAATAGGAAAATAATACTTCTACTAGTGTCTAACAGGGTTATTGTTAGGAAGGCACTTGATAAATTTTAAGGTTATATATAAATATAAGCTACTGTTTTTCAGGAATCTACAAATGGATTATCTGTAGTAGCTTGGCAACTTTTGTCCTAGACCTACCTGAATCCTAGACTGAGAAAAGTAGAAATGAGCTTAATTAAGAAAAGAAAATGTGCCACAGATAAGGGGGTTGAGTATATTAAGTGACCTAGTGTCTCAAAAAGTATTTTAGATGAAACAGAAATTTTTTTAAAATAGTTTGATTATTCTTTTCATTAGCATGAATAAATAGTGACAAAATTATTTCACCACATTATTTTCTGATTCTAAATGACATGCTTAGAGGAAATTCTTGTCTTCCTTCAAGGACCAACTCAGACACCATCCCTTCCATGAAGCTGTTTTTGATTCCTCCCCAGCTAGAAGCAATCCCTCCCTTTTCAAATTTCTCAGGCTATTCTGTTTCAACTTTCCTATATATCTACCAAATTTTAACTTGTTGAGTTATGAGTATACTTATCTTACTTGTCTCTACCCTAAAGATGATAAATTCTTCAAGGAAAAGGCTATGTCATTTATCTTCAATGTTCAGCATGGTGCCTTGAATGTGGTAGATATTTGATAACAGTTTCTTAAAGGAATTGGCAAAGAAGGCATCACCAAGTGTAAGTATGACTGAAAAGGAAGTAGGCCAGCCATATGTCCAAAATGATGGATAACAGATGGACAAGTGCTCCCATGTGTACCCACAAAACGCTGAAATAACAAAACTAGTGAAGGTTCTCCAGTACACTGGATGGATCCCTCTATAGTGCAATTATGGAAAGACAATGATAAGATTTGCACAGGGTAATAAATGTATAGGGGCTGTTGATTTTTACAAGTAGAAAGAGTATTATACCAATAAAGTCATGAACTTGTCATCATACTTAAGATAAATTAAACTGACTATTAAAAATCACTGGGAACCTAAGCCTTGGAATAAAAGTATTTTTTCCTTCTCCAGTACATTAAATGACTTAATTTATTTTCTTTTATTGAAATAAGATCCAGTCTCAGAAAGTATGTATCCTTGACGCAGTAGAAACCAACTGAAAATGGAATCATCTGTGTGGGCAGGGGAGAAACACCCATGCAGAACCAAAGTAAGGACCATTGAATCTTTATTCATATTACATTTTACATTTTGGGAAAATTGCAAGTGTCCAATGCCAATGAGGGATTGACCGAATGGATGTAATTATTACTAACACACTGTCTGTTTGAGGCAACTGCTGTTTTTGGTGACATTAATGTAATAGGGAACCTCAAACCAGAGTTTGCTTGGGATGTTTTCCTTTCAAGTTTATATGAGACATCTCAGTAGAGCATTACAACCACTTAAGATTAAAAGCATTATCAATTGTCTTAGAATAAGCTAATGTCTTCATACAAGTAACAGAAATGGAATGTGCATTCTTCTCAGACTAAATGAAGCAACAATTACATAAATTTACACCTTAAGAGTTAAGAATTATTATCTATGATATGGTTCTGAATAAAGAAGCCTTTAGCACACAATGAATGAAATGAATTTCAAAATGAAAGGTATGCTTCCATTTGTCACTTTGGAGGCAGAGGCCCCTGCCTTCTTTCTGAGAGCTTTCTCTGCTATGCTGCCCATATTTGTTAGAGGATGAGGGATGTTCATTGGAGACACAACCAAATTCTTCATACTGGACTTCAATCTCATTCTGATTTAGGTCTCTCTTTGCATTCTTCCATACCTAGAAATACAGACAAAAAGTGTTTTTTGGGGGTTTGGTTGGGTTTTTTTATTTGAGCATTAAGATAAAATAAAAATTTGGGCATCAGGAAGCAATATATTGCATTGAAAAGAACATTGGTTTGGGATCCAGAGAGCTTGAGTCTGGGTTTTGGTTTTGCCATTTATTACCTGTGTGGCTCTGGTCAAGTCACTTCATACTGGGAGTCTGAGTCTCTTCATCTGCCAAAAAAGGATAATAATATCTCTCCTCTTTACATCACAAGGTTGCTGTGAAGATCACATCAAAACATGTACTAATTTTTCTCTGAGGGAAGGGAAAGCCATTCGGCTGTGTTGATGTCAGTAGTTCTCCTAAAATTAACTCAGTGACCTCTCTCCCCACCCTTTTCTTGAATCAGGCAGGGATCCCTGTCCCATGGCACACCCTGACTCTTCTTTAGGAAGGGGAAACCTCAAGCTGACTTTTGAACAGAAATGCAAAACAAGATTGCCTTGTAACAATGGGAGATGCATCCCATGACTTTCAGAACAGACATCTTGCTTTACTTTATTATCCCTACCCAGAGAAAAAGTCTTTGGACTTAGAAAAACCATCCAGAGAACCATCCTAAATTGCTTCTTTCTCTTTATATATGTTCTCTTTTAAATGAATGCCCCTTCTCTAACACAACACAGGCAAAATGAGGAGTTTTTCTCCTGGGGGACCTGTCTGTGACTTCCAAGCCCAACACCTGTTTTCAGAGTTGAAAGGAGTTTGAATTGGGAAATAGGTTTAATTTTCCTGGCCATAAAAATGTTTAAAACATTCACATTGTTTTTGAGTAATGAATTATTGTTACAATCTGGTAAATGCTCCCTAATTGTCCTTTTCTCTTCAACTAGGTCCTCATAAACTGTTTAAAAAATTTTAACAACAGTGGAGGCAGCTAGGTGGCACAGTGGATGGAGCACCAGCCCTGGAGTCAGGAAGACCTGAGTTCAAATCCAGCCTCAGACACTTAATAATTACCTAGCTGTGTGACCCTGGGGAAGTTACATAACCCCATTGCTTTAAATAAATGAAAAATTTTAAAAATAGTAACAACAACAAAACAACCAAAAAGCTAAAACTAAAAACAAAATCCCCCCAAATTTTCTTTTGGGGGTTTCTGAGATAGTTGTGTAGGGAAGTTCCTAATAGACCATAGATTTAGAACTGGAGAAGACCTTAAAGGAATACAGTCTAAACCCCCTGCTTTTGCAGATGAGGAAACTGAGGTTCATAGGTGTGTGAACTATGGTCCCACATAGGTGGGAACTAGGTCTCCCAGATATAAGTGGCAGATCTTACACTGGACTGCTATTCATTGTTCCAAGTTCAGCCAGGATTTAAACCCAGATCTTCTGATTTTCAATCTAGCACCTTTCTGTTGTCTAATAGTACCAGGACGGGGAGAAGTAAGAGTGAGCCAGTGGAGAGAAAGTGTGGAAGTGGCAGGAAAGGGGATTTGAAGTAATAAACATGATGGCAAGAAGGAGAAGCTGGAGATATTGAGAAAGAGTAACTATAAATTCTCCTTCAAGATGGGACATAAAGATAGGGTTTAAATCTCCAAGGGAATCTGGATTATCATGTCCCTGGCCTCCTCCACCCCCGCCCGGTAGGGAGTAGTGATAGGACAACATGAGCAGTATGTCAGCACTGGGCTGGGTGTGAGAGGAAGGAAATTCTTGCATTTTTGTTTGTTTGTTTGTTTGCTTGTTTGGTACTGCTAAGGCCCTATAGATAACTAACTCTAAACACCTTTGCCAGAGGGTTTATTTGAAAGCAGATTAAGCAGAAAATCCAGATGAAGGAGTGAGGATCTCCATGTAAGATCTCATTTTGAGGTGAAAAATGCTCAAGATGTTGCCAGAATTTTAAATATAGTGATGGGTGTGCCCAATTCATAAGGTAGCCATGGGCAGAAGTTGAAAAAAACACACAACAAAGATTCAACTCCAAAAAAGCACCCTTGATTCTGGGGATTGCTTCCAAGCCAACCTTACATTCCATTCCTCCTTTGGGACCCTTTCCAGGAGCTAACTGAAGCAATATTTTTTTTTTTAAGGCTCTTTCTTCCAAAGTATTCATTTGCAGATGGAGCTATCTGGCAAAAATGTTGGAATCTTCAAAACTGGGGGTGGAGGGCAGGGGCTGTTTCATTGACCCAAAAAAAGGGCAAACTGTTCCCCACCTACTATGTTTTAGCAGTTTAGAATGGAGGTGAAAAAAAGCCAGCATAAAACAGGACATTATAAGCTATTTTTTGAGGGGGAGGAACAATAAATAGGATTCTGCCCCACAGGCAGAAAATGGCCTGTCATAAACATGTGGAGGGAAGCCCTGTATCATCTGATATATGAAGGAGAAGTAAAGGGGGCAGGATGGATGTCAATCACCCCCTTTATTCTCTGCAAAATCTTATACTTGGCTGTCATATTTCTGCATTTCTTGGGAAGCCTAAGCTAGGTTGGGGGTATATCTGAAGTATGATAGGGGTGGAGATGGGGGAAAGTGGAGGGAGTATGGTTCTGCTGTGGCATGCCTGATTCTACATGCTTGGTGCCCTTGGGGCCTTCTTCCCTGCTCCATTGGCATTGGTTTCTGGGATATTGATTTCTCTGTATAAAGCAAGTCTTACCTTACATGAGTCTAATCACCTTGGAGAACTCCATGAGTAGAAGGGAAGGTTTATTGGCCTCAAAGTATAAGTGACCTTAGTCAAAGCATGCTTATATATCCACATACACAGATAATCATACATATACAAACATATACACAAAACTCAATAGTCATCTCAGGTTGGATTTTTAATCAAATGTTTTAAATACTATTTTTAGTGTCCACTTATTAAGCACATCTTGTTCATGTTTCATGTTGGATTAGCTATTTTTCTGTCCTAAATTTTCAGGAAAAACCAAACCAAATCAAACCAAAAACAGTAACCCTGCTGAGCTGTGGATGGTGTGGTGGAAAAAGCCATGAAGTGGGAGTCAGGTCATCTGGATCTGAAACTTGTTAAGTAAATGACCTTCCGTGAATCACTAGACCACTCTAGGTCTTACTTCTCTTACTTATAATAACTTAGGTTTAGACTAGAGGCAGTGTGGTAAAGAGGGCTAGATCTGGTGACAGGAGCTGGGTTCCAATCCCAGTACTGGTTGTGACCTTAGATAACCTTGAGAAAACCTTAAATGGGGCTTCACTATCCTAACAGAAACACAAGGGGTACATAAATGAGGTTGCTTGGGTGCTGTCACTGAAAGATTGGCTTTTGGTGGGGTCAAACCCACCTAGCACTTAAATGTCATGGGGCAATACCACATATCACCAAAGGCTGTCATTTAGCCTGGGGTTTGAGATCCCTTTTGTTTCTAATTATATCATGTATGCTCTTAAGCCAAGCTGTCCAGACTGTCCCAAGTCTGGGAAGAATGATGCAAAAATTGGAATTTGCCTTTCTCAGCATTAGTTTTATTCCTTTAATTAAAATGAAAGGAATCATTGTTTCATGATTTTATGATTAGTTTCCCCTTCTAACTCTAAATTTCTAATCCTAAAATAAATTCCATGACATCTTCAACGATTCCATAACTTTACAATTTTACCTTCATATGGAGGCAAAGTTGTACTAGTAAATATTTAATAACTGGTTCTCCAAAAAAAAGTATGCATAACAAACTTTTAAGTTAAGTTGCATTATTAACGTTTTCTCCATCACTTTCTTAAGCCTAGACAATAAAAAAAAACCACAAAACCAACTCTCATTTGTAGTATTTGCCAGTTCTTGAGGTATAAATATTCAAAGTGAAAAGTAACAACTGACTCCCCAGTTTGATTTGAATTATACCCTTGGATGTAGCTATATGACTGGTGGCAAAAGGAGAGAAAAGGGTTCATAGGCAGTCTATGAATAATAGAAAGTTGATTTGATCACCTTAAATCTAAATATTGTTTTTTTCAAGAAGTTCTACAAATTTTACCTCTATATGTTCATTCTATTCTCATGATAATGAGTATATCAGGGACTATTAGTCCCTTCTTATAGAGAGAACAACTGTTATAATCACTTCCCTTAGGCTGTGCAATTAGTATCAGTGTTGTATAGTTTAAAGAATGTTAGATTTGGCCTCAGTGACTGGGTTCAAATCTCACTTCTCCTAATGACTACATGTATGACCTTGGACATACATTTAACCATTCAAGGTCTCTATTTCTTCATCTGTAAAAAGAAGGCATTAGACTAGATGACCTCTGAAGTCCCTTCCCACTCTAAATCTATTATCCTGGTTTAGGATATATTTTTAATGCCCTGATCCTGTAACAAGTTCTACATAGACCACCTAACTTAGAGTTCCTGCATGGTGTCTAGTAGATTATTTAGCAGCAAGACTAAGTAGACCTAAGGAAGAAGAGAAACTTGCAAAGTTCCCTTTGCTATATAATCCTGGTTTATATCTTTCTGCCAACAATTCTAGGATCCAGGGACCACTTGCAGTTTCCCCACCCCTCAAGGTAGAATTTAACCTGAAGCTTCTTCTTAGAAGAAGCCCAGAGATCTTTAGGGTTTAATATTCTGGTTAAAAACAATAACAAACCCCACCCCCAACAAGCCCAAATCAGATTTAAAATCAAATCTTGCTGTTGGATGCGCACTCGTGGGCTGACACGGCGAGGATCTGACTTCTGCTTTTTCCATCTTCCAATTTTTATATCATTCTATATAGCCTTGAGATAGTCTGGGCAGCTTGACTAAGAGTATATGCCCTGCCAAGTCGAGAAGCATGCTATAAATAGAAACAAAAGGGACATCAGATTTCAGGTTAATGGCATCCTTTGGGGAAGGGTAGGATTGCTCCGTGACGGTCATCATCACATCTAAAAGCTAGGGAGCTATGACTGCCACCAAAGCCACTCTTGCAGTGACTGCACCTAAGCAGCTTTGTGGTTTTGCATCCTTCACCCTTCTGGCAGGATGCTGAAGCCCCACTGAAGATTCTTTTACTTATATAAATGGCTGAGTAAAGACTACAATAAAGAAGGTTTAGGTATTAAGTGGAAAGGCCTTGTTGTAATAAGTAACCATTCTGGCTAGGGCAGATCTTATGCCATTAAAAAAAAAAAAAGAATTTACTCCAAATAGCCTTTTCCTTTAATACCCCACATCTATAAGCTGAAGCTTCTTTCCTGCTAGTTTTTAATGGCTAATACCTAGTAACATCAAGTGAGTAGTAAACCTTTCAGGCAACTGCTAGCAGCTCTTAAATTGGGGTTGGTAGTTATAAAAATGAAACACTATTCATAGGCAATTTCATGCACCCTGGAAGACATTTAATTCACTGGAGGATTTATTTTATTTTATTTTTTAATGACGAAAGAAGAAAGAATCTGCAATGCAATTCTCCTCCAGTCTTTGATCACATTATTCTTTCAGAAGGCAAGTTCTGTTGCTTAATGCTCCCTTAAACTATACTTACTCCTCTGAGTATCCCAGATATAGTTGTTCAGAACTTCTCCCAGCAGGTACAAAAGGTTCATTAAAACGGTTGCGATCCCGAAGAAGGTTATTTTGGCTCCTGGGCCAATGTGTTCCAAGAGAGGGTACACCCAAATCCCTGTTACATGATGCACCCAACACACCCTGAAATGGAATTAGAAAGAAGAAAAATCCAGGAGTTGCTGTCAAGGCAATTTCTTTTCCCTCCTTTTTTCTGTTTTAGCTTTTCTTTTTCTAATTCATTATTTATCTGTTTTTTTAAACCATTCTTTTCTTTTTAAATTTTGAGTTCCAAATTCTCTCCCTCCCTCCCATACTTCCTCCACCCACTGAGAAGGCAAGCAAAATGATATAAATTATACACGTGACATCATGCAAAACATTTTCATGGCAGCTTCAAGGCTGATTTTGTCCCCATTATACCGCTTAACCCCATCCTCTCCCCAGGCTGCAAGTCTCAAGCTAAGTTGGCCTCTGCCACCCAGGAACAACTCCAAACAGTGTTGGGTTTAATGGAATTATTATATTTTTGTTATTATAGAGGCTACTTAATCTGGTTGTCACACATTCAAACAACACAGCCACTAGCCAAGTACATTTTATTCATCTGTGGTTGAGATAAAACCCTTGGCTTCTGAGACAGCTCTTCAAAAGTGAGGCTTACTGAATTTACTCCAATTCAAGATCCTGAAGAGATTTAATCAGCAATTTTTTTTTAGTGTAGAGTGCGAATGGGAGACAATCCCTGGAACCTGTGACTCTGCTGGCAGAGAGAACTCCCAATGAGGAAATTATTTGCATCCTGTACAGGGCAATTTTTCTTATCCCTTAGAGTTGCACTGTGGGAGATAAAGAGACCTGAGCAACTTCACAAAAGAAGTATGAGGCAGAACTGAGACTCAAACCCAGGTCCTCCTGATTGCCTTATGTCTTTCTTCACAAGCAATGCAGAACCAACTAACCCCAGACATGGTGATGGAGAGTGCCAGAGATGAAGGACATGGGTTCAGATCTTGGTCCTGTCCATTTCCTATCTGTATGACCCGTTAACTTCTCTGACCTTCACTTGGAAAATAAAAGAGGCTACACCAGAGGTTCTTAACCTGTTATCTGTGAATTCACTTAAAAATTCTTCAGATAACCACATTTCAATATAATCGTGTTCTTTTTGTAAACCTAGGTATTTTATTTTATGAATTTAAAAACATGATTCTGGAAAGGGGTTCATAGGCTTCCCATGATTGCCACAGGACTCCATGACACCCACAAAAAGATTATGAATCCTTGGACTTGATGAATTCTAAGTTCCCTTACAATTCAGAATGCAAGATCTCATGGTCACTGGTTTTGAGTTACGAGAGTTTGTTTCAGTCTGTATAATTTATTTTTTATCCCAACCCATTAGTCTCCACACTCCCATTTGAGATTATAATTTTTATAAGATCAAGGATTCAGTCCTGGAAGGTGTCGCAGTGATTGATCTTATGGCTGAGGTCACAACAGGGCCTCTCCCCCTCTTCAAACTGTCTTCAGATCCTCCTTGGTCCAGCTGGGCTCTATCTTGCATTATATTTGTTTACCTATCACATCCTTGTGTGATGTACATTACATACATACACACATATGTATACACAGGTACACTTAAATGTTCTTGAATTGGATTAAATGGTAAAAGGTCACTAAATAGCAAAACAAGGATTTGAACCTAGTTTTTCTAACTCAAGGTCAGTGTTCTTCCTGCTATATCTTATTTTGTCTTTAGGCTATTTTGATTTCAGCTAATCCTTTGCTGTTTTCTAATATTTATTTGAACATCCTGATACACTAATAAGAAGTTTTAAATTATTGTTTTAGTATCTGATAGTAGCTATTTCCAAAGTAGGTTTGCCTTAATTGGTTATTTCATTTCCTCTCTGTATATGCCTTGGCAAGACTGTGCCCCCATCAGGAATGTTCATCCTTATCACTTCTGCCTCTTGGACATTCCAGCTTCCTTCAAGAGTGAGTGGCATGGGGCAGTTAAGTGGCACAGTGGATAGAGCACTGGTCCTGGAGTCAGGAGGATCTGAGTTTAAATTAAGTGTCTTAATAATTGCCTAAGTGTTCTACTTTGGGCAAGTCACTTGCCTTAAATAAATAAAAAAATTTTTTTTAAAGTGAGGGGCATTATTTTGTATCACTTCATCTATGCAGCAGTATGCAGGGATCATTTTGGTTTTATCAACCCAGTATTTAGCATAATGACTGGCTTATACTTGATGGCAAATAAATAACTGAGGTAAATTGTTAAATATTTATGAAATAATGTTAAAATAAGTTTCATTATATGTTTCATTTGAAAGATAAGGCCTACTCCTCCTACTAGTTACTGATTCCAAAATTATTTTTGGGGGGCAAGGCAGTGGGTGTAAGTGACTTGCCCAAGGTCACACAGGTAGGTAATTATTAAGTGTCTGAGGCCAGATGTGAACTCAGGTCCTTCTGACTCCAGGCCCAGTGTTCTGTCTAATGGTACAATCCACATCTGTCATAGGATTACTAATTACTAAATACATAGTATACTAAGTACATTTAGCATAATTCCTTGAAATCAATCTGAGGATCTCAGATTTAATAACTCCTGCTCTAGTGTCTAGTAAGTTTTATATACACTGAGTCATCTATCTAAAGGGTTTTCCCAGATCTGAGCCAGGATCACAAGGTCTTGATCTATTTGGATCAATTGGCCCAATCTATCCTGTATGTGTGTCAGAGGGGGCTATGGTACAAATTTAGGGGTTCTGGAGTAGACCCATGGCTTTGCATCAATAGAGAACCATGATTTGGAAGGCCTTCTTACCCTTTGTTTTACTGACACATATGGAACACAATTTATAATTACAAAAAAAATAAAAGATATAGAGAGCACCAAAGGCACACCGGGGAAAGCTCCCCATAAAGGTTGGAGAAATTCTGCTTGGCCAGCTTGATCTAATTGGTTGCAGCATGCAAACCCAGCAGAAAGATCTGGACAAATGGGTGGTGTGGACTGGAGGAGGCTTGATAGTCTAAACTATCCCTTACATTCTCCTGATCATAGCTTTCTCCTTGATTAAACTAACAAGCCATTACTATCTTCAAATGCCATACCCTGATTCCATTGTATTGGGGCAGGGCTTCATCTATGTAGCTTTAGCTAAACTAAAGCAATTAGCTGGGCAGTTGTAAAGTGGCTTGTTAATTTCCTGATTGAGAATGCAAAGATTTAGGGTTTTTCATATTGTGAGTCAGTTTTTTTTTCTTTACTAATTAGCTTATATACATTAAAGTCTCCCTGGTTATAGAAGTTCCCAAGTTTGGCAATCTGGGTGTAATAAAAACCGCTGTTGCTAATTAGTTCTCGCATTGATAATTACACTTCTTTCTCCTTCCTTTCCTATAGAATGGTCCTCTCTTTTGTAGTTTTTCAGTAAGGATGATTTGTTCAGAAGTTAGTGAGTTGACTTCTAGAAAAAAGTTGGACTAGCTGATAAAGTCAAATGGTTGCAATATCAGCATCTACTTTATGGGAACTGGAAAACTTTCATCTCACAGTCGAATGATAAAGATAACAGCCACCATTTATATAGAGCTCTATGGTTTGCAAAATGCTGTACAAATATTATTTTCTTTTATCCTCACAATAGCCCTTAGAGGTAAATGCTCCTATTTTTCTCATTTTTTGTGCTATTATTATTCTCATTTAATAGAAGATGAAACTTATATAGACAGAGGTCCAGTGACCTGTTCAGGGTCACACAGCTGTAAGTATCTGAGACCAGATTGGAACCACAATTTTTATGACTTTGGTTTCAGTTCTCTATACACTGTATCATCTTTCTTTGTGGTTTATCATAACTTCACAAGACATCAGTTTTTACTTTTGCTATTGTATAGTTAATCTAGCTCAAATATACATATTCAGAAGCTTGGTTTTGCATTGAAATTTCAGTAATTTAATCATTTATCATTAAAGGTTGTCCTTTCAGCTTTTGGATTGTTCTATAAACTAACTTGATGGGATGTCAGTGATCTGCATAAGGATTATGCATTGTCTAAACTATTATAATTATATGATGATGATGATGATGATGATGATCATGTGAGAATTGAATCTTTGGCTGGGTTTCTCATACTCTCTAGTTTTCTTTATTCACAACCCAGGTAGTCTATCCTGAGAATATTTCAATTACTATTCCAATAAGCCTTTATTAAGCACTTACTGCAAGGTACTGAGAGAATGGGGAATATAATAGAAAAACAAAAAACACATCCATTGTAATATAAGAGAGTTATTAGGGACTAATGGGAAAGACATAGTTCTTGTAGCCTAGCTCAGATAAAAATCCTGGCTCTGCCAGTGACTATATGTATAGCATGGGACAAAGAAAACCAATTCTCTGAGTCTTGGTTTTCCTATAAGATGATAAAAACATTTGTAATATCTTCCTAACAGGAATGTTGTGAGGGTCAAATTAAATAATTTTATAGCCATAAAATGCAATTTATATGTATTATATTATTAATGTTTACTGCATTAGCCTAGAAAAAACATTAAATTAGGTGTAAGAAAATATTCTCTAAAATCAAATATTAATAACTTTTAGATTATCTTTGTTTATGAACAAGACCCCTCTTGCAATGGAATTTTGGAGTTACATGAGACACTCAAGAGATAAAATTAGGATATATCACTAGAGTTACAGCCAGTAGGTGTAAGAGGAGATATGACTTGAACTCAACTTTTTGACCCTCCAACTTCCAATCACTAAGTCAGACACTACCTCATTAGGCAGTTTCTTCATACCATATCAGCACAAATAACAGAATTGTTTATCTATTAGAAAATCCTGTTTTCTGTCCAAGAAATTAGCATAAAGAAAATTTTTTCATTGTTGTCCTCATTGTTTTTCATTGTTGTCCAATTAAAATCTTGGCTTGACTACTTTTTGGGGGGGGGATCTGTTGATTTCGCTAATCTGAGTTCTAAACTATTACCTTTGGTGAAGTTTTAAGATGAGGTCTTAGGGAAAAAAAAATTCAGTGGTTAATCAGTAAAACTTCCCTTAGTGAAAACAATCTACCAGGACAGAAGAAAGACAAATCTCACTGCAACATAATTTTAGAGTTAGAAGAGTCCTTATAAATCTTCTTAGTCTAACTGCTTCACTTTATAGAGGAAGGAGTCAAGCCCTAGAAAGTTTAAGAATTTCGTCTAAGGTCCCCACATATAGTAAAGTAGAAGAACTAAGATTTGAACTCAGGTGCTTTGACTCCAAATATAATGCATTTTCCAGCAGTCTATTACTTAAGAATTAGCACATGGTCCTACTTTGTGGCCACAAGTCCTACTAGATGGTATCTACTGGACAGAACATGGGCACTAGTCAAGAAAACATGAGTTCAGATCTGGCTACAGATACTTATTAGCTGTTATTTTAACTCCTGTCTTAGTTTCTTCATCTGTAAAATGGAGATAATATTTTGCAAACTTCTATATGAATGTTAACTATTTTTATTGTTGCTATTATAATTACTTAATCAGAGGGAAGGTAGTAATTCTGAAGACCTCTTTACTATTTCTACAGCATTTGTTTCTGATAAAATGAAAGCTTCTTGGGAACAAGAACAATTTTTTGTCTTTTTCCTGTATTTCTATTGCCTAATATAGTATCCAATGATACATTTGTTGAATTGAATTGTATGGAAGCTAATTCATTCTTTATCCCTTTCTCTCTGCATCTCTGATTCTTCTATAGTTGGGGGGACCTGTTGTGAAAGCTGCCTTCATTGCACCTTGTGACAAGATATGAAATCTTGTTGTGCCAAACCAAAATCTGCCTCAGGGTCCATCTTAATAATGTGGATAGTGGTGCCAGAGAATTAATTCCCCCAACCCATTGTCAAATACAAGGATTATAGCAATCCAAACTGAGGCAGTGCTGAGGTGATGGAGTAAGGGTGTGAGGAATGATTCATTTAAAGGTTGGCTATTAGAAAACCATCCCCCCCCCCCCCCCCCCGCAATGCCATACTTTTATAAATTAATCCTAAGAAAATGTTTCATGAAGACAACTATTTCAGGTTACTGAAACCTTTTTAGCATCTCCAAGGTAGATAGTCCAACTATATTAGGATCTCCCTTCTCCATCTACCCCCATTCCTGCCATCTCCACCCTGATTCTTTCTATCTGAAAATTTGCCTTTCTACACAAAACAAAATGTTTCCAATGTCTTAATTCTTTCCACCTAACCCTGGGAAGAATGGAAAACTTAATGTGCCTTCCAGAATGAATTCCATGATGACAGATTGTTATAGCTGGATAGGAATTTAGAGATTTCCAAGCTCAACTCTTTTGGTTTATTGAGGAGGAAACTGAGACCCAGGGAAATGAAGTGACTTAATTACCAGTCTAATAGAGAGAAGGGCTGGTCTTAAGTCCAAGTCTTCTGATTTCAGCAGTTTTCAAAGGAAATTCTTGGATGTTGAATTATCAGAACAGAAATGGTAATGGGGGGGGGGGTCCCACTATGTACTCAGTCATATTCTGGAGGGTTTTAATTTTCTTATTGAAGAAAAGTGTTTTCTTCCTGATTCCACTAAATCACAGAGATCAGGTATTGAAAAAAGGCCACTTATCCTCTCATTCAGTCTCCTGTCAAGGCAGGATATTCTCTTTCAATGCATTCCAGTGTGAGTCTAAACTAGTTTTTCAGGGTTTAAGGTGGAGTTCACAGTTTCATAATTTACCTGTCCTCATGATGACTTTTAATTTCAAATCAATTTAATTCAACCAACATTCAGGTTGCTACAGTGTTCAAGAAAGGTAATGTGCTAGGTATTGATGGATGAATAGACTGAATAGATAAGATAGATTGAATGATAGATCAGGCCATCAAGATCTCATAACTGAGTTGGGGAGCTAACAATTACACAAACTAGGAGAGAATAAATGCATAGGAAACGTACTGTATGATCAAAGTGCAGTGAGAGATCTGAGAGCCAGAGTTTACTGGAGATAAGAGGAAGGAAATTCAAATTAGTCTTCATGAAAGAGGTAGTAATCAGAGTTGGATCTTGAAGGATGCCTGGGATCTCTATAGGTGGAGACTGTGTGTATGTGTGTGGTAGGGATGGAAGGAGGAGTATAGTTATTTATACTTTAAATAATTCACCATACATTTTCCTTCATGAAAATGAGAACTTCTTATTTTTCCCTTTGTTATTAACTCTTTTTCTTATGGTATATAGATGCCAAAAGCAAGATTACTGATGGTATGTCATAGTATAAAGTATATTAGACTTAGAAAATCTGGTTTTGAATCCCAGTCACATCACTGGCAAACCTTGTATCAATGGTCAAGTTATTTATTCTCAAGTCTCAGTTTCTTTTTTTTTTTCATTTTTTTTTTTAGGTTTTTGCAAGGCAAATGGGGTTAAGTGGCTTGCCCAAGGCCATACAGCTAGGTAATTACTAAGTGTCTGAGACCGGATTTGAACCCAGGTGCTCCTGATTCCAGGGCTGGTGCTTTATCCACTACGCTACCTAGCCACCCTATAGTCTTAGTTTCTTTTTTAAAATCTATACAATGGATATAAATAATGCTTCCATTTCCCTCAAAGGATTGTTGTGAGATGCTAGTAAAATCAATGCATGTGAAAAACCTTTTGTAATTATAGAACACCACTTACATATAAGTTAATATTAATAAATGTTATCTATATTTCAATACTCACTGAGTGGGTTGCCATTCAATGGTACCAAAGTAATGTCAAGAGGATCATAGAATATGAGCTAGAAGAAACCTTAGAGGTCATCTGGATCAATTCTTTTATTTTATTTTATTGTCCAGGAAACTGAAGTTCAGTAAGTCAGTGAATAAACATTCATGAAGTACCTACTAAGAGTCAGTCATTGTTCCAGGGGAGCAGCTGCAGGGGAAACAAAGGAAGACTAAAGACAGTCTGCTCTCAGGGACTCTGATTAGGCAGATAAATGTAAACAACAGTTCACCAACAAGACACTGATAGGAAGGGAGTAGAATTAAGGTGGATCAGGAAAGACTTCCTATAGGAGATGGAATCTGAACTGGAACATGAAGGAATCCAGAAGGTAGAGATGAAGTAAGGGGGCATTTGAGGCATGGTGTGCAATGAGAATAGCAAAGAGGCCCAGATCACTGAATGACAGAAAACATGGGGGGAAGTGTATGGTGGGAAGTCTGGAACAAGGGTGAGGGTGGTGGGGAAATGTTTATTTGACCCTGAAAGGCGCTGGAAATCCATTGGAGCTTTATTGAGCTAGGAAGATAACAAAGTCAAACCTGTGCTTTAGGAAGATCACTTTGGCATCTCAGTGGAAGAGGAACTTGAGTAGGGAGAGGATCATAACAGGAAGATCAATCAGTAGCCTATTTCAGTCATCCAAGTATGAGGTGATGAGGGCAGGCAGCAAGTAGATGAGGAGAGAAGAGTAGAGAAGAGAGTAAGTATGAGAGATCTGACAAAGATTGATAGGGTTTTTATCAGAAGACTGAATGTGGAGAATGAGAGAAACATTCAGGTTGAGAGCCTGGGGATCTGGAAGGATGGTGGAGCCCTCAATATTAATAGGTAAGCTGGAAAGAGGGGAAGTCTAATAGATGCCAATATTTGCTATGAGGGTGAATCTAGGAAGTTTTATTGCTTTTAGGTAAATGGAAGAGAGTGTTTGTGATGAGGTCATGTGATGCACAAGTCTTCAGTAGAAGCTGACCATTGCTGTTGCTGTATCCAACTCCATTCCTCCAGAGGATTCCCCACTTGTCCTCTTTTGGTACATTTATGTCTCCATGTTTTCATAAAAGTTTTCTTTAACTTCATCAGTGTTTGTCATGATGGGAGCATACGCACTGATGATGGTGGCATGGTGTTTACCTGGAAGTGGCAATCTCATTGTCATGAACCTGTCATTCACTCCTTTTGGTAGGCATTCAAGAATGTTGAATAGATTAGTTTTGAATGCAAAACCTACCCCAGTTTCATGGAGTCCCCTTTTACTTCGACCACTCCAGAAAAATGTGAATCGAGTTCCACCTTCAATAAGCTGGTCTTCATTTGCCAGCTTTGCTTCATTCAGGGCTGCTATTTGGTTACCATAGCTACTGATAATATACCAACTCTCTTGCAATAAGAGTTGCTTGTCTTTTTAGGTCTATTGGATTTTGTGTTATCTATGAGTGTGCATGCATTCCATGCACAGATAGTGAGTGGAATCATTTTTGAAGAAGAAATGGCTAAGAGTAGATTATGGAGATATAATTGAGTTGGAATTTGCATAGTTGGAGGGATTATTCTCATCAATGAGATCACAGATCCATTGTAGTTTCACTAATTAATAATGATGTGTAGTCAACTAGGAGCATGCGCGCACACACACACACACACACACACACACACACACACACACACACATCCAAACAGAAACAAAGACACAAAGAGATAAAAGAAAGAAGGCACAATCAAATCAAATCAAATTTGAATCAAAACAAGTTATGAACTCAGGACTTCCAGTAACCAAAAGCTTATTGATTATACTGTTTGAATCTAGTTTTATGAGGCTACATAAGGTTGACACTTAGGATATCACATTGACTTCAATGACCCTCCAGAGAAGCAAGAGAAAATTGCAAAGAATGTTTTGAATACATCCAGGTCTTGAGTCCACCCTAAACACTCATGTTTTAGGTTTCATCATCCAGGTCTTATTTTGGGTCCACTATATTGCCTTGTTGATATACATATCAGGCAACCTCACCTGGTAACTGCTCTCTTCTGTAAACTGTCTAACAAGATGTTATTTGATGGTCATCCAACTGCTTGTCCTTAAGCCCTTGTTTAAATTCTATATAATGTGAACCTGAGACACAATTTTGTTTGGTTCTTTCTGCAAAACTAACAAGAAAATTCTTTCTAAAAAACTTTTTAGGTTTGAATTTGACAGACCACACAAACTTTTTCTTGTGAGGCCCTGAGTTAAAGCAGCCTACAAGTGACATGCGAGGTCTCCTGAGTGTGAGTGTATATGTGTGTGTGTGTGTGTGTGTGTGCGTGTGTGTGAGAGAGAGAGAGAGAGAGAGAGAGAGAGAGAGAAAGAGAGAGAGAGAAAGAGAGAAAGAGAGAGACAGAGAGAGAAAGAGAGAGACAGAGAGAGATTCTCAGATCTTGGTGACTGTTATCTATAGATAGCCAGAATATTCTCCTTCCTTCCTCAAGGAGCTCAGTGTGTGACTTTTTTTTCAGGGCCATCTTTTTCTCCTTCTTATTCCCTGCTTCACACAAGGGGACTTTAACATATCTATTGATACCCCTTCAAAATCCTAATGTCCAAAATCTTCAACCTATTCTGAACAATTTCTTTACTACCTCAGCTACACACATAGATAATCACATCCTTGACCTTTTTTTGTTGTTGTTGTTGAGTCATTTTTTCACTCCTGTCTGACCCTTCATGACCCTATTAGGGGTTTTCTTGGTGAAGATACAGGAGTGGCTTGCCATTTCCTTTACCAGTTCAAATTACAGATGAGGAAACTGAGGCAAACAGGGGACTTGCTCAGGCTCACACAGTTACTAAATGTCAGAGGCTAGATTTAAACTCAGGAAGATGAATTTTCCTGACTCCAGGCCTAGCGCCAATCTGCTCTTGCCACTGTTCTATTTCCATATTCATGAATTCTGAAATTTATTTATCATAACCATTTATCATTAATAATAATAGCTAACATTTATGTAGTGATAATTCTGTGTCAGAGTCTGTGATAAATACTAATTTAATTTGAGCCTCACACCAATGATAGGAGATAGATTCTATTATTATCCCAATTATACAGATGAACTGAGGCAGAGATTACGTGACTCACCCAGGGTCACATAACTAGAGTGTGAGATTGGATTTGAACCCAAGTCTCAGGACCTGAGGTTTATAATCACCAAGCCCAGGGCTCTATCTAGTTGTAACCCTAACTGTCCTTTTCCTTATCAGTATCTCCATTCTTTCTCAGACCATGACGCCTGTATCCCTTATACTTTCCTCCCTTCCTTATCACCCCCTCCTTGGTAAATTAGCTCAACCCTCTGTTATCCTCCTCTCTAGTTCCCTTGCACCTTTTGTTCTTTGCTGATCATGACCAGCTGAGCCTCAGCTCTGTATTTACTCACCATTTATTTTCTTCACTTCTATTTACATGCTGCTGAACAGGGCTGGAGATCATGAAATCTTGCAGACTGGATTCTCTACAAATTTATGTTACCTAATCTCCACTGGGTCTTCACTGCTACAAAGGCAGTTTCTTCCTTTCCTATGGAATCCCTCTAATATATTCTTTAGCTTCCCATAGCACTCCTTCCCACCATCCTCTGAGATAAAGACTTTGCTTCATATTTCAATGACAAAAAATCCAGTCACTGAACCTCCTTACTTTCTCTCCTCTTCATCTCCCATCATGCATATAAATTCCTCTATTTCCTCCTTAACCCAGGTTTCTCATGAAGAAGTAGCCCTTCTCTATGTCAGACTAATCCCTCTACATTCACTCTTGATCACATACTTGTCTGTCTTCTATACCAGATTGCCCTCACTATCATCTTCATATTTTCAATCTTTTCTACTGGCTCTTTCTCTGCTGCCTTCAAATATGCCATGTCAAATACAAATCTTTATTTGATCCTACCATCCCTCATGCTATCAATATATATCTCTCTCCTCCCCTGTGGCTAATCTCTTTGAGAAAGCAGTCAAAAATCAATGTCTATATTACCTTTCCTCTCATCCTATAATCAAACTTTCAATTTCATTATTCAACTGACTCTGTCCTCTCCAAACTTACTAGTATTCCCTTATTGCCAAATACAACAGCCATTTCTAGTCTTGATCCTTGTTGGCCTCTGTAGAGTTTAATATTGTCAATTAATTTTTCCTACTCTCTTTTCTCTAAATTTTCCTGATACTTCTTTCTTTAGGTTCACCTCCTTTCTGTCTGACCGCTCCTTTACTGGTCGAACATCATTGTCACACTCTCTAAATGGATGTCCCCAATGCTCTGTTTTGGGCCCATCTTCTCAACTTTATTATCTTACTAAGTGGCATTACAAATTCCCATGGATTCAGTTATCATCTATTACTAGATGTATAAATCCAGATTTAGTCTCTCTGCTGAATTATGATCCTACATCTTGGATGTCTCATTCTGTCTTGTAGGCATCACAAAATCAACATCTATGTAGAACTTATTATTTCCTCCCCCCACACCTTCAAATCCTCTCCTCCCCCCATTCCAAACATCCCTATTACCGTCCAGGGTAAGCCCTGATCCTCTGGGCTTGCAATTTATTGCCTTGATTTTTCTTCTTCACACCTGGAGGGCTCTGTCCTCACATCCCTTTCTCTTTGTTTTTCTTGGCTTTCTTCAAGATTCTACCAAAATCTACCTTGTACATAGTCCCCCCCACCAACTATGAATGCCTTCCCTTTTTCAGATTATTATTTAGGTGGTATAGTGGGTAGAGTATTTATCCTAGAGTTCTGAGGATCTAAGTTCAAATCTGACCCGAGATGTTTGCTAATTGTGTGACATTGGGCAAGTCTCTTTGCTTCCATTCTTTATCTGTAAGATGAGCCAGAGAATGAAATGACAAGTCACTCCAGTAACTTTTTCAAAAAAAATCTCAAATGGGGTCAGGAAGAGTCAGACATGACCGAAATGACTCAACATCAACTCCCTAATTAGAATGTACGCTGCTTAGAGGCAGTGATTTTTTAAAAAAGAGAACCTTTCTTTATAACTCCAGAAACTGGCATTTCTAAAGGCTCATTGATTGACTGAGTCTCTTTCTTCCTTCTGGCTTTCATGATTCTCCTATTCTGATGCTATTATCCAAAGATCTATCCCTATGGTCCTATATTTATTTTACAATGTACTTCCTCAGTCTCCAATCCTGTTGATTATGGCTCCTCAATTTTACCTACATCTTATAAATCCTATTCTTGCTTTTCTCCACTCCAAATTTATATTTCTAAATTCACCTCTCTCCTTGACGTCTGACCACAATTCCTGTCAAGTTGGTCTCATTCATTCAACAAATCTTTATTAAAGACCCACTCATTCTTCTAGTTAAAGTCTAGTTAGCATCTTTGAGAATCAGGAACAACTCATTGGTGGGGTAGAGTAGCCGGCTTTATACACTTACTAGAAGTGTATAAAAGTATATAAGCATATTAAATATAAGTATTTAAGTATGGAAGTTTAAACGTATACTGAAGAATCTGGGAAAAATCACTTTTAACCTCTTGGAATTATAGCTGTTTGTAAATCCTAGTGTATGTTCCCTTAATTTTTATAGTCAACTTCTGTCTGCCTTGGTTTCCTTGTTGGGACAATGGGGATAATAGTAGTACCTATCTCCTAAGGTTATTATGAGGATCAATTATGTGGTGGGCAAAGTGCCTGGCATGTAGCAATTATTATAATTATTATTAATTATACCTCCTTCCAACTCAATCTCATGTTTCTTTAGCTCAGTCCACCTGGTCAGTACTCCAACTTTCAGCTTTAATCTCAGGACCTATTCTGAACTCCCCTACCCCTTCTCCTTATCTTATTAATATTTAATGTAACTTGAAGCTGTATACTTGTCCCCTACAAAGAGCCCTGGAAGAGAAATAACATTCCCACAATTTAAATGCAATTAGGTTCATAACTGTGCTTAAATTCTAGTGTTATATATATATATATATATATATATATATATATATATATATATATGTATATAGTCATTCCATAATGAAGCATTTCATCCTCTTTGGTAACATGGAACATAGAAGACAGGGCTTCTTAATCTCTTTTGCGTCATAGATTCCTCTGGCTCTCTAGTAAAGCCTCTGTGGCCCACTTTCTCAGAATTTAAAATGCATCTAATATGTTATTGTTATTCAATCATTTAGTTGTGTCCAACTCTCATGACTCCATTTGGGGTTTTCATGGCAAAGATACTAGTGTGGTTTGCCATTTCCTCCTTGGACTCATTTGTAGATGAGGAATTGAGGTAAAAATGGGTTAAGTGACTTGCCCATTGTCACACAGCTAGTAAGTATTGGACATCAAATTGATAGGATTACAAAGAAAACCAGATATATAGAAATATAGTTGTCAAACTTTAAAAAAGGCAAACAAAAAAGCCAAATTTACATACTACCAATGTAAGAAAACAATATTTTTTGGTTAGTGCCTGCTACCTGCTCTAGAACATTAATATGAGACAACAAAAGGTCACTAAAAGGGTTAATGAGATAAGATCCAAGGGAAAATAGTCCCACTTAGTGTATAGCTGTCCAAGAGCATACCTGACCAGCCAGTCTGACTTCATTTGCAATAAAGCTCAGAGGCCAGCTTACTATATTGACAAGACTAACATTCTTATTTCCACTGAACCACAGAGACACAGTGAGTATTCTGACATTGTCTATGTTACAAATGTGAATAAGCAAAAGTAGGGCTGCTACCATGGAAACATTACCTGATGGCCTTTGTTAGGGAGTTCATTCCTACTTGAATGTGAGCTAACTCAACATAGCACAATAAAGGACTGATCAACCGTAGGCATAAAGCTTCCATGCAAGAATACTGATTATTAGCATTAATGAATGCCTCGAACAGTGCAATTCTAGGCACCATTATTCTTGGCCAACCTCATTATTAGATAAATGCAGGGGAACATGTGTTAAGATACGCTTTGGAGTGCAAAGTAAGAGTCAATTTAAGACACTTAAATTTTTTTTTCTTATGAGTAGAAGCAAGAGATATAGTTAGTTTAAAGACGAATACACTTAGAAAGAAACCATTAAAAATTTACTAAGAATCTGGATCAGTGCCAGCTATATTTCAATAGATCAGCTTCACTTAATTTGAATGTGCTGGATATTTCTTCCTGTATACTGGAGCTTCCTCTGTGGAAAGTGCTTGCAAAAAAGCCTAATTTAGGCTTCAATGTTTTAAACTGGAAATCTGTGCCTGTTTTTTTTTTAAAGAAACAGCACTCTTTGGCCATGTTTAATTCCCATAAGCTTCTTTTCGATCACCAAATTAGAGAGAAAACTTGTTTTCAACTATTTAAAAATAATTTTGAGAAGAGTCCCCTAAATTTTTTTAAAACAATAATCTTTTTAAATGGCATTTTTTTTTTTTTTGGTGGAGAGAGGGTAGTTGTTGCCAGTGGTTCTACATTTTTTCCCTCCAAAAAAGGTATTTGTGTCTTTCTTTAACACTAAAAGTATATTTCCTAGTATGATGTTGTAGAAGAGTGTTAAACTTTAAGTGAAGAGAAATCTGGTTTCAAATTCTGTTTTTGACATTGACAAATCTGGTCTTATATCTGTGATTTACAAACCTTGGTTTCCTCATCTCTAAAATGGCTATAATAATGCCTTCAGGACTTCCCTCATAGGGATATTATGGAAATCCACTGAGAGAATCTGTGCAAATCACAGCTAAGGTGAAAATATGTTTTTCTTGATTTCTATTGTATAATGGTTATCACATTTCGTGCCCTCTCAATGGATTGGGGAAGTGGAGAAGGGAAGGAGAGAATTTGGAACTAAGAATAAAATTTTTAAAAAAGATAATCTGTACAAAGCATTTTGTAAGCTTTCAAGGTCTATAAATGGTAGTTATCAATTCCAACTAATATAAATGTCTAGTGGAGTGGATAGGACACTGGAAACTGCAGTCAGTTCAGTCTGAACTCAGATTTGCTAGCTGGGTGTGACTATGGGCAAGTCACTTAATTTATGCTAGCTTCAGTTTCCTCAGTTGCAAAATGGAGATAATAATATCTATTTCTCAGGGTTGTAAGCCTCTGGTTCTACTCTTCTTCAATTTCTGGTTGAAAGCACTATATTGAAAGAAGAATTGTTGCTATTATTCTTGGACAACGTATAAAACTAATTGGGCAAGGAGAAATGAAAGATTTCCTGTTTACTATCTTTCTATAAGGCTGGGAGAACTAGTGATCTCATATGAACAGATTTAAGGATGACATTTCATCTCTAATGAAAAGGTACCTTTTAATGCACTATGATGATATGCTCTGTTAAGAATAATAACCAATCTAATTCTATTCTAGTTCTTTTCTCTCCAATATTGGAAGTTACATATATAGTTTACTCTGTTGGATCATACTGACAAATGTATTGGACTTTTGTCAAAACAGTCTTAGATACTTGGATGTATATACCCTTTGAAGCAAGGGAGGCTAAAATTAAATTTTAAATTGTAGAACCCAGGATTGGCATAGAGCTTTACAAATCATTTCACTCATTATCTGCATCTAAGGTTATTAAGCGAATACACCCAACTGAAGGACAGGAAACTCACTAACAAAGCTACTGCATGCCTATTTTAGACCAAAGTAACCTCTCAAACCCTTCTAAGTCATTTTCACTAAATCTCCAGGTGAGGGAGAGTGGTTTTCTGTCTCATGTTGATAATTTTACTGTTTATTTCAACAGACATCTGGAGTATAAAGGCAATTTTGGTAAAAGTTATCTTTGATTTTTAAAATATATAATTAGCAAGTACTTAGGTACCCAACCTATAATTATACCATATATGTATTAGGTAATATGAAAGATACAAAAATTTGAAAATTGTTTTTATTGTCTGTTATTGTAGTCTATGAAAACTATTGTTGGGGAAAATGGGCAAGATCAGGATCACTGGAAAGATGCCAAGCTAATTTCAACCTTCCCTTCCAGTTTCTCAAAAAAATACATTTTCAATAAGTGCTAATACTTATTAGCTGCCTGGTAATTTTTTTCAATGAAAAAAGGAGATTACAGTTTTGGTTAATAAATTAATCTCGTTTCCATATCCCCATCCCCCTTTGGAATACTCATCTTGCCTGAATTAGGCCACCTACAGCATAGAATAACATTCTGGTAGTGGGAGAGGGCTGAGAGGTTTCTTTTACAGTTGTATCAGTATTGTCAGCTGGCTATTTGAAATGAATCAGGCTCAAGGGAGAAGGGACAATAAGGTCAAAACCCAATACTTATATATGAGATGCTGGGGGGCATTGTAAACACATATTGCCTAATGAGTAATATCCAAGTTATGTATTTCTTTCATTTTCACTATTCTATTTGTATTTTAAATTCAGGATCCAGTTTTTGTAAGCTTTCAAGGTCTATAAATGGTAGTTATCAATTCCAACTAATATAAATGGCTAGTGGAGTGGACAGGACACTGGAAACTGCAGTCAGTTCAATCTGAACTCAGATTTGCTAGCTGGGTGTGACTATGGGCAAGTCACTTAATTTATGCTAACCTCAGTTTCCTCAGTTGTAAAATGGAGATAATAATATCTATTTCTCAGGGTTGTAAGCCTCTGGTTCTACTATTCTTCAACTTTATAGAGCAATCTGTGCTATCTAAAACAACATATGTATTTGTATTAACCCTTAGAATCTTTAGAGATCCTAAAGAATGAGGAGACTGATTTATAAAACAACTTTCAAAGATTTAAGAACTCTTTTAAGTTCAAAGGATTGAAAATGAAGTATGCTAACTCTTGATAGAGGGGTGATAGATTCAAACTTACAGAATGAGATATGACTTACAGACATGAATAAGGAGAATTTGTTTTGCTTGACTGTATATTTGTCACAAGAATTTGGTTTTCCATTGTTGGGATATAAAAGTGGGAGAGTTGGGGAGGTAGTGCATGAAAGAAATGGCAAATAAAGGAATAAAAATAACAGAAAGGCAATTCACTGAAGCATTAAAAAAATGAGAACACAGAAGAGAACAGGAAGGACAAAAGAAAATATAAATTAGAACAGCTTTGAAAGTTACAAGTTTATTATATATTTGAGATGGAGGAGGGAGGGTAACTTATACAATAGAGAACCACAGCTACAGGTACAGTGTTTTGTTGTTGTTATTTGATTCGAAATATGCTAATTTTATTTGGTGCTTGTTAAAAAATTATAAATGAATAAAAATGTTTTAAAAGCATCCTCTTCTTTTTCCAAAGAATAGTCTGAATCTTGATCTTTCTCTTTTTAAAAAGTCACTCTTCTTTGCAAAGCCTGATTAGGAGAAAGATGAATAATATCTGAGAAATACCATTCTCTTCCCAGAACAGACTGGACAGATTTGGATTAAGGCTAGTGAGCTCAGGTCTTAAATGGGGAAGGACTGGGACAAAGGAAAGGTCTGCTCCAGTTTGAAATAAAACCTATGGTCACTTCCTGGTTGGCAGATTTATGAGAGAACAGAGGAGTCTGAGGAATAATTGGGGAGTTAGACTATGCTTGACATGTCTCAGGGTTTTTATTTGACCTGATCTTGTAATAGTATGAATACAAATACTCATCATTAGCCCTAAAGTCAACTTGAATCTGGGGTCTCTGACTTGTAGATGCATAATTAATCAGATAACAATGTATTCAGAGATGTCATTGCTTGGCATCTAGATTGATGGGTATAGAAATCCGCTATTTGAAAAGTATCACTGGACATCAAGGAAGATTCAACCCCACTGAGGCAGGAAAATTCAACCTCAATTAGATAATATGATAGCTAGTCAAATAGTACTATATCTCATTTTCTGGTCATGCAATCATGATTAATAATTAATTAATAATTAATAAATTAATATTAATAAATAATTAATCCTGGTTTTCACATTATAAATTTTCATATGACATTTTCTCCAAATTCTTAGGGCATTTAATTTGCAAACTCATTGGTAAAACTTGAAAACAGCTGCAATAGTTATCCCTTTGAGGAATCTGGGCAGAGGGCATTCATTGTTCTTTATTTTCTTATGATACACATGATCTTTCCAGTTGAGTGTCAAAATGTTGCCTATGTGTGGCTATGGTTATATTTTCTAATAAAAATCATAAGCTTTTGGCTTGTTCTTATCTATACTATATAGAATCATAGACCTTAGAAATCATTAGTCAAGTTCCTTCTACATATGAGGAGGTTCAGGGAGGATTAATGATTAAGGTCATGCAGAAAGTTAAGTAGCCAAGCTGGGCCTCAAACCCAGAGATCCTAACAATATATCAAGAATCTTACAGCATTATAAATTATATTGCCAAATTAAGGGAGTTTAGAAAGTTAGTTGTTTAAGAAATGGTTGTATCATCCTGTATTTATTAACACAGAATTCAAAGCATTTACAGGGGAAAGTCAAAGAACAGTCCTATCAAAACTGTGTGGTATCCTAGGTATTATCTTCTCTGGACCCTTGTGTTAAATAATTCTTCCTCCCATTAGACTTTCCAGAGAGCAATGTTTCTTAAATAGAGAAAGATCAAGATTTAGATTATATCATGGAAGCAAAGAATCTCACAAATGCATGTAAGTCATATAGTTCAACTCATAACTGAACAAGAATTCATCCTACAAGACAATTGTAAAATATGTTAAAGTCTCTTACAGATAGGCCATGAATACTTTCTTTGGGGAAAACAAAAATACTTTCTTTGAAAGGTACTGGAAACAATGAGCACAAAATAACATCACTAAAGCTAAATTAATTACAGGGATTTATTCCTGTAACAGCTAAATATGCAGAGTCAGATCCCTGACTTGTTAAAGCAAAGATTGGTGAGAAAAATATATGCCATTCCATTAAAACAACTTCAATTTGACCTGTATGAAAAAGTTACTGATACCAAAAACAGAAACTGGATAAAATAAAGAATATTTTTACTGATCATAACAATTTTGTAAGGAACTTTATCTGAAGTAAATCAACTGCCATACCAAAAGAGCTCCAAAACCAACTCACTCAACAAACACTTGGTCTTTCCAGTTTGAGGGAGACATTGACAGCCAAGAGTAACACTGGTTTAGAATATAGTCACTTGTGAAATCTTACAAAGAAAAATGGTAGAAGATTCTGATAAATATCACCTCACAAAATAGTAAGAAGCAATGAAATGAAATAAAAAATAACATCACTTAAATTTAAAGTGTCTAGTGTAAAGTCAACTAAGGAGAGGTAACCTGAGGGCATTTAAGGATGGAAGTTGGGAGGATGATGAACAGATGGAAAATGGAAAAGATCTATAAGAATTTTTATAGCAACCTCTTTTCAGCATCAAAGACAGTGAAACCTGTGCTCTAATATCACAGTTCTGAGTGTACTGATCAGGAAGACTAACATGGTACTAAAAGAAAACAAAGATGGAAAAAATGAACTAGAGCAAGTATTTATGGAGGTAACATAACTTTGAGGATGTGGTAGGATCAATTCTCAGAATATTTAAAGTGTGTGGGGGGGGAAGATATCATAGGATATCATATCATCCGAGAAAAACTAGATCTTTTTGTTATTTAAAAAAAATTGACCATCAGTAACTACCTATACTCCTAATTCCTAATTTATATATAATTTACTTTATAGGAATAATCTACATAGTGTTTTCTCTCACAATATGACCAATATGGAATAACATTTTGTGTGATTGTACATTTATAACCTATATCAAATTCCCTATGCTTTCTGGGAGGAAGGGAGAGTATATGAAACTCAAAATTTTAACAATGAATTTTAAGAATTGTCCTTACCTGTAATTGATAAAAATATTACTAAAGAAGGAATAATCTATATAAGCATTGAGGGCATCCTTGATGAGGATATTAGCAGGGAATAGGCAGGCTTTTACAAGTGATAACCCATAGTACAGCACATCTTTATACTTAATACACGCATACATTGAAAGATCTGGAGAATAAAAGATCCCATTATGATTATTGTTTGTTGACTATTAAATCTTCATTCTGTAGAGCAAAATTCCACCTTAAAGGTAAATCTACAAACTGAATGTCAGAATTATACAAATTTGAAAACTACATTAGCTATAAACTTGTTTGGTGTCCCTCTGATTATTATCAAGCAAGAAATAAAACAAGGACACATGTTTATGAAGATTTTCACTGCTTTCATGGAAGAGAGATGCAGTTTCAAGTACAACTTGAATAATTTTCCTAGAGAAAGTAAGGCTATCTTGTAAAATATATAGAAGAACAGGAACAAGAGTCACACATAATGGGGAAGAAGTAAGAAAAAGCTGTCATTACTTTCTTGGCAAGAATACTTACATCGATAAGATCACAATTGTGCTGGAATTTAAGGTCTGGCCCAGTCATTACATACATAATCTCCTCACTTGATCTATTTATTTCCCTAGTAATGTTGCTCAATTAGATGATGATGTGCTACTCACTGACCAGGACTGTTAAATGATGCTACAGGAAAAATGGTAAAATCTATTCCATAATGAAATTAAAGAATAAATAAAAGTCCAAATAAACAGGTGGAAGCCCCTGAAGAAAGTCCATGACCCGAGTGGGATTGATGAAAGGGCTCAGGATGGTAATATCACACTTAAATCTGCATTTTTCTGTCTTTATCTGACATGATCTAAAGGTTATGATTCTATGAATGGGAATATCTGTAGGTAAATTTGTAGGTATACAGATCTTCTTCATTAAATCTATGTACTCCCCCATAAGACAGGATCAAATGCAAGGCAAGAACATTCTGGTAGGAGACTGAATGATACAGTTTTAGAGACACTAGGCTAAGACTTAGTTGGCCTCAGTTCAAATCCTACTACATTAATCCATGATATAGACCAAGCAGAACCTTAGAATTTAGAGGTGAAAAAGAAATGATCTTCTAGTCCAACTCCATCATTTTATAGATGAAGAAACTGAGTCCCAGGGAAGTGGAGAGACTCGTCAAAGACCATCAAATACTAGGAAGACTTAAACTTAGGCCATCTTCAATAGTATTTCCTCTACTCTTCTTGAGCTTTCTGGATCTCAGTTTCATTGTCTGTAAGATGTAGGGACTGGACTAAGCTAGCATATCTCTAAAATAGATCCCTTCAAATTTTATGAGTCTAAGGGAACTTCTCTTTGTGCTTGGAACATAGAAAATGTATAATACATAACTGTTGACTATGAGGAATTATTAAACTTGATGAAGCAAGTGTGTACTGGTAAATGTTTAACAATTGGCTCTTTGGGGAAAAAGTATGCATGACTTTCTCCACTTTCATAACTTTAGATAATCAAGAAAACAGTAAACAAAATTATAAAAATAAAGCATTCTTAGTGTTCATTTTACATTGCCATTTCATGCTGAAAACTTAACCAATAGTTCATGGGAACCAGTATGAGCTAGCTCCTTGACTTTACATAATGAAGATTCCAATGTACACTGAAAAATGAAATGAAAAGATCCGTTAGCTTCTTCGGGAGAAACATTTCTAGAAACAGAAGATTAATACAACTAAATCTTATAGAAACCAAGTGATAAATTATTGTTGGAAAAGAAGTTCAGAGACTTGAGTCCTGTCTCCTACAGAACCTCCAAAGGGACTGGATTTCTATGTATCTATAACAAAGTCCAAATAAATGCAAAATTCCCCTTCTAAGATTTCATATGTTTTTTCCAAGCAAGGATGGTGGAAAGTTACTGCATTTTTTCTTGCCTTCCATCCTATACAATTTACAATCTAAAATCATGTAATAAGTGAATTATTGAAAGAACTGGAAAAGCTTGTTTAGAAAAAAATATTAGGAGGGACATGATTGAAATTTTTGATTTTGAAGGACTTCTTTAGATTTATTCTGAATGACCCTAGGAAGAGTTAAGCCATATGGACAGGGAAGGGAAATTATTGGGTTCAAAATGAGAATAGTTTTGAACAATTAGGATGATTGAACCTAAAAAAAGAAATATCGTATATTGCTTTATGTGATACAAGTGTTCTGTCCTAAAAGTTTTCCAACAGAGGCTAATGCACTACTTCCCTTGGGATATTATAGTAGGTACCTGATGCAGGAGTATGGGGTAGGAGTTTGGACTAGAAAAGAAGTCTCTTTCAACACTATGGATTTATAATTAAAAGCAGTTTTTTTCAACATTTACTCTACGTGTAACACTTAAGAGTCCTACTAAATTGAAGTAAAAAAAATAGGGATTTTTTCCAGATATTTTTAGTAGTATAGGAGGGAGACAGAATTTTGAGATGGTTGGGGACTATATCAAGAAGGCTTTCAAATGACTTAGAAAAAAAATAAGCTGAAAAGTAAAAATCAAGGAAATATGATTTGAAATGTAGAAATGACAAGGAAAAAACTCAACAAAATACTACAGTCCTTAAGTCAATAATGAAAAGACAATTTTTCTTTAAATTGGATTTCAGCCAGGATCAGAAATATCAACACATTTTTAGCACCAAAAGAAAATTCAGGGACCATTCTCCCCCTCCCCCTACACACTCCCAGATCACTCCCCTGTCTTGCTCCAGTCCACTTGTTGGGGAGTTCCTTTTGTGAGCTGTGATTAGTTAGCATGTATTATGCATGACTGTTGGACTTTGATTCTGATTGAATGAGAAACCAGCAAAGGAGGAGACTACAGGGCAGGAAGCATACAACCTTACCACCAGGTTTGGAACAGACCCTAACTGTTCGGGGCAGCCTATTTAGTCTCTTAAGAACAGATGTTTCCTATGGATCTGAGCTGATTTCTTTTTTCTGTGTTCTGCGGAGCCTCTCTCGTGAACTTTAGAATACAGCTACTGAAAAGAAAAACCATGAATAGCAGTTGTAAGGAATGACTAGTGTACTGACAAGGAGGTTGGACCCTGAGGGGAAACCAGTCAGTGGTGGATGTGGCTTTTCCCAGTGATGACTGCTTATATTAGAAGAGAAGGAAAAGACAGGTTGCTTTCATTGTGCATGAGATACACAGAAATAAGCATTAAAGCTACTTGTTTTCCCCTGACCAATCTCCTGTAACTATATGGATAGTTGTTTTACACTCAAAAAAGAAAAAAACCACATATATATATATATATATATATATATATATATATATATATATGTGTGTGTGTGTGTGTGTGTGTATATATATATATATATATACATATATATATATATGTGTATATATATATATATATATATATGTTGCCTGTTTGTTTTTATTTTTGAAATGTATAAGGGTGTAGCATGGGTGAACACGAGGGCTTTATACATGTTGTTGATCAGTTATTTCAGTCATGTTTGGCTCTTTATAACCTCATTTGGGTTTTTCTTGCCAGAGATTCTGCAGTGGCTTGCTATTTCCTTCTTTAGCTCATTTTACAGAGGAGAAAACCAAGGCAAATAGGGCTAAGTGAATTGCTCAGGATCACATAGCTAGTAAGAGTCTGAGGCCACATTTGAACTCAGATTTTTCTGACTCTAGTATTCTTGCTGTCTAGATGCCCTTCAATTATATTAGGTACTCAATTAAGGGGAACAATAAAGTAAAAACCACCCGTACTGTTCTATTAGAGAACAGTATTTTTTGGGAAGAGTGACTTGGGCATCAGAAAATCTGATCCAGCTGTTACTTAATATCTTAGGTTTTCTTTTTTTTTTTGTACATATGATTTTTTATACATTACTAAAATATTCTTAAGAGTAATTATTCCCCCTCCCCCCAAAATATAGATCCTCATGAGCAATAAAGTAAAGAAAAAAATTAAAATTAAAATAAAAAAACAATAATAGGGGCAGCTAGGTGGTTCAGTAGACAGAGCACCAGCCCTGGAGCCCAGATAATCCAGCCTCAAATCTGACCTCAGACACCCAACAACCTCCCAGCTGTGCAGCCCTGGGCAAGCCATCCAACCACATTTGCCTTGCAACCCCCCTCCAAAATAATAATAATAATAATAATAATAATAATAATAATAATAACAATAACAATAACAACAACAACAACAACAACAATAAAATGATGTGCTTCAGACTGTGTTCCAACACCACCAGCTCTTTTGTGCGTGGATCACATTCTTTAGGATAAATCCATCACAAAACCTACTTCCATATTTTTTCCACTGTTGCCATTGCTGATCGCATCTCCCTCCATTCATACTTCTCCACTACCATGTACTATATTTTCTCTCTCCATTCACTCTGTCCCTCTTCTTAAATGTGCTGTAGGGTAGCGTAGCTGAGTGGCACAGCAGACTGATCACCAGCCCTGGGGCCAAGAGGCCCCAAGGCCACATACCAGCCCTAAGGAACAGCAACCACCCGGCCCTGTGGGCCTGGACAGGCCATCCAATCCCAGCCCCTTGCAAGAAGTAAAAAAGAAAATGTGTTATATCTGACCACTCTCCCCCATGGTCCACCCTCTTCTCCATCACTCACATCCCCGCCTCCTCCTGCCCCCTTCTCTCCTTCTTACTCTAGATGTTTATACCCCCATTGAGTATGTATTTGATGTTTCCTCTCTGAGCCACCTCTGATGAGAGCGAAGGTTCCCTCATTCCCCCACTTACCTTCCCCCTTTCTATATCATTGAAATAGCTCATTGTAATAAAAAAACTTATTATATGAAATATCTTAGCCTATTCCACCTCTCCTTTCTCTTACTCCCATTACATTTCTCTTTTAACCATTGACTCCATTTTTACAATATATATTACATCTTCAAATTCAGTTCTCTCCTGTGCTTCATCTATAAAAGCTCCTTCTACCTGCTCTATTAAATGAGAAGTTTCTTATGAGTACTATCAGTATCATTTTTCTATGCAGGAATACATGTAGTTCATCATCATTAAGTCCTTCATAGTTTACCCTTCTCCTCCACTGTCTACCTAAGTTCTGTATTTGAAGACCAAAATTTCTGTTCAGCTTTGGCCATTTTAACAGGGAACATTTGAAATTCCCCTGGTTCACTGAAAGGGCATCTTTTTCCCTGGAAGAGGACATTCAGTTTTGCTGGGTAGTTGATTCTCAGTTGCATTCTGAGCTCTTTTGCCTTCTGGAATATTATATTGCAAGTCCTACAAGCCTTTAATGTAGTTACTGCTAAGTCCTGTGTGATCCTGACTGAAGCTCCATGATATCTGAATTGTGTCCTGGCTGCTTGTAATATTTTCTCTCTGACTTGGGAGTTCTGGAACTTGGCTATAATGTTCCTGGGGGTTGTATTTTTTTTTTGGATCTCTTTCTGGGGGAGATCGGTAGATTCTCTTAATTTCTATTTTGCCCTCTGCTTCTAGAATATCTGGACAATTTTCCTGTAGGAATTCTTTAAAAACAATGTCAAGGCTCTTTTCCTGATCATGACTTTCAGGTATTCCAATAATTTTCAAATTATCTTTCCTAAGTCTGTTTTCCATATCAGTTGTTTTTTTCAATGAGATATTTCACATTTTCTTCTAATTTTTCATTTTTTTTGGTTTTGAAGTATTGATTCCTGATTTCTGGTAAATTCATCAATCTCCCTGAATTCTATTCTTTGTCTGAAGGATTTCTTCTCCTCAGAGAGTTTTCTTATCTCTTTTTCCATCTGGCCAATTTTGCTTTTTAAAGCATTCTTCTCCTCAATAACTTTTTGAACTGTTTTATCCATTTGACCTAAGCTGGTTTTTAGCATGCTATTTTCTTCAGCATTTTTTTGGATTTCCTTGACTAAGCTGCTGACTTCATTTTCATGTTTTTCCTGCATCTCTCTCCTTTCTTTTCCCAGTTTTTCTTCTAACTCCCTCATTTGATTTTCAAAGTCTTTTTTTTGAGCTCTATCATAGCCTGAGCCCAATTTCTGTTTTTTTCTTGGAGTCTTTAGATGCAGGAGCTTGTGCTTCCTCATCTTCAGACTGGGTATTTTGATCCTTCTTGGACTCATTTGCAAAATATTTCTCAATGGTCTTCCTCTTGTTTCTTTGTTCATTTTCCCAGCCTAAGCCTGTTTTTGGGGGTGTTTCCTGAGCTTTTGGGACACTCCTACAAGGGTCTCAGTGTGTGAGGCTCTGTCCTCCCTCCTGGTCTGTGAATGACCATAAGCGCCCCCCTCTGCCATGGGGTGAGGTGGGGGGGGGCCCTGTTGTTCTATGGGGGGGGGGGGCTAGACTGCGATCAGGATCTGAATGTGGTCAGAGCTCCAGAGCCCTGTTCCAGAGGCAGAGGACAGAGCTCAGCAGTCTCTCTCTTCACTCCCCTCCCTCAGCTCAATGGGTTCATGTCCTGGGGGCTCCTGCTTACTGGCTCCGCCTGCTTCTGTTTCCTGGATCTGGGCTGCCAAAAGACCAGGCTGCTGGCTGTGTGCCCTGAGGGCTGGGCTCCACATGCTGGCCCCAGCAGAGGTCCCCCGCTGCTCCCCCACTCCATGCCAGTGCTCCCCAGGGTGCAGCCCAGGAGACTCCCCCGCTGCTGCGAGCTGCGGCCCCCAGTGCCCTGGGGCTGCCTCCGGGAGGCTGAAGTTCCTTGGCTCTGGCGGGCCACCCCTCTGGCAGGTCACCCCTCCGGCCTGGGGAGCAGAGCTTCTCTGCTCTTTTCCAGGTTACCTTTGGTAGGAGAACTGCCTCACTGGGTCCCTTTGTGGGTTCTGTCTCTCAAAAGTTTAGTTAGAGTCCTTAGTTTATGAGTTTTTATCAGAGAGCTCCTAAGACTCAATCCCTTCATGTAGCTATCTTGGCTCCGCCCCCCATAAATTATCTTTTCCTGAATCTTTTTTCCAGATCAGTTGTTTTTTTCAATGAGATGTTTCACATTTTCTTCTAATTTTTCATTCTTTTGGTGTTGAAGTATTTTGTCTTGACTTCTTGTAAAGCCAGCAGTTTCCTTTACTTCCATTCTACTTCTGAAAGATTTCTTCTCCTCAGAGAGTTTTCTTACCTTTTTTTCCATCTGGTCAATTCTGTTTTTTAAAGCATTCTTCTCCTCAATAACTTTTTGAACTGTTTTATGCATTTGACCTATGTTGATTTTTTTTTTTAGGTTTTTGCATGGCAATGGGGTTAAGTGGCTTGCCCAAGGCCACACAGCTAGGTAATTATTAAGTGTCTAAGGCTGGATTTGAACTCAGGTACTCCTGACTCCAGGGCCAGTGCTCTATCCACTGCAGCACCTAGCTGCCCCCTATGTTGGTTTTTAACATGCTAGTTTCTTCAGCATTTTTTGGATCTCCTTGACTAAGCTGCTGACTTCTTTTTCATATTTCTTCCTGCATCTCTCTCATTTCTTTTCCCAGTGTTTTTTTTTATCTACCTCATTTGATTTTCAGAATCTTTTTTGAGCTCTGTCATATCCTGAGCCCAATTTCTGTTTTTCTTGTAGTCTTTAGATGCAGGAGCTTGTACTTCCTCATCTTCAGACTGAGTATTTTGATCCTTCTTGGGCTCATAGACAATGTATTTCTTAATGGTGTTCCTCTTATTTCTCTGTTTACTCATTTCCCCAGCCTGTGCCTGGTTTTGGGGTGCTTCCTGAGCTTTTGAATATTATTGGGACACCACCCCCAACAAGGATCTCAGTATGTGAATCTTTGTCTTCCCTCCTGGTCTGTGAATGACCACAATTGCACCCCTCTGCCACGGGGCTGAGGGGGGGGCCCTGCTGTTCTATGGGGGGCCTAGACTGTGATCAGGATCTGAATGTGGTCAGAGCCCCAGAGTCCTATTCCAAGTATAGAGGACAGACCTCGGAAGTCTCTCTCTCCACTCCCCTACCTTTGGTAGGCCGAGCACTCAAGGCTCAGTTGCCTGGGGGCTCCTGCTTACTGGCTCCACATCTGTCTCCATTTCCTGGATCTGGGCTGCTGCTTGCTGAGTGCTGGGCTTCACAAGCTCACTCTGGCAGAGGTCTCCCTGCTGATCTTCCAAGTTGTGCCTGGTGCTCCCTGGGGTGTAGGTCAGGAAACTGACCCCACTGCTGTGAGCTGTGGCTCCCAGGTGCCCTGGGGCTGCCTCTGGGAGGATGAAGTTCCTTCACTCTGGTGGCCACCCCTCTAGCCCCGTGGAGCAGAGCCTTTCCATTATTTTCCAAGTTACCTTGGGCTGGAGAATTTACTCACTAGATCCCTCTGTGGGTTCTGTCTCTTGAAACTTTAGTTAGAATCCTTATTTTATGAGTTTTGAGAGAGAGCATCTAACAGAGGCTCTTCTCAGGTTGCCATCTTCACTCTGCCCCCTTAGTTTTTCTTTTTTGGATAATTTTTATTTATTTTATTTTTAATTCATGAAAAAAATAAACATTTCCTTAACATGATAGAATGGTAAAAAGATGATTGCATGTGAAACTGCAAATCTATTATATACAACTTGCTATGCC